>NC_044911.1:55989769-56356436 GCF_001633185.2 Quercus lobata
AGGAGGTAACAGACCACCGGTGGCGAGACTCCAGATCGTTCCACAGGGCAGGGAAAGCACGAAAGTAGAAAAAGACAACAGATAGAACAGAAGCGTAAGGGAAGGCAGCCTTTATTGTATTCAGTACCTTGTGCTTGACACGGCCATACTTCTCTGTCCTTACAACCACTCTCAACAACTGGAGGTGGAGACGGATGGGACAAGTACCTGCCTTAGGGACCCTAGTCAGGAGGAGAAAACGACTATAAAAAGGGGAGAAAAAGAGAAATGAAGGGGGGGGGGGGTTTTGGAACCCCCAACACACTGGAAGTACCAAGAAAAACTCATCGGATTCTGCCGAAGACTAATCCTCTCTGTTAAACTTGGCCCATGGGAAATACCTTGATGGTCGTCATTCACACACCAAAACCCAGTTCTGTAACCCACCCTCTACAAATTCATTGTCTAGGGCTCCTTGGGCCGGAACCACCTACTTGTTGGGCTTGGACCTCGAGTCGGGACTCTACAAAATCCTTCAAAGATATTCAACTTTACTTCAAAAATTAATCATAAATTTTAATGTTTTCATGGTTATTATTTTATTTTATTAACTTTCTTATTTAATTATTAAATATATGCTTGAAAATCATTAAATTTCCCTCACATATATAGATATATTGTCAATTTTGCTAGTTTTATAAATCTAATATCTATATTTAGGCTTTAATTAATTATGACGTCATCACGGTTCGACCCCGGTTCGACCTCAAAAACCTTGAACCTCTCCCTTTAACGGTTTAATGAACGGTCCGGGTCTGAAAACCTTAGCTGTTGCCTATGGAGGAGGAGAAGAAGAAGAAGATGTGGGTGTGGCATTGACACCCAAACCCAAGTCAGAGTTTTGTCATTGATTACACTGCTATCTTAGAAACCCCCCATTGAATTAGGTTTTATGAGATGATAGGGCACACTCTAGGCCTTGGTCAGTTGGCCATTTCTTAGGAGTTCGGACATTCATCCAAAAAAGAAAAAGAAAAAAAAAAAAAAAAAAGAGTGAATGTATTGCAAAATTTAAATTGATAAAATTTTGCTTAAGTGATTATATTACGAGAAATTTTTTTTTTTTGAGAATGATATTACGAGAAAATTGAGTAAGGTTAGTTATATTATCATTAATTGAAAATGAGATGTCCGTAAAATTTAAATATAAAAACTTAATGTGTAACTTTGAGTTTTTAAAAGCATGAATATATAACATGTTTTAAATAAAAAATTATAATATTCAAGTTAAATAAATATTATTTAATTAATATCTAAATATAAAAAATGATCACTTAAATCTATTGCTGCCCTGTGAGGTGAGAATTGAAAATTGAGAAGTGGGAAGTGCGCCAATTATAAAAAATATGAGTATGAATGTATGATGCAGAAGGTACAGGCTGAAAATTAACGGCCCCCCTGAGTTAAGGCCCAAAGTGTCAAGAGAGTCTGTCCAATTCAGCCCAAGGTGTTTCGGGTTTGCACACAACTCCACAAAACCAAGGCCCCACGAGCAAATAGATCCATATTACAGTTGACCCACAACGAGGCCCTAAGTCTTTACTAAACAAAACGTTGATATCTGGAACATATCTAACACTGGTGCAAAACAACCCAACAAAACTATTGAGCCCATGGGCTTCTCCTGGGTACAAATTAATGAAGCATCTATGATCTGTCCCCCTCCTACTAGTATTCAAATGGAAAATTATCTATTTAAGAAATTTAATTTAAAAAATAAAATTATAAAAAAATTCATAAATTGGACTCATTCATTTTTTGATGTTATTTACAGAAGTATGAAACAATACCATTTTTTTTAATTAAAGAAACAATGTCATGTTTAAGTAATGCTAAGAACACAATATTTCTCACAATTGTTGATACGATTTGATTAAAATAAAATCACTTTCACTTAAATCTACCACAATTATTCATTATACACTAATTAAATACTGTATAACATGGTCAATTATTGTAAAAAAGAAGAAGCTGTGTCTCTGTATTGATTTCAAGAGTCGATACAACATCATGATGATGCTCTATAGGTTTGCCAATTTATGGATGCTAATAGGCAATGTAATTTCTTACCCTTTCATTTGTCCGTTCTGGCTGGCTCACACAGATTATTAAAGTCATTCTCATACCAATCTTTTTTTTTTTATAAGGAGGATTCTATTGCAAGGTCATTTTCTAAAAATGGTTACTTTTCTTTGAAATGAGCCTATCTTGTTTCTAAGGGATTAAATCCATTGAACCTAGATCCTTGGCATCATTCTTGGATATGGAAAGCTCCAATGATGCCAAATGTTCAACTATTTTCCTGAGCTATGTAATCATAGAAGTTTCAGGTTTTAGAGGAACTAATCTTTCTACTACTTTGCTTAGGGAAAATTAGGGACTAGGAACCTTGTTATGGAAATGGATGTCCAAGGGGCTTGTTCTAATCCTCAATAATGAACATATTTCTTATTCATTGATCCAAAACATTAAACTTGGCTGTAAGAGTTCCATCTAAACTTTTCAAAGCTGTGAAGTTAAGCTCAATTTATTGTTGAGAAACCAACAAGTGCGCTGATACTTTAGCTAAAAAAGGTTGTTCTCAAAGTCTAGACACCTCCTAATGTATTAATTTTACTAGAATTTGATAAATTTTGAATATTTCTCTAGAGTTGATTTGTAGGAATTCAATTTTTTATATTTATATATCCATCCACAAGGCTGGCCCAAGGCCTAGGCAACTCAGGGTTAGGCCTAAGGCCCCTACTATAAAAAAATATTTACCTTTTACAAAAAGGCCTTCATCCCATTGTAAAAGACCTAAAATTTTAGAAAAGATATGATTTTTTTCAAAAGGTTGTGCACTTTTAATTATTAGTGATGTTATGGATATCATTAATTTTACTATAGATTTATAAATTGACATGTTACCAATCATAAAAAAGTATTTAAAATATTCATCAATTATATTATTGAAGCTCATCAACCATTGTTATTATTATATTATATTGTGAACATTTTGTAGTACCTTTAGCATTTTCCTTTTTTATTTCTAATAAGGCTTTAAAAAAAAATTACAAATGTGTTAGATCATCAATAATGATTAATCTCCCTTAATAGTTTGAAACTTTTATATTTGTAAACTAATCTACTACAAAACCACACATCAATTAATATCATAGATTATACATTAGGTTATAAATGTAATTAACTATGTATCGTCATATATCTAGGATAAATTAATTTTCTTTTTAAAAATAATATATATATATTTCTTTTTGTTAAATTTATGTTTCAACTATGATATTCAATTAGTGGGTTCCAGTTAGCTCAACTGGTAAAATCTTTGATAGTTGTATAAGAGATTTAAAATTCAATCCCTACCTACACTAAAAACTGATTAGTGTCTTGGTTTGATGATAAGATAGCTATCATCAGGAGTGGACGTCATAGGTTGAAACTCTCTTAAAAAAAAATGATATTCAATTTTCTATATGAAGTTAACCTTAGTTTTAGTTAGTATTGTTCATTAAATTATGTATTTAATACATCAAATTAACCTCAATTTGATTAACATTAAATAATTTTATTTATTTAATATATACGTATAAAAAATCTCACGTAAATCTTTACTTTAGGCCCAAATTAAGTCGGGCCGGCCCTCCATCCAAAAAAGCAAAAAAGAAAAGTGTGTTGTGCGCGTGTTAAGTGGAAGCAGTGGTAGCTTTTTTTTCCTTTTTGGAGAATCGAAAGTAGTGGTAGCTAGTTAAAGGAGACTGTTTGATATTGATAGTGGAAGATATTTTGGGAATGAGCTCAGATCCAGACAACCTAATAGTCAATCCCAACGAATGTTTATGGCAAAATTACTGCAACGGGTCATGTTAACGGAATTATCAATAAGATTCCATTAATGTGTATGCTTAAGATATACATTAAGTTTTTTTTTAAAATTAAAAAAATTAAAAAAAAATCAATTATTTTTTCATTTTTTCATATAAAATTTTCTAAAATAACATACTAATATATGCCTTAGTAAAAACCCTTGTTATTTAGTAAAAAAAAAGAAAATTCTTGTTATTAAACTATGTTGAAAAAGATTCGACACCACTTTCATAACAAAATAAAAAATTATCAATAAAATTAGTTAAATTATAATTTTTCATAAAATATTATTAAAAATAATTTCTAATTTAATACTTTTAGGGGCCGGTTAACATTTTCCCATCGGGAAGTCTATGGAAACTAGGGAAACACCTGTTCTATCCTTTGAACGTGGCCTATTGGCCCTATTCTCTTTCTCAAAAAAAAAAAAAAAGGTTTTGGGAAAGTGGGAAAGACTTCTCTTCTACAATTTCATTATTGAAAGAGTCAAGTGATTGGGACTTTAAGATCATCAAATGGGAAGTTGCTAACTAGGATGGGAATCTTTGATGTCTAGGTTCTTTTTTTTTTTTTTTGGCTGAATATGATGTCTAGGACCTCTAGGTTCTTAAACTGGCTTTTATGACTCATCTACATCAAATGTATATAAAGAAAAGAAATGAAGAAGAAGCTGTTTTCGAGATTATTTTATGTGGCTGGTGTTAGGTTTCGAGTTGCCTCTTGTATAAAGCTGATATGTTTTGAGCATAACAAAAGGCCTAGTAATAAATGAGGTGTTACTTTAGCAAAAGGCCTACAAGTTGGTTGGTTATTTATTTTTAATTAGATGTACCATGTTATTTTCTTTATTGGTAAGTATGTACTATGTTGTTCTTGATCCTTGAATAATATAGTCTCTTCATTAAAAAAAGAAAAAAAGAAAAAAAAAGGAGGGGAATTTGGTGGTTTTAGTTAGGATAAAATTAAGGGTGGCAATTTGTGTTTGTGTGTCTAATTCGTATTGTGTTAACTCATGGATATTTGATTATATGAATTAATACTAACTCCACATGTTTATTAAACAGGTCAAGATTTCTTAACTCTAACATGATCTGTTTATTAAACAAGTTAGTTGTATCGATTTGTTTATTAACTTTTATCAAAGTGAAAAACAAAAACAACTTTTAATATTAACCCAATTGATCTAAAACAAATAAATTTTTTTTAGTATAAAATTCAAAACTAATAAATAACTGCATCATAAATAATCATTCAAAATTAAAACATATCTTAATATCACAAATAACCAATCACAATATATCAAACAAAATAAACCACAACAAGTCAACAACAAATAAGTTTATATACTTAGGGTTTTTTAGGATTTTGACTGTTATATTAGTAAAATGATATTTAATTAAACAGATTAAACAAGTTTTATGGGTTGGACATGAACACAACACATTTATTAAATGAGTTAATAGTATTAACTTGAATATGACATAAATCTGTTAGGTCTCAATCCATAATCTATTAATTTTGTGTCATGTCATGTTCTATTTGTGAGTTGTGTCAAATTTTCCACTCCAAGATAAAATGCACTAAAGCCTCGTAAACTTTTTTTTTTTTGGTTGCATTAAGATCATCTTAATTTTTTTTCCTGCCAATTTAGTACTTTAGTTTTTTTTTTTTTTGGTATAAAATGATTTGGTGCTAACAAAACGTTAAAATTGACAAAGAATAGATAAAATGTGTATATTTGTTTGCGGTATTAAAAAAAAATTATGTATTAAATTTACGGGAAAATATTTAAGTATCCTACTTTCTTTTTTTTCTTTCGGTGAATATTAAAGTATCTTACCTTTTTTTTTTTTTGGATAAGTTTAAAGTATCTTACTTGTCCAAGGAATCTTAATGCGTTTTAATTAATAAACCAACTTTACCCTACATACTCCAGTCCATTTAGTAGGTTGTCAATCAATTTTACCCTAAAATGGGTTAGATAATTGGGATTTACTCAAACATTAGTAAATTATTTTAGAAATTTTTTTATAAAAAAACGAAAAAGTAATTAAATTATTTTGACAGTTTTTTTAATTTCTCATAAATTTTTTTTCAAAATTGATGGTTTTTTTTTAGAAGCTTTCTGATGATGTCGAAAATCGTCATTAAGCTGCATAGTCCTCATGTATTCTAGACAAAACTTGCGTAATAAAGACGGAGAAAATCTTACAGAGAGTACTGGTGTGGTACTAGTCAAATATTTTCCAAAGGTTAAGTTAGAAAATATTCACAACTCTAAAGTGTCACAACTGGAGTAAATTATGTGTACCTTATTTTCTGAAGGCTTTAAGTTTTTATAACAGTGTAGAACCAACCTTTATTTTTTGAGTAAGAAGATATTTTCTTATGGGAAGATCCTTATAAATGTACGTATTTTGCGAGATTCTTCCCATATAAAGATTTCATTGACTAGAATTAATTGTAGGGTGTAATATATTTCAATTTAAGATTTCTTTGAGTCCATTTAAACCATGTGAATGCCACATAGCTTTGATATTCGTCCACCTTGTGTCCGTGTAACTAGAATCCGTCTACTATAGAGGATCATCCGTCATGTAAACTCTCCGTTCGGTACTTCAATTCGTTGTCCTGCTACTATGTTTTGATTACCCATTACCTCAGTACCATCGCCTATGATAGGCTAGTTTGAACGAATCAACTACCTTAACTTTTATCCTGTTTGCTTTCTCCAAGGTGACACATTAACCTGCCCTAGATAATTTTCAGACACTTCCATGCCTCGATACGTAAAAATTGATACCCCTGTCAACTTCTGTTCACATGGTCTTGTCCCATCAAGGATATCAGTCATAATGATCTCTACAAGCTCATTAAACACAGTTACTTTAGCCTTTTGGATAAGGATCTAGTGCACGCTTTCATAATTTTGTCCACAGCTTTTCCCAGCGCACTATATATATCTCTCAAAGTTAACAGTTCTCAATGCCTAGCTAGACTAAAATCCAAAGCAAAAGAAGTTTCAAAGAAGTTTCAAGTTTCAACTTCAGGTACAAAACAACTGAAGGGAGACAGAGAAAGAAAGCTAGAATGGTACCTATCACTACACTCTTCTTCTATCTCATCTGCTCACTTCGATTCTTTTCAAACCCTTCTCAACCCTTAACATTTATCTCTGGCTTTGCTGCTGACAATCCACTGGCTTTTTTGCCATTGGGTTTTGGTTTTGTCATCCCAGATATCGCTACCTTTTTGTAAAATTTTACTCTGCTTGAGCTTGCTTAATGTTAGAGTACGTGATTAATTTGTGTGTAAAATAAGGTCGTTCATATACTTGAAGCAAGTTTTTACAAGGCTCTTGGTTTGCGCGTGACTATGGAACAGACATGGAGACTGGCTTTACTGATCATACTACCTTCGGATGCACGAGTCCTGGCCTCTCCACATGTCGTTTTACTTGTACTTATTTTATTATTTGCTCCGAAGTTGTAAAATACTCCTATATATTAGTGTATGTATATTACTGTGGGAGTGTTTGAAGATAGTTTGATTCAGCTATCTCTGTATAATATCTTTTAATAAAACGAAGAACTTCTATATGATTAGAATACTACCTTTTTTTTTCTCTTTTTTTATGTCTACTTAAAAAAAAAAAAATTATATTATTAAAATTTAACTGAAATTAATTTCAAACAAAATTCAAAATAATAATGATATATAAATTAAATTTAACAACTTACCTTAAGAAGTGCTAATCAATTAAGTTACTAAGTTCTGAAAGTTCCGTGGGTCGATAATATGGTGGGTTAAGGCATGAACTTCTGGGTTTATGTCATGCTTCAGATCGATGAGTCCATCATTTGAATTCTTGTGAATGTCGTTACAGAACCTGAGAGAGGGAATAATTATTACAGTTGGCAAAACTTTTAATGTCACAATAGCATTTAGCACGAGCATGGATGATGGACCACGGAATTTAGATTCCTTTTGACCCAAACAATAACAATTTGGAAAAAAATTCCTTAATTAAGTTCTAAAATGTTCTGCAGATAGACCAGTGAACCACCCTTTTAGGTCATTGATGGCCTCAAAGCAAAGTTGAGAGTCTCATTCTATGATAATGTCTCTGAATTCTTCTAAAATGTCTAGCTGCAAAGCCCATAGAATAGCTTCTGCTTCTGCTTCAAAGGATCACAGGAGAATAGGAGATGTTATTGTTACTTCATCCCAGGCTTTTAATCAGTTTCCCCTTTATCATTCCTGGCCACAACAGGTAAGGTCAGAGTTCATGACAAAAACACATACATTGAGTTTAATCATACCTGTAGGAGGGCAATGCCAATACAACTATACAAGTGATTCTTTTTGCTTTGAGTTGTTTTTATGTCTATATCTACAGAACTAAGGTATTGATTGGTTCTCCATTCTACATTTCTGATAATTTGCACGAAGGTTTACTACCTTGGAGCAGTCATGACTCATGAGCCATTTAGTTCCTCAAATACCAGATTGCCTCACATCTGTCTATGTTTGCATTGCTATATATGGAGAGGAAGACAACTCTTAGACCACCCTTGCATCCAAAACAAATGGCCTAGCTAAGGGGAACTCAAGAAAGAGATCAATGCATGACTCATTAGTTTCACTGCATATATAGGGCAATTGGAATAAGTTTGCTCCATTCTCCTACCCAAAATTACCCCTGCTTGGCAAGCAGTTATTTCCAGCCTCTTAAGGATTAATAGCAACGCTTAATACACAAAAAATTCACAATACATATTATAACAGTTGAGTTGATAAGTTTTTATTAATTCTTATCTAAATCTATTATTGATAATTTACCACGTTAGCTAGGTGGGAAATTTATTATTAACCTTTTTTTCTTTTTTTGCGTGTTTATGGACTTACACTAAGATTAAAGTTAGAGAGACCCCCTCAATTTAAGAAAAAGTTGATTAATGAATAATGATGCAAGAAAAGAGAAATGGGATAATGTAGAAGTAGTTACAAAACGACATACCCTTGAGATTAAGGAAACGATATGTCATCGAATTGTAGTTATTGAGGCGAGTTTCAGTTAATAAATCAACAATTTCCACCGTGTTAAATTCATCTAAGTAATGGGCTGTTACAATTACCATATCTCTCTAGCACGACGCCCATAAGTTAGAGCTTATCGTCCCGGACATTCCGATCCAATACAAATCCTAATTCCTCTGTGAATTCAATTCATCAATCGAGCTTCCAATTTTGCTAAGCAGAGAGAGTGAGAGAAGAGAAAAATGATTCATCTTTTGGCGGCTAGGTGGATCAGTTTTACATTGACGTGGAAAAGATGCGAATTATGAGGAGCAGTTTCTCTGCATTTAATTAATTTTGAAGCTTCTGGGAGTTGTGGCTTGTGGGACAAACAAGGTTTTTTTATGGCGAACCATATCATGAACAAACATATTATTGCTTATGACAGTGAGCAAATCCCCCCTCCCAAAAAAAGATCCTTTTTTTTAAGGAGAATATTTTGGGTTTTGCTGGTTTTGTTAATGAATTGGCTTTTACAATGGATCTGAAATTTTTTCACAGTTTTCCTAAATCTCTTTCTCTCTGCAAATTTAATTTAATCATAATTTGTTGATATTACATGTTGAGAAATATCCCCAATAACTTGCACAGATTTGGTATAGTGGATCCTTACCTCTTAACTCTTAATTTAAGTAAATTTTGGCTTTGGGTTGAATTTTGAATTTGCTTCATATGAGATTCATGGATTTCCTGGAACTGCTTTAGTGTTATCTAGTTCTGGGCAGTTGCTTTTGCTTTTAGTTTTTGGGTTTGTTTTTTCTTTTTTATTTTCAAATAAATAATGCCAACCTTCCTTCTAATATTATTTCTTACCAGTTTTCTTTCAGATCATGCAATTATAAATTTGTACTTCAATGCGTGTTTTAAAATATTAGATCAAGTATCTTCAAGTTGTGTGATTTGTTGATTCTTATTCATGATGAAATTTGAGATTTTTCTTAAAGCCAAACAATATTGAATTTGATGATTTGAATGGCATATGTAACTCACACTTTTAAAAAAGTAGAAGAATGGCATATTGAGTAATTGACAGCCTTTGGGTTATTTTATTCAGAAGAATATCGTGACTTATTTGAGTTTTTTCCCCTCTTTCAGATTGGGATGATGAAGAAGAGTACAGATTTTTACAGAGCAGTTTGTAGTTGAATCTATTCTGGAAGTAACAAGAATTTGTAAATGATAAATTAGTGAACCATATTCAGTAAAGTTTTCATTAAGGCATGTTAATTTTAAACCAAAATGTTCTGTTGTTTAGACTATAGTTTTTAATGCTTAAGAAAATAGTGCTGATTTATTTTCATGGGATTAATCATAACTTTCTCATGTGTCTCAATGGTTGATTTATTTTCATGGAATTAATTATAACTTTATCATGTGTCCCAATGGTTGTTGCATCATATGGCAGTCATTGTGAGTATGACATGTTAGTTCTCAATATTTTGTAATTTTGTCAAATTTTTTATTTGGAGAATTTCCACTATTTCAATCATCATTAAGTTTTGGAGCTACAACAGGATGATCATCTTGACTGCCAGCAAAGAAATTCAACTTTTTTGGAAGGAAAAAACTCACTAGTCATGATGGATTGCAAACATAACAGAGCATATGATATCTATGAGTCAAAGTAATAGTAATAGAATGGTAATTTTGAATGTGCCAAATGTAATTATAAATGAATGTTGAACATCAACTAATGGGGTAGCATGTAGCTTCCCTAACATCAACTTTGGCTCTATAAACTGCTAACTATTTTTATTTGTTAATGGGTGTTTTTAAGGTAATGGTTAATGATCTATTTTAGGAAAGTTTTGATACAACTTTTAGGAGAAATAAAAAAAGTTGTCAAAACATTAAAATTTTTTTTTTCCATAAAAACTTTTTTTAAATAGATTGTTAACTATTATCTTAAGGGCATCTGTTACCATCTCCCTTAAAAAAAATGCTAAGAAGCCTGAAGCATGAAATTTGGTGTTGATCTCTTCAATTACTATTTTGGCTTTGGGGAAACTGATCGGGTTTTCAGCATGGAAATCTAAACTCACTTTACCCATTTAACTTAGAAATTTATGGAGATCTCTAGAGTGACCAACAAGCTTTCGTCAATTGCCACTAGTAGCTCCTACAAACAAGATTTGGAAGAGATGTAGTCTCCCATTAGATATGGCGAATATCTAAAAGATCACTATTCTCTCAATTGTTATGCTACACTCGTGAATTTATATGTGATCGTTCATTAATGGCTAGTTTGGATAGAGGGAGAGACTACTCTCTGTTTTGAACCTAGGACTTCATAGATTTTTTTTTTTTTTTTTGAGTAAAGGACCTCATGGATGTTTTTAAAGCTTTAAGAAGCTTTTTATTTTTATTTTTTGATAATCAAAGCTTTAAGAAGTATTAGAACAACTCATATACCTCTCAATTTATACCTTAAAAAAAAAAAAAAATACCTCTCAAATTTTTTTTTTTTTTTTTGAGAATCAAATACCTCTCAATTTAAGATAATGTTTAACGATGATGCGAAAGAAATGGGAATACAGTCAGCAACAAAACGCCGCACTGTTGAGTTTATGGAAACGACATGTCACTGAAATAGACTGTTGTGTCTCGGTTTCTAAAACAAAAGATATCGTCGTGTTATAATACTTTGTAAGGGATCGTTGCCATACATCTCTAATGCGACACTCATTGACATTTTTAACTTCGATATTTATCGACACAAAAAGGTTAGAAATTATCTTCCTGTACTTTTGGCCCGTTCCGGCTACGCAACTTCCGAGTGACAAAGACAAAGTGAACTTCAATTTGAGCAACAGAGAGAGAGAGAACTTTTGGACCCGTTCCGGCTACGCAACTTCCGAGTTACAAAGACAAAGTGAACTTCAATTTGAGTACCACAGAGAGAGAGAGAGAGAGAGAGAGAGAGAGAGAGAGAGAGAGATGCATCTAATTCCGTCGAAGATGATCAGGGACTCGTTCAAGCATGATTACCTGGTAAAGCTTGAATGGAACCTTGAAAGAATGAAAAGGAAAAAACAGTCTCAGAAACAGAAACTGTTGAATAACGAAGAAGAAGCTGTCACTCTCACACCCAAACCCAGTTCGGAGATTTGTTGTGGGCCCCGTATGGTTTGCAAACAGATATTGATCGCTCTCTATAGTATTTTCTGTTGTGCTGGTAAATTCTGTTTTAGATTTTCCTTGTGTTTTGGAGCTTAATTTGGATTGAGGTTTTTTCATGTGGGTTTTTGATTGTTTTTGTATACTATATCTCTTTTTTGAGATGGGTATTATGAATTGATTGAATGATTGTGTGTGTTGAGGGATTTGATTCTACGAGCCTCTGTTCTTTGGCTTGGTAGCTTTGTATGATACTGTTATTAATTGTTTGTTGTATGTTGTAATTTTGTGGTAGGAAATAACAAGCTTGATAATGAGCCAATTTTGTAGCATGATGTGTTTGAAGATGAGTTGTAGAGATTGGTTGTCATGGTTGAAAACATAATTGATAGCACAATGAACCTTAAAAAGATTTGTTGTGTGGAACCTGTTAACTATACAAGTAGTTGACACAAGGCAGTGTGGTTCAGATAATGTATGGACTTGGCATGGCCACCACCTAGCATGAACTGTGCTATGCCCACAGTGTGGCCTTGGCATGGCCACTGCCCAACACGTGCCATAAGGTGAACGCTTGGCCTTAGCATGGCCACAACCGTGCACAAAGGGAGGTTATGTTGCCTAACACATGACCAAGTAGGGGTGTACATGGGTCAGGTTAGATTGAGTTGAGAAAATTTTTTGACCCAACTTACCATGATGGATAAAAAAAAATTCAACCTAACCTAACCCATCACATAAGTCTAACCTAACTCCCATGAGTTGGGTTGGGTCGGGTTGAATTCATGGGTTGAAGAATTTTTTTTATTACTATTATTATTATTAAATTGAGTAGAAAAAAATATATCATATTTGCCACCTGAGTTGATAAACAAAATATACATTAATATATAAACTAATATTTCAACTTAGTTGTAAACAAAATATGTTTAAGTATCCAACTGAGTTGATAAACAAAATATAAATGAACTAGTATCCTAATTCATTTATAAACAAAATATATATGAGTTCCTAACTCAGTTATAAACAAAATATATCTAAAATTTTAAATTTTATTATTATTAATTATATAATATATTTAAAAATATATTAAAATAACTAATAAGATTTTTTATTATATATGATAGTTGGAATCGGGGAAGTGCTCTACAGCTGGTTTTTTTTTTTAAATTTATTAAATATATAATATATTTTAAACATATATTAAAATATGGATGGATCAGATCGGGTTTGTAATTTTATGACCCAAACCCAACTCGACCTGCTATAAATTTTTTTTTTTTTTTTTTTGTAACCCAACCCAACCCATCAAGCCCTAAAAACCGACCCAACCCGGCGGGATGGGTCGGGTCCGGTTAGGTTGGGTTTGGCGGGTTAGCGGGTTTTCTACACACCCTTATGCCCAAGGATTATGTAACTCACCAATAAGGTTCCTTTTTTGTGGGGGGTGGGGGGGGGGTGGTTGGGTGGTGGGGGAATCTATGTTATGAATCTCAGAGTAGAATCACTGGTCAGACAGAAGAATTTGCTTGGTCCTTGGAGTTGGAGTGCATATTATGATGGAGGGAAAGCTCCATATAGGAATGTTCTGTGATCATTACTTCATTAGTATAAGTGATGAGATGTGTGCAGAATGGTCATTTAATTAACTTCTAAGCTTTGAGGAATTGTGGAACAAACAAGGTTATGTTTTTTGGCAAATTGTATGATTAACGTAGACATTATGAACAAACATATTGTTGCTTATCCTAGTGAGAAATGCCCCCTTCCCTCCCTTTTTATTTCCCACTTTTTATTTTGGTTAGAAGAAAAGAAAAGAAAACCAATCCAATTTTTTCTTTCCCACTTTTTATTTTGGTTAGAAGTAGGGATAATATTTGTGGTTTTGATGGTGGCTTGTTCTTTCCAATGGATCTGAAAGATTTTCACTGTTTTTTTTTTCCTAAATCTCTTTCTCCCTGTGTGTGTGTGTAAATTTTATCATAATTTGATGATATATGTTGAGGAAAATGCCAATAACTTGAACGGTTTGGTAGAGTAAATCCTTGCGTCTTAACAAAACTAATTTGAGTTGGCTTCGGGTTCAATAAGCTGAATTTTGCCTGTTTTAATTGCCTCTGCAAACTACAGTCAAATTATTGGGTATCTTACTATCTCTTATTGTGTGTTTGTGTATCTTGTGCTGCTTCTATGCCTATAATTTACTTCATTGGAGATTCACGGATTTCCTGGAATTGGTTTAGTATTATCTAGTTTTGTGCAGTTGCCTTTTCTTTTAGTTTTTGGGTTTCTTTTTTACATTTTGTTCTTTAGTTGTTTCCTTTTTTTAGTTTCAATCTCAATTCATACCTACAATGTAATCAAATCAGTAGTGCCATCCGTTCTTCTGTTATTATTTCTTACCTGCTTTCTTTCAGATCCTACAATTATAAATTTGTACTTCTATGCATGTTTTGAAATTCTAGATCGAGTGTCTTCAAGTTGTGTGATTTATAGATTCTTCATCACTATGAGATTTAATGACTTAAAGCAATTGAATTTAATGATTTTAACATGGCTTATTGACAGCCTTCGAGTTAATTTATTCATAAGAATATGGTGACTTATTTGAGTTTTTTTTCCCCTCTTTCAGATTATATTGGTGGAGATGAGTACTGATGCTTTTGCAGAGCAGTTGGTAGTTGAAACTATCCTGGAAGTAATAAGATTTTGTAAATAATAAATTAGTGAACCAGATTCTGTACCGGCGTTGTTACAGGCATGCTAATTAGGAACCGAATTGTTCTGTTGTGGAAACTATAATCAGATCATTCTTAACAAGATAATCTGATTTATCTTCATTGGATTAAATATGACTTTATCATTGTCTCAGATGGTTGTTGCATCAAATGGTAGTAGTCTTAGAGCATTTGCAGTAGTGGAACTAAAAAACTATAATGCTATTTTAGCTCCACCAATATAGTAAAAAGGACCTGCAGCAGTGGAGCCAAAGGTATAAAATTTAGCTTATTTGCTACAGTGCACATCTATCTATAGATGTGCACTGTAGCACTTATCTAAAAAAAAAAAAAATTTTTTACTCCCACTACCGAATAAAATAATGAAACTAATCTTATTTTTTTCATTCTTTTATTTCATTCCTTCACCGTGCACTCTCATCTCCCTCAATCATTAAACAGACAAACACTCATCTCCCTCACTCATCTCTAGCTTGCCGGCCTCCCTCATCCCTTAGCTCGACAATGACGGCCATGGGACCCACATGGCCAGCACTGCTGCCGGATCCCCAGTGGGGAACACTTCTCTTCTCGGCTATGCGCAGGGCATGGCGTGTGGAATGGCGAGTCGGTCGCGTGTCGCAGCTTACAAAGTTTGTTGGAGCGTTGGGTGCTTCGGATCTGATATTCTTGCGGGTATGGATCAGGCCATAAGCGACGGCATGGACGTGCTTTCGCTCTCTCTCTACGGTGGGTCTGCTCTGTATTACAGAGACACCATCACAATCGGAGCTTTCAAGGGGGTTGAGAAGGGCATTTTCGTCTCTTGCTCTGCCGGAAATGGTGGGCCCATCAGAGCCTCATTGGCCAACGTGGCACCCTGGATCATGACCGTTGGAGCCGGTACTATAGACCGGGATTTTTGTGCTCGTTGTGGGCTTTTTTTTTTTTTTTTTGCTGTGGACTGCCAGTAGTGGTGGTGGTGGTTGGGTGTTTTCCGATCTATTGTGGGCAAGTGGGCTTGTATTTGTGTTTGTGGCAGTGGGCTTGCTCGTTGTGGGTTTTTTTTTTTTTTTTTGCTGTGGACTGCCACCGGTGGTGGTGGTGGTGGTGGTGGTTGTGCCTGTGGTTGACGGTAGAGGTGATTGAGGTTGGTGGTGTAATATTTTTTTTGGCAGTGAAATATATTATTTTATTGTAGTAGATATAATATTTTATTGTGATGTTTATATTATTTTATTATGTTGAAAGCTAAAATAAATTCACTGCAACAGCATGTGTGTAGGTAAAATAGATAAAGTAACTTTTAATGGAGTTAAATTGCTAAAAATTTAACTTCACTATTGTGGATGCTTTAATGAGCATAGTTATGTTATTTCTTATTCTTTTGTAATTTTGTCAAACTGCTCATTTGGATAATTTCCAGTGTTATTTTACGATCATCTTTTAGTTTTGGAGCCAGAAACATGGGATTTTGTGCTGTTTCTGTTCTCTTCAATTACTAGTCTGCTGTTTTTGTGCTTGGAGAATCATAGGCCAGTAGACATGGCAAAACGGGTCAGACCCGTTTTGACCCGACCCGTTTGACCTGCAACCCGTTTGACCCGTAACCCGATTGACCCGTTTAAAAATGACCCGTTTTGACCCGTGACCCAATTGACCCGCGACCCGATTAACCCGACCCGAACCCGAACCGCACGTTTTGCCACGTTTACCAATGTTTAGTAGATTTAGATTGAGGTGTAATTTTTATAAAATATTTACTTATTCTTTTTTACTTAATATGTTATGTACTCCATTATAGTTTGTTATTTTTTACTTGCCACCTTTATTTTCTCTTCCTACTTTAAATAGATTGAAGATTATACCAAGATTAGTTTCTAGAAAGCTGGAATAGGAGTTGCACCAAATTTGGGTATCAATTCAAGTGTTTAGTGGTAATTGGTAACAATATCACTAGTGAGAATCTAATCACAATTAAAGAATTCATAAACAATTGACAGATTGCATCTATTTCCAAAAAAAAAAAAAAAAAATTGTTTGAAAAATACGGGTCAACTCGACCCGACTCACGACCCGACTCAACCCGCGACCCGTTTGACCCGCAACCCAATTGACCCGTTTTAAAAATGACCCGTTTTGACCCGTGACCCGTTTAACCCGCAAACCCGATTGACCCGACCCGAACCCGACCCGACCCGCCCGTTTTGCCACGTCTATAGGCCAGTGGGTAGATGATATTGTTATTACCAATGCACTGTAGCCCTATTTGTCACAGCATCCACATTCGATGCAGTTATTTTTTAAACTATTTTACACCATAAAAAATTATTTTATCTATTTTATCTATTTATTTTACAAAATATCTAGTATGAGTGATCAATTTTAGCTTTCAACACAATAAAATAATATAAATATCACAATAAAATAATATATCTATTACAGTAAATTAATATATCCAAATAAAAAGTAGTGTGAAAGCATAAATAAAAAAAGCAGTGTGAACACACAAATGAGTAAAATAATCAAAAGCAGTGTAAACACACAAATAAATTTATTATTATTTTTTTTTTAACCACATAGCTAAAATATAGGTTTGTCTCTACCATTGTAAGATACATTTTGATATTTTATGGTGTTAAAAATAGCAATATAGCTATTTATCACCATCAAGGTAGATGCTCATATTAACTTTTGTCATTCTCTTTACTTGAAAGTACCTGCTACATAATTTCTGTTTTCTTAGTTTTCACCAAATAGTGTCAAAATTCTGAAAAATTCACCGGCCAGAAAATGATAATCTCCATTTGATTTTAAAAGAGTCTTTTTTTAAGGTAGATATTTAGTATTTCATAAATCTAAATGTAAATAAGGTTTCAAAGTATTTAAAATCTTTAGTATTTTGAGGGTGCAACTCTTCTAATTCATCATGTTTTGGAATTTTAGATGTTCCAAACCTTCGCCATCTTTCATAAACATTGTAAAGATTAGAAAGGAGTTGGTTTTCTATGCCAACATTGTTGATGATGTCTGGATCGTCAGTCAAGGGGTTTGTCCAGAGTAGAACCGTCCACGAGTTATCCTGGCTATAAAACAATGGAAAAAGAGACAAGGACACCGGTGTGGCATCAGCCTACATGCCTCCGATGGCTAAGTCAGAATAGCTGGTAATGAAAGGAATAGTAAGAGAGTAGTATTCTTGGAGATTATGTTTTTTTATGTACCTGTCCTCTGGCTTCACCAATGGGTATATATAAGATTCTTTCTTCTAGCCGTTGGCCTTGCTTTGATGGTCAGATCATTGCCGGATTTGTAACGCCCATGCAGGATATTAAATAGACATAACGATCATCCAATGGTACTGAAGACCGTTTCTGTGTTTGTGTAACGCTTCATCATAACTGCAGGGCGATGGTGAAGCCTCTGCCAGCCAGTTCTTAGTGTCGTCCTTTGTCATCGTCCTTCCACGGTGGACGGATGTTTACTCAGGACTATCAATTGTAGCTTTAGAAAAGGGTCAGTTAGTATAGGCATAAAACTTCCTTAAAACTTAAGAGGGAAGATTTACATCCTGATCAAAACAAGAAAGAGCATGAAATGAAAAAAGAAAGTGCAAGGTTCAAGGCAATAATTTTATTTTATTTTTATTATCCAAAAGGGTTAAGAATTAAGATACAAAGCATGATGATTGGATTGGGATGGCAAAGAATGATGGAGATACTGTTCAAGCAAATTGCTAACGAATAGTTGGACAGTTTTTTTATTTTTATTTTTTAATATAAGATAGAATTCTATTTTAGTCTAATCTAAGTGTATATGTGTGTAAAACTCTCTCCTGAACTCCAGTTCTTACGCTCCACATTCTACAAATACTTATATTTGTAGAGTGATCATTACACTAGTTTGCAACTTCAACTTTAACACCGACAACAATATCATTCCTTTTAGCAATGAATGCCAATCACGATAAAAACAAGAGCAGGCAAGGATTGGTTAGTTCGTCCTTGCGTCCCAACGACTTCTTGCTACCTCATTAAACAACTCCAACGTCCCTCTTTAATGCAATGCATTTTATAATTGTTTTTAGTCTTTTTATTTTTCCTGATAATTTTGATGGTCGTTCCCTAAAATTAAATGCAGATTAAACATAGGCCTCAACCCTACACGTAGATTCATTTTTTGATGAGACATGTAGATTCATTTATACCTTAGCTTTTCTACTTTTATATATATAT
This sequence comes from Quercus lobata, assembly GCF_001633185.2. NCBI lineage: Eukaryota > Viridiplantae > Streptophyta > Magnoliopsida > Fagales > Fagaceae > Quercus > Quercus lobata. Next base: position 56,008,821 of record NC_044911.1, read on the forward strand.
ATATATACCCACACCTAGGCTTTGGTCCTAAATATTGAGATTCTTTGTTCTTGCCTTACAGATAGCATGCTAATATTTAAGATAAATTTGATTTTTTTGAGATAGATACAAATGTTGCTAACTTCACGGCGCGAATTATTTCCTTTTTATATCTGCAAGCACTATATATGTGGAAAGATGCTAATTGAAGGCTAATAATGAAGTACGTAAAATGACTAGACATGTCTAATTTGTTCAATACTTAGAGAAGTTGCTTACAAAAGAAACACCACCCTTTGTTAAGTTTTAGTTGTACTACATTTGAACAATGAATAAAATCTAATGCTCCAATTATTAAAATAAGAAAAGAAGAAAAAGTATTAGGATCTTTTTTTTTTTCTAATTTTTTTTATCACATTTCATTTCAATCAAATCTAGGGACATACTCATTCTCAAAAAAGAAAAAATCTAGGGACATACTATATTTCAAAATTATCAAAACAACAGTTTATTAATAATAGATATCAAAGAGCATCAATAATAATTGTTGAATAGAGCAAATAATTTCTCAACTACAATTATGAAAATATATTATGCAAACCATTGTGCCACTAGAGCAAATAATATATATATATATATATAAATTATTTTCTAACAAAAAAAAAAAAAGAAAGACCGGCATATATTAGTAAATAATAGTTTGAATGAAAATAAATTAACTTATTTTATTAATGTGCATTTTTAATTAAAAATATTCCATAAAAAAAATAAGCTACTCAAACCAGCAAAATATCACACACAATAAATGGCTCATCATCCAGTCAAGATAACCTTCAACGCCCATGAAAGCAATAAAGGTGGTTGCAACTTACAACTTAAACCAATCTAACGAATCCAAAAACCATTGAGAATTTTGAGAGCCAAAAAAATGGCAGAGCCTCACCCAATCGAAGAAGCGAACGAAGAGAGTCCATTTGGCTCCTTAACACCAGACGAGTTCTACGCGCGTCACTCAGTGAGTCACGGCTCCGAGTACATAACCAACCCTAGAGGTCTCAAGCTCTTCACTCAGTGGTGGACCCCACTCCCTCCAACCAAAACGATCGGAACCCTAGCTCTTGTCCACGGCTTCACCGGCGAGTCCAGCTGGTTCCTCCAACTCACCGCCGTGTATTTCACCAAAGCCGGCTTCGCCACCTGCGCCATCGACCACCAAGGCCACGGCTTCTCCGACGGCCTCAACGCTCATATTCCGGATATCAATCCCGTCGTCGACGACTGTATTTCCTTCTTCACCTCCTTCCGTGCGCGCCACGCGCCGTCTTTGCCTTCCTTTCTCTACTCCGAGTCCCTTGGCGGCGCCATCGCGCTTCTCATCACGCTCCGTGAGGGGCGCGTGGGGTTGGACTGGGACGGCCTCGTCCTCAACGGCGCAATGTGTGGAATCAGCGCCAAATTCAAGCCTCCATGGCCTTTGGAGCACTTACTCTCCCTAGTCGCAGCCTTGGTCCCCACCTGGCGCGTGATTCCCACGCGGGGATCCATTCCGGACGTTTCTTTTAAAGAAGAGTGGAAGCGGAAGCTGGCGATTGCGAGCCCAAGAAGGACAGTTGCTAGGCCACGCGCCGCCACGGCGCGTGAGCTGATTAGGATTTGTAACGAACTTCAGGGGAGGTTCGAGGAGGTTAAGGTGCCTTTGCTTATAGTTCACGGCGGTGAGGACGTGGTGTGTGACCCGGAGAGCGCAGAGGAGTTATACAAACGCGCTGCGAGTGAGGATAAAACGCTCAAGATATACCCAGATATGTGGCACCAGTTGGTTGGTGAGCCTAAGGAGAGCGTTGAACTTGTTTTCGGGGACATGTTGGAATGGCTTCGGACCCGCGCTAAACGCGTCTCCAATGCACGCGCCTCTGGTAATGATGGCAGCGCGTAAGTTACAGGAATAAGAAAATGACAGTAATAATGTTAAAAGTTTATACAATGTAATGTAGTAACCTATGGCAGCATGCTGCGTGGCTGGAATTTAGTTGTTAATTAAAATAATGAGTTATATGGTTTTTTTTTTCTCCCTTAAGTTTTCTTACTTAAAGAAGGTAACTGTGTGGGTATATAAAACAATCTTCTCAATATTGTAATGTAATTTAATTATTACTATAATAATTACATTGGTAATACATAACACTGCTATCACCAAGTTTTCTAGTATTACCAATCTATCCTCAGTCTCCGACTACTAGGTTGCACTCTAATGACAATTACTATAAACTAGTCGCTAACTTGTGCAATGCACGAAATAGTTAAATAAAAATTAAAAATAATTATTTTGCTTAAAAGTTTATGACTTAACTTTAAAAAATATATAACTTAAAAATAAATGAAAATAAGTAATTATTATCTATATAATATAAAATCAAAATTTTTGACTTTTTGAGAGACTCAGGTTAGGATTAGGAGTAAAAAAATAATAATAATTTTTTTTAATTAGACCTCAAGTTATAATTTTTTAAAAGGACTCACTTTAGGTTTCAAAAAGAAAAAAGAAAAGACTCACGTAAAAAAAAAAAAAAAACTTTAAGATTAAGGAAAAAAAGAAACTCCTATTAGGACTCTCACTATTTAGTTTTAAAAAAGACCACGCGATAGAATTTTTTTTTTAAAAACAACTCACTTTAGGTTTCAAAAAAGAAAAAGAAAGGACTCACATTAAAAAAAAAAAAAAAAATAGGATTAAGGAAAAAAGAGAGAGAGACTCGTGTTAGGTCTCTCTCACTATTTAGTTTAAAAAATTATAATTTTTTTATAAATTAAAATGATGATATGAAAAATTGTGGAAGTTTCAAAGGATTCGCTTATATATATATATATATATATATAGAGATAAGATTCTTCGATTATGCGCTACCATTTATATAGTAGTACTTGTTACTATAGATAAGATTCTCCTAGTATTACCCACATATCCTAAGTCTCCAACTACTAGGCTGCATCCTAATGACAGTTACTATAGATAAGATTCTCCGATTATGCGCTACCATTATATTAGTACTTGTTACTATAATTACCAAGTATTGTTAATACCTACTCCCCATCTATATGATAGGATTGGTTTTCCTCCAATGTTTTTGTGAATTGGTTGTATCTGGAAACGACATGTGTCTTAAAATAACCACATTTTAGCTTGGTATGCCATTTGGTGTTTTTGGACAGAAGCCTCTCCCATGCTTAAATGATATGGAAGGGGCTTTGATGTGTTTGGTTAGCGAGAATGATTTTCATAAATTGATGGCAAGAACTTATCAATTTTATAATGATTTTTTAATAAAAAAAATTGTGGTATTAATACTATAGTGCCCGCATGCCACCAAGCAAAATCACTAATAAGACTTTTAGTTTATTAAAACATAAGAATTCCTACAACATTTTGGATCGGATTGAACTTGGTATGTCTCACAAAAAAGCGAACCAAAAAAAAGAATAGAGAAGGTTGGCAGCCAAAGCTGCTTTCATAGGATTATCAATTACTATGTGAAATCTAGGAATTAGTCTTTTTTTTTCTTGCTCTGAAGAATAGGTCAATTAAATCATCCACTTTTACAGGGACATATGAGAAAAGAGAGACCATACAACTATTTTCATTGACATCCTAGAGTTCCCACAAGTCGCGTCATTGAAAAATTCTACCAAGCTCTGTTGATTGACCATTAAGATTTTTGTTCCAACAGGAGAATTCGTTTCTCCTATTTTTTTTTTTCATTCAACAAAATTGTAGAGTGAGACATTCTCTCTATTTTTATTTTTGGGGTGAAATGGATGAGTTTTTTGGTGGGATGGATGGTAGGTTTAGAGTCTCTTTAACAGACTCGACAATGATGTGCATTGTGCACCAAGCAATGGATAAAGCACATGAGAAAGTAAAATCCAAAGAAGGTGTTGTGGAGCGCTTGAATGAGATATCAAAATTCTACGAGTTGGCGGTAATGCAGTTAGAAGGATGTCTGAAGTTTGTGCAAGATGAGACAGACAACTGCGTACTTGACAGCGATCAGGAGGAGGTGCTCGCGGACTTAACAAAAATTAGAGACCGCCTTCAAGGACGTCTTAAGGAGTCGGAGCTAGCTATTTCAGAAAAGGACAGAGAGTTAACAGAGAGAATGGAAAATGAATTGAAGCTTAATCAAGCATTGGAACTAAAAGAAAGAGAATTGGTTTCGTTGCGGGCTAAACTTGAGCTTGAAAGAAAGAAGAGTGAAGGGATTGAGGAGTTTGTTCTTGGGGATGAAGATAGAGATGGTGAATTTTGTGAACTGAAGCATTCAGTGGATCAACAGGTACGGAATATCAAACAAAAACTTGGGCCTGATTACAAATTAATAGGTGAAGAAAGAAATAGAGGTATTGACAACAAAAAGATTGAACAAATGGGCTTAGACATAGATATGTTGAAGGAAACTTTAGACCTTGCTTTTGCAAAGATGCAAAGTGCTATTTTTTTGTCACGGATGGGGCCAATAGAGCAGCAATGGAGGTGGTCTATAGAGAAAGATACAATTTATGTGTTGATTAAAGGGTTAATGAGGAATTTCCAAGAGAGTTTTGAAACAAAAGTGAAGAAGCAAGTTCTTATTGGCTTGAATGAGCATTGGTCTGATTTGATGAATGAAGTTGCAAGCTTGCGCTGTGAACTCGAGCCACTTTGTAGTCAAAATGACATGCAGGGGAGTAGTGTTAAGGCACATAATGCTTCAGCCGCTCCATCACTTGCAGGAGGCAATAAAATTTCTAATGTAGAAGGAGAAAAGTCTTCACCTGAAAATGAATGCAATAGAACACGAAAATCCTCCTTGAAAGTTGAAGAGGCAGATCATAAGGAAAAGCGTACTGAGAAGGAACAAGAAGTGGATGAAAGTCACCATGTGGCTAAGATGATAAAAAATCATGAGTCTTTTATTCAGAAAAAAAGTGAAGAGCTGAATTGGCTTAAGCGAGAAATTCTTCGAGAAAAAGAGTTTTCATTCAGGAGAGAAAAGGACACTCAAAGCCTGAAAAGAAGAATCCAAGAAGTTGTTGTGAGATTGGACAATTTAATGGATTGGAATACTAAGCTGGGAAAAACTTTAGGCTACCATGAAGCTGCACATGGGGATGAGAATTTTCTTGAGAAGAGGGAATTACAATTTCGAGAGAACACTGATAATTTGGCAGATGTCTGGGAGAAGATTGATAGAGTTACAGTTTCTTATGTATTACGGGAAGAGCAACGAAATGAGATATGGAGGCTAAGACAAGACAAAGAAGATGCATATTTGCAAACCATGATAATGGAGGAGATCCATATTACCCTTCTCAAAGGTTTAATGAAAGAAGTTAACATTGAATCATACTACTATGATTTAGAGAACTTGATACGCGAGGACATATATAAAGACGTGTTCAGGGAAATGGTAAGGCAGTGGAATGAGAACTTTGAAAGTGACAAAATTGATGCCCAGATTAGAAAAGAGATATTTTTCATCGTCTTTAGCGAGGCATTGAAGAATTATGGTTCAAATCATGACTTTGCATTATTGGAGTTTCAAGATATCGGGGCTGTTAGTAATTTGGTAGAAGACTCAACATCTACTAACAAGTTATTTAGTATAGAGGGTGCTGTAGGGGAGGATTTACAGGCAGCCTTGTTCGGGGGAATTTTTAAAGAACAAAGCAAATGCGCAGAAGGTTATATCACTGAAAGCTTGAATAGAGAAGAGATATATAGGGTAGTCTTTAGTGAAACCATCAAAAGCATTGTTAGCACTGCCAATACCAGGGAGTTTTTCCTAAGTGCAGAAAGTCTTGTAAAGGAGGATGTCTGTATGCTTTTATTTAGGGAGATGGTGAAGGAATTGAAGATGGGCATAGACGCATATAATATGGAGAGTCTAATATGGGAAGACATATTTAAGTTTGTCACTGTAGAGGCAGTGAAAGATGCCTTTGTCTTGCATAGAGAAGATGAGTCCCGAATTCAAGACAATCTCAATGGAGACATGCTCTCTCCTAATGGGATATATAATGATCTACAGGATACTGGAGAGGGGAATTTAATGCAACAACTAGATTCTCTATCACAATCTTTTCAGTTGGAGGAAAATCTGATGCTAAGTGCAAGTTCTGAATTAAAGGAATACACTACACAGCTTGACCTTTTGGGCTTGAAAAGTGAAGAGATAGATGGGCATCAGATATTTGAAGAGTTTCCAATTGATGAGGAACACACTTTCAGTTCAGTAAGCGGTAAGCTAGAGAAGGCCTTGCAACAATTGGTCTCGAGTAAGTCACTATTAGGTGAATTGGGATCTTGTTTAGGTGTTGGCATTGGTGATTTAGAAGAGGGTCATGATCAGATGACTCCTAGAGTTGGTGTTCAACATGTTGGACAGCCCTCCTTTCACTCTTTAAAAGATAATGAAGAGGAGCAGTTAGATACACCAGTTTCTATCTTATCACCTCTCCTGGGATTTATGCAAGCGCTAGTGGATTTTGAGCACAAGGTACACAAAAATTTAAGGATGAACATTCTGAGGTACTTCACTTATTCATGAACTTATATCATTGTAAACCATAATATTGATAGTGGCCTTTTGGTGTTGAGAATTTTATGAATTGTTTCTGACTGCAACTTGGAAATCATAGTGGTTTTTAAAATTGCTTTCTAGTTTATACTTTCTGGTGTAAGTTTAGCATATGAAAGTCATGAGATTATAAATTTAAACAGATTACTTCCTTCTCCTATATCACTAATCACAGTAAAACATATATGTTTTTTTTTTTATAGGTTTTCTGTTTTCCTACTAGCTTGAGGAGAATAAAACTTCTTAGCACATAACTATGACATGCATCTAATCCTTTTTATTGTATGTGATCACATTATATTATCTTTCCAAATCAGATGTACTTTTTTTTTGACTAATTAGGCTGCTGTAATACTTATTTATAGGTTGGAAGAAGTGAAGTACAATTTAGATCCGCTTATTGGGCTAGTGGCCTCTTTGAGAAATAAGGAATTGCTTTACCGGAAGGCCTTTTTTAGGAAATGCCAGAATCTGCAGAAGGCTGAAGTTGAGGTTCTGAAATACAATCATGTTCCTCACATTATTTGTTCATCCTTAACATGTTGGTAGAAACAATCATGCTGAGTCAGCCAGTTTGTCTTCTATTTTATTGAGAATTCAACATGTAAAGTTGATTTTCTATATAGATGTCCTGAAGATCTTCCTTGAATCTGTTGTTATGCACGTTTGCCTAAAAATCTTACTTCTTTGTCTTGGGGTATAGGTAGATTTGCTAGGTGATCAAGTGGATGTCCTTCTAGGCCTACTTGAGAAGATATACACAACACTGCAGCACTATTCACCAGCTTTGCAGCAGTACTTTGAGGTAACATTCTTATTAGGTCTTATTTCACCGTATAGTAATGTTTTGTCTTTCAATGGAACATTATTTTTCATTCCAAAAAAAAGATAATGTCACATTATTTGTATATATTTCATTTAATCATCTTTGTGCTTGGATGGGGTGATTTGAACTCTAGACCTCTCTATTGGAAATACCAAGAGGTGTTCGTTGAGTTACAAGGCTCTTGACATCTAACTTTTGTTTTTATGAGGTAATCATTGGGTGCATAATGGTTCTAATTTTTTATTGGTAATTGTTCTGTTCTCTTCCCACAGGTCTCTGACATTTTGAATTTGATTAAGAAGGAACTAACTGGAAGAGCTGTTCATATATCCAATTAGTAAGATTAGAATTGTCCATCTCTACTCTCTAAAACAATTCCATGATACTTGCCATCATATATATAGAAGGGGAAATTTTTATGGATTAAAAAAAAAAAACGTAGCTATATTTTTTATATCAAATTGTTCCTTTGCACAACAGAACATGTCTGCAAAAACATAGCAAAACTATACCAATGACGTGCATCTATACAAATCATCCATAATATAACAATCCAATAATATCATGTGAAAGGTTGATAGGATCAATTCTAACAAAAGAATATAAAATAGAATCATGTGACGTTTACTTATTTTATTATTTCATTGATGACTTGGTATAATTGTTACAAAAGATATTTTTTGCGCACATTGTATATCATGAATCACATCAGTCTTTCCAAAAAAAAAAAAAAGGAGTAAAGCTACTTATCAAACACTTTTCTCATTTCCCAAAAGTCAAAAAGAACAACAAGGAGACATCAATTTTTTTCACAGCTAGAAAAAAGGGTTGGCCAGTTAAATTCACACAGGCCTGCAAGCCTTTTCTGTTTGGAAGTCCTGAAACTGAGTGTACGATAATGATATGATAAGCTAGCTGGCAAACCATACAGAGTCTTCCATTTCATATTTAACCGGCGTAATACACTATATATCCTCCAAGAATAACCCAAGAGAGAAAATCCAAAGACCTTTATATCTGTCACTCTATTGGGACGTTTAAACTCATAGGTACCTCCGCTGATTTCTTGTTCTATCACACACACACGTATATATATATATATATATATATACATAGCTATATGTATACTCTCCAAATTAAACTCATTCTCATATGTACATTTAAATATTTTTTTTTTTTACTGTCATGGCAGGACTCTGTAAACTGTGTTTCATTTCTATTCTTCTACTGCTTCTCTTCCCTGACTTCAACACTTGTTTGAACGCTGCATCGCCACCCTCTTTACAGCCTGTATATGCTCCAGTGCCAACTCCAACACCCTCTTCACTGCCAACAATTGTTCCACCTCAGTCTCCTCCTCCGCCTACAAATATTAATGTTCCACCTCCTACAACACAAGGCTCTTCTTCTTCTTCTTCTAGAGGACTGAATGGTGGACAGAAGGCAGGAATAGCGATTGGAGTGATGTCTGCAGCAGGAGCTTTGTTTTTGGGAGGGCTTGTGTACAAGAAACGGCGTTCTAATATAAGAAGAGCCAAGTTTGGAGTTGTAGCCAGGAGACACAGTTCTTTGAGGTTGCAGGGGATTCTTATAATTTCTTTTGTTTTCAGTTTTTGCCTTCTTCGGTTGTTTAAACCTTTAAAGTAATTACTGTATCAATAATGATTGACTTCATTGTTGAGTTAAACGATAAAATCATTTGAGCTTAAATGGTTTAAACTTTTGGATGAAATGCTAATAGATGACAGTATCAAGGTATATTTAGAGCGCGTTTGGATAGGCTGTTGCGAAAACGTGAGTTGTGTTTTAAAATGGTGTTTCAAGAAAAGCAGCGGCCTGGGTTTTGGGCATTTTAAAACTATGCTGCATTAGTCCGTCTGGTAACTAAGTTTGAGTAAGGTATTTTGGATATTTTTGATATACGTATGGGTGAAAAAGTGTGTTAAAAAATATGTAAGTGTATTTAAAATGTGAAATAGTTAGTTAGAACTCACAAAACAAACGGGCCCATTCTACTGCTGCTTCTCTTACCCAACTTCAACACTTCATTTAGAGCCTTCCATAGCTGGCTCAGCTTTGAATATATATAATTTTTTTTAATTATTTTTTTTAAGAATACTAAGTATTTTAACACACACGAAAATAGAGAAGACGGTTTTTTTAAAGAAATTTACAGTGATGTATATCTAAAATGGTTTTTTTTTTTGTTTTTTTTTGAGAAAGTAAAAGGGCCTATTGATTATTTAGTTAGAAGAATAGTAAATATATATATAATAGAATAATAAGTACGCTCTTTATTTGATGAGTAAACCTTAGGTCCAATATATTTGATTCTCTATTTTTTTTTTTTTTTTTGGTTTGAGTAAAAATTAGATTCTCTAATTGACTTTAAATACTTGATCGTTTTTTTAATTAATTATTCTTGAAAAGATCACCATTCTTATCTTATTAGTCAATGCAACTAAATGTTTGAATTCAATTGAAAAACCTATTGTACTGTACCTAAGTTTTACCCTTATTTTATCTATGGATTATGGAAAAACCAATTAAAATATTTAGCCTTTTCAATTTCAAAAAGAAAAAATTCAAATAATTTAGACACCAAAACTAGGTTTTATAATAGAGAAGTGCTACTACGTCCATAACATTTTTATAACATATTATAAGTAGTAAGTTGTTATTGGTTTTAATTTGAATCCACAACTTAATTACTTTTTTGTTCACCCATAACAACCTCTCACTTAAAATTTATTATGAAAATGTTGTGGACATGGCATTTCTCTTTACAATAATATGGAATGTGATTTTCTAATGAATTCTTTAATGCTATACATTAAAAGAAAAATTATTGCAAAATTTAATACATAATCAATCATAGATAATTTCAAGATTTAAAAAAAGAGTGATGCTACAGTCACAAACTATTTTATACAATTTTTTAAAAATATTGATGTGGTCAACCTCTTTTTGGTTTTCATTAAGCTCATAATTAATATAACTTTTTCATTTACCAATAATCTCTTATCACATCAACAGTTATAAATTTTTTTGTAAAATAGTTTATATCTCTAGCATTATTCTTAAAAAAAAAAGTTTAAGTGCCAGCTTAATAGATGTTTAAGTTAAAATGTATTAATTAAGGGACAATAATTTTGTATATTTTCTTTTGTTTATTTTCTTACTAATATTCAATAGATATTCATTTTAATTTTCATGTATTAATTTAGCTTTGAATGCTACTATAATTCTTATTCTTGAATGATGAATTTTTTCGCCTGATAAAATCATGGTTCCATGATCTATCCATGCAGCTAGGAGAGCGTTTCTTTGAGGTTGCGAGGGGTTCTTATTTGTTTTCAATTTTTGGAGCTGTTTGAAGCAATGTTTGGCTGTTTTAATTTGCTTTGATTCTGATACCAATTTGTTTGCCAAGCAGTGCGCTGAGGTTTCAAACTAAAATGAGATTAAACATAAGAATCAAACTTGGTTTTTGATTGATCACAAAACTAACATTTCCTGATCTAATTCAAATTTCAAGGCATAAAATAGGTGTCTTCTGAGTTCTGACTCAAAACCAGGGTAAAGCTTCAACCTTGTTGGGAAAATTAAAATCCTCCTTAAGGTTGGATCAAAATAAAATTTGGTGCAACTATTAGTAATTTTGTGGTAGGCTTGGGCTTTTCGTTGTAATTCATTTGGGCCTCTCCTTCTCTTGTAAATGGCAGGATGTACTTGGACATCTATTATCTTTAATTCTTTATCTGATTAAATTTATATGAAAAAGGAAATAATCTTAACCCTTTTTTTAATTATAGAAAATAAGAATTTTAGTCATTATTAACTTATAAATTGTGTAGTGTATACATCATCAGTCAAAATAGCAAAAAAAAAAAAGTGGACAAATCCTTTAATAATACATGTCACAATATTTTTATAACACTAGGATATGCCAATTAAATTCAAAATATTTTGCAGTGTCAGAAAATACTTTGAGAATTGAGATGCCAAATAAAGCAGCCTCTCTATTCCCACATTTAGGATTTAGCAACAAAACTCAACTGCCAACTATAACGTACCTGCCAAGTATATTGGAGGAGGATTTGCTGCAACATTGTATGTAGAAATTGCTGCACATGATTGGCTTAATTCATAATTTGATGTCACTTCTCTTCGGCTGCCACCTTACCCTATATGCCGCAACTGCAGATACGGTTTAATTCATCATTTGATGTCACTTCTCTTTGACTACCACCTTACCTTATATGCTGCAACGGCAGATACAAGGTTTTTTAATTTTTTATATTCACTTAAATTTTCCCCCTTTCTATCATCATGTGAATGACTATGATCTATTTTCCTACGTGTAGATCCCAGAAATTTATTAATTTACACAAGTCAAATTTTTCGTAAATAAAGCTTTCGCCGTAATAAGTACTTTTTGTAACTCTTAATGATGACTTCGTTCCTAAAAATTGCTTACTAAGACGAACCTTTTCGCCTTATTAGCTTCCTTATAAAGTTTGTCATTACAAGTTCCCTGGGTAGTTACGTTTACTGTCTCCGGTTGGTCGAGAAAAGGTTCAAATAAGCTTTCAAACACATCGCAATTCTGCTTTCCATTCTTCACCACCAAACACTGTTTCTCAAGGTATGTCTCTCTCTCTCTCTCTCTCTAACACTTTGCCTGAATTTGTCTCTTAATTCTCACATCTGCCTTTGCTACTGATCACTTCTTAATATTATCATTTACTAATCTTAGATCTTTGATTAAAGGTTTAAACTTTTTTTCTGATCCCATGATATGAATATTTAGTTATTGAATCTAAAGATGAATTAAGGGCTATATTCATGTTTACTAGACACTTTAGAAAATGGGGTTTGGAGAAAAATTCAACCTTTAACATTCTTTAGTGACAAAAAAAAACTTAATGGGCAGTTTGGACCCAGATTTGATTGATAGGTTATCTCTCTTTTGTAAAATGTGTTATATTGAAAGTGGGTTATTTGTGGATGATCATATGAGGTGATGTTTAAGATTGTTAGTTAGATCGGTGAAAATGCAAAATGAGTTTTTGATTAGATACAAATTTCATTAGTTGTAGACTTGTAGTTATCAGAATTTGCAAAATGGGTTAGGCTTATGAAATGCTTGTGGATCTCTTTAGCTTCCTGTATAGTTAAATTTTGAATTCCTTGCCGGAACTATATGAGGCTGAGGATGCTGTTATACCCCAATAGATTTAGCTGTTTTTTTAAAAAAAAAAATTATGATTGAAATAATATTAAGTTAGAAATGTTGGCAAAAATACAAGTTTTTAGTTGTAGACATGAAAGCTCATCTAGTATTTATCAAGTAATGTACCAATTTGTCATGTTTTCTTTGTGGGTAATTTTCAATTTTTTGAGATTGAGTTTGTTAGACTAATGGTTCAATGATTAAATTCACCATTTCTAACAACATTACTTTCGAGACAGACAGTAATTTATTAGAGTTGATCTAGTTTTACTGAAAAATCACGTCATGTTAATTGGACTCAGTTTGTTTCTTTCTGGTTATTCCATATTTTAACTGTTGTAGTTTTTCTCTCTATGTACTGCATGAACACCATCAGGTTCAATAGCTTGCGAGCATTTAATAATTCCCCATTGCATTTTTTTTTTTTTTTTGGTCTTGATTAAAAACAGTAGCTTTTGAATATTTGGAGGTGGTGATTCACTTGATAGTTATGTGGGTTTAGACTTCTGCTAGTTTTCATTGACTCATTGGGCCTAAACTATTTTATAACCTTTGGATAGTTTGTTATGCCATGTTATTGCTTTATACTTGGTCCAGCTTACCAATGGTTCACCCTTTAGAATGCTAGAGTCAAGGTGATCCATCTTTTTCACGCCTCAATTAGCAGATGCACATAAAGAGGGGGATGTCCTATATTGTGGTTATGCATAAAATTAGAGGTGGGTTATGTTTCTGGAGCTGCTTCAAGAATCTGGTTACAGTCATGGGATCATGCTTGCTCATGAAACCAGTTTAAATCATGTAATTTTTTGCATTATGAGGATAATTCTGGAATGGTTACAATTTTAAGGCAACAATAATCATAACCTATTTTTAACAGAGTATGATATACCAATAATTGGCCTCTGATTTTGAATGTAAACGACCCTATGTGTATTTCCTTGAAAGAAGCTTATCAGCTTATTATTGTATTCTCATGCTATGAAATTTAAGTTCATCAATCGTATATCTATATATCAGTTTGGCTGCATTTAGCAAGTCTATCATGGAAGCCAACAGAGGACAAAATGGAATTCAACAACTGCTGGCTGCTGAACAAGAAGCTCAGCAAATTGTCAATGCCTCCAAAAATGGTAAATAATCTCTCCTTCTCTATACTAAATAATGGTATGCTTGTACTTGTATGGTTTCTGATATTTAGGGTTTACATGCACATGCTTAGTGACACATTCTAGATATTTGGTTAATGGGAGAAAGTGGGTAAATGGAACTGCTGGCAGAATAGTGAGCTAATGATGTTTGCCTGGCTCTGGCTGAGTTCAAATTAGTGTGTTTGAGTGGACAGGATATACCAAAGTATCTGGGAATTGTGTCTTGGAGCAATATCTTCCCAATGTGTTGAGACTACAAGTCCTATTATTATTTTCTTGCACACGTAAGATTTTTTTAGAGTTATATTAAAATATAGTGTCATGAGTTGAATTGTCATGACCATGAAACCATGTTTTGGCATTACAGTAAGATTTGATAACATGATCATGTGGGTGCTCACACAAATTTAAACAAAACAATTTAGCATTCACCCGACTAGCTGAGATTAGCCATATAAATCCTTTTCCACCAATTAGTACCATTTGGTCGCATGTTTCTGTCAAGTCATAGGGAATAATGTTTCTTATTTACATTTTACTGCCATGATCCAATTCCACATCTTGTTCACTGTTGCTCATCTTTCCCATGCTTTGAATTGAATTCAAATGACTCCTCTAATTCTCTTTAGATGGCATTACACCAACAGTTGACATTGTTAAATGTTTATTACATGTTAATTTAAAAAAAAATTTGCACAGAAACCTAAGTTTTGGACTGGACATGGAAGATGATGTGCATGTGTCTATTTATGTATGCTCTAGTTTAGTGCTGAAACACTGGTACTTATTATACCCCCTTTCTTTTTCTCTTTCTTTTTCTTTTTCCAGCTAAATTGGCCAGATTGAAACAGGCCAAAGAAGAGGGTGATAAGGATATTGCTGAATTTCGTGCACAGATAGAACGTGAGTTTCAGAGAAAGGTTGCAGAGGTAAGTGTAACAACAAAGTAAGGGAAATTGATTGTTAAAATCCATTCACATGAGAGTAATAGTTGATTAACTTCAACAACTGGTTTCAAATCTCAGCTGCCAAATTTGATTCATCAGTGAGTCCAACTTAAACCTCTGATATTTTCAAAAAATTGATGTGGTTGTATGCCAGACACTTTTGTTGCTTACAGTGGGTATTTTGTGATCATTGAATATCATGAAAAGCTTCAGTCTGTGGGCAAATCTCCATAACTTCTATTTCTATAAATGGATATGCCTTTGACTAATATAAATTCCTCCTTTTGTCTCCATCCAAATTGTCCTTTAATTTTCTTTTCCTTACTTTTAGCCAAAGTCTTCCCAAGTTTTGTCGTCATACACAAGTGATAACTTAAATCTAGATTTCTCCGGATTGTTTGTATGATGTGGGTGAACTCTAGAATTCTAATGCGCATCTGTGGTTCTATTTAAGTGTTATTGATGTGGTAATTGGAATTTTTTTCATGTATTGTCAAACAGAGTAGTGGGGATTCAGGTGCTAATGTGAAGCAGCTTGAACAAGAAACAGAGACAAAGATCCATCACCTGAAGACAGAGGCTGCAAGGATATCCTATGATGTCGTACAGATGCTTCTGAAGCAGGTGACCACTGTGAAGAACTAAACTCCTGGAAATGCTTGGTGGGTGCTTGGATGTTCTCGCTTTTTCCAGACTTTACTATTTGGAATTCGTTTGGTGGCAGTAACATTGTGTGTATTTCCTATGGCAGATATATTTATGACGTTTATTAGTTGATTATATACCTTTTAAAATAAGCAATTCACTTTGTGCTCTTATTTTATCAGTGCTCAATGCTATATGTCTCTGAGTAGCAGTTCTATTTGCACTCTTGGAATGTACTTCTAATAGTTTGCATATTGGCTTAGATGTGATTATTGTAACATTTTTTGATGGCTTTGGCCACTAATAAAAGTAATGTTGGTGAAATAGTTAATGGAGAAGAGACTATCATTTATCAAATTTATGAAATTCAGTGTTGAAGAATGGATAGCAATGCAAGGAATTTGATATTTTATTCTTGAAGAATCATAATTGCAGGTGCTTTAGAAGAATTTGTTTGCATCATGTTTCCAGAAGTTGATCTCCCTAGGAGCCAAATAATAGGATATCCTGCAAGATTTGCTCTATCACTATGCAACATGCAAATAGTCCTACTCCTAGGAGTAAAGGTCTAGCTTTTGAAAATGCCTTTTGTTCAGGATCCTCAGCTTCTCTGTTTAGCATTGCCCACGCCATTGCCGGTGGAAGAACTCCAAAAAGAATTGTCATACAGTAGCCCCCCTATTCCACATTAAATCATAAATAGTAAAAATCTAAGCATGATTCTAAACAACGGTATTTGTGACTAAGATTTTCTATCTGATTTCCTCCTCCCTATACTTACAGCAATGTCAGTAGCAGATGAGAATGCATCTGGAACAGTAGATGACACAAAAAGAGCTGGAGTGACAGCCATTGTCATTGCTGTGAAGCTTTTATTCCTTCCCCACCATTTTCTCAGTCCAAAAAGCTTGTTTCCCTGCTATATTTATGCACAGCATCTCAGTTTTAGTGGTTTGTGTTGTTAATATGTGAAATAGGGAACATAGTAACTTATCACTCAAGAGTTCACTTATGATTCCTTGAGTGTTGTACCTTAGTTTCTCTGATTAAATTCAAACATGTGGCTACAATGACCAATGCGGTATAAGCAATGTTATCTTTTCCAAGACAAATAAATTCAATGCATCCGGGTGTTTGAATTTAATTATGAAACTTAAGTTATGCATTTAAAGAATTGTACATAAATTTTTCCCTAACTAAGGGTATGAAGGCTACTTGTGGTAGTTGTGTTGAGGGAAATTGCCATGTGAAGTTATTAAGTTGCTCCTTAAAAAACTCAAAGAAGCTCAAGAGTGTGCCAATTAGTGATGTCCCAACCGCCAAGAGAGAGAAGGCCTCAACCATAATTGAAACACCACTCCATTTCACCCTGAACAAAGAGGGAACAAGTGAGCTTGGGTTATTTGATGTTATTGATAAATCTAAACTCAGAGATTAATACAGAGAAGATCATGAGACATCGCTGGAGTTGAAAAGACATAATGTCAAAATCTTCAGTAGTGCTATGCATGTCAAGATCGATATAGATAATTTGCAAACTTAAAAAACATCACCTATATGTCCAATTTTCCTTCTCCATTGATAGTTCAAAAGCTTTTTGGAAATATAGGTGATGTTTTTAAGAGATATTTTCCAAGAAAGAAAGTTAACAATGTTCCTCAAAAGGGAGTGTTAGCTTGAACTCCATCCATTGCTTAGTTAGAAATAGAATTAGTCATTTGTCAAGTAACTAGTAATCACATTTGGAACATGAAATCTTTCAGATACTTTTAGCACGGAATTCTGTTCTATTGAAAGGGTTAACTTGAAGGTAATAGAGTCTTCAGAGAGACCTCATGAGCAATTCAACAGGGTCAACAACTTGGTCGGACTGTGCTGAGAGGCCAAGTGCTACTGCATCCCAAACAAGCAATGCCAGCAATGGAACAAGACTACCAAGCAAGACTGAAGTCCTTATGCGTGTAAGATCACCACCCAAATAAGCACAAAGAACTGCCGTAAAAACAATTCTAATGAACAAGGGAACAATCACTTTCATTGGTAAATTAAACCAAGTAAAACTCTAAGAATATTATCTTTTTTACCAGGTGCAAGATCATGATATACCAAGGAAAAAATAATGACAGGAATTGTAGCTGGAACTTTTCCCCAGTCACCACTTCCCCCCAATCCAGCCCACCCTCCAGAGACAACTGCTAACACCTCAATTGCTAGAAGCAGACCTGAGAATCAGTTTCAGTACATTGTTAGTACTCATGTGGATCAAGATTTTACTACATATCTGACTCAATTGTATCAAACTCAAGAATTCAGGTCACACATACAAACACACACAATTGTAGGTCACAATCTAAGGAACCACTAGGCACATCTGCTCTATATCATAAAAAGAGTACTAAAGTTACAATTGAGGTTCCTCCTATATGACTCAATTTGACCTAATAATCTGATGTGAGACTCAGTACATGCCCGCACAATGCACTTACTAAATCCAATTTACATCATCTGAAATATAGCACAAATTATATGTAGTACATTGTAATAAATACCTATCATGGAAGTAGTGAGCCACCGGTTGGCTTGATCAGTGGCACGAGTCCCACCAATGGAGATGAGCATGGTGAAGACCGAAGTGAAGAGAATGCCTGAAATTGAGGCCGGAAGATTGATCAAATGGAAAATGATATCGCCGGACTTGGAACTATAGGCAATCACGGAAGTGTACCCCAAGAATACATAGGTCACAGTGGCTAGAGTTCCACCCCACTCTCCTAGTGTTTCTTGGGCCATGGTCCTAATAGAAATGACCTCCAGTTCATCCTCTTCCTCATTTTTTATTTTCTTCTTCCGTAGAGCCACATTGACTTCAACAAGTAAAAGTGCTTCAATTAGAAGAAATGCCCAACATATTATCATTGTTATTGAACTTGGAACCAGTCCCTGCAAGATAAAAGAGTGCTAATTAGCATCCTCAAACATAACCTTTCATTTGGATCTAAGAAACACCACCACAACAACAACAACCAATTCTTAATCTCAATTTTTTGGCTATGAATTCTCAACACGCTAGGCAATGTCAGCCACAAGTATTCTTTTCTTTCATTCTATTCTATCTAAAGCCAACCTTTCTGTTACTTTCCTAATTGACATGATCTTTTGTACTACTGGTTCTAAGTAGTTTTCACAAAGATATTAAAGAAAGAGAACCACTCTTTAAAATGTTTCTCTTTCATATCACTCATCAAATGATATTTTTAAGTATTTTTTTTTTCCTGACCCTCAATACTTGCTAAGAGCCAAATAGTGAGTACTTATTTTCCTTATATTACTAAAAATCCAGAGACTCAAAGTAGTAGAAAGATATTGAGAGTACTGCAGGGGAAGCTTTCTTTGGGAGTGCAAGTATCCCTGAACCAATACTAGTTCCTATAATGAGAGCAACAGCGCCAGCAATAGTTCCCTTCTTCTTAGCTACCTTGCTAGGCTCTTCTCTCAATTGTGAGAAATATTTCTTTGCCTTTCTAGCATTAGGTTTCCTAGTAAAGAATGAATTTTGCTCTTGCTTATGGAGGCAGAAGCAAGTGTAGTAACTGCTGCCAGGAAGAAATAGAAGTCATTAGTCCGAATATAACAATGAAATTGAAAGTGATGGAACCAATGTAAAGAAAGTAAGATGAGGGAGTTTTACATGTATCATACATCCTGGATTTGAAGCAAATTGTTCTTCTCCTTAGATGAATTGCTTCCCATGATGGATTTAGTTTTGCATTTCTGTGGATTTTGGGATGTAGAGAGGGAGATGAAGGCATGCACTGTGAATCCATGATGGAGAGAGAGAGAGAGGAAGAAATGAATGTAGCTCAAGTTTCAGCCTTTCAGGCACCCAAATATCTTGGAAGTGATTTCTATGTTTAGTTTAGTCCACAAGAGGCTGTCAAGTAAAGCAAGCAAAGGCAAAGGAGCTATGGGGCCACACAAGATATTTCTCTCTTTTTTTGTCTCTCTTCTTTTGTGTGTGTGTGTTTATTAAGAAGGATATATTTGTTTGCGCTTTTGGTTTTAAGTTTGTACATTGGAAAGGATTGGGTTTAGAATATGGGTATTGTTTTGTTTGACACACATGATGTACCTTTTTTTTAATGTCCATGTTAGTAACTTAGTTTTGATGAGAAACAGGCACTCCATGCGAACATATTATGACGTTTTAGTTGCCACAAAATTTATAATGCCATCCTCCTAAAGAAGATTTAACTAGCTAAATATTTTTTGAAATATTTAGCTGGTTAAATCTTCTTTAGGAGGATGGCATTATAAATTTTGTGGCAACTAAAACGTCATAATATGTATTTGAGCTGAATAACTAGGAGCAATAAAAATGATGATTAGAGGAGAGTAGTGGAGAGAAGAGTAGAGGGGAGGAGAGTAGTGGGGAGGAGAGTAGAGGGGAATGGTTCCCTTCCACCTTGTTTGGATGTTTTTAAAATTAGTAAGGGGGGAGATAGTAATTAACCATTCTCCTTATTTGGATGTTTTAAAAATTAGAATGGAGAGGAAAGGAAATGATTAAAATAAACAAATTTACCTCTATTTGAAAATGGACTTGCAACATTAGTCTATTATTAATTTAGAAAGAGTAAATTGAGAAATTTATCTACTCTACTCTCCTTCCAAATCTCTCCAATTTGGGGGAATTAAAAATGAGGGGTTAGAGGTGGTTGAAACCCCTCCAAACTCCTCCCACTCCTTCCTTAAAAAACTTCCAAATAAGGTAATTGAATTACTCTTCCTTTCTCTACTCTATTCCCCCTCCTTTTTTAAACTTCCAAACAGGCCATTAGGTTGATAGTGATGATACTTGTTCTATCAGCCCATTCCCAAAGTCGTTGGGAGTGGTTGTAAAGGCTGAAATGCAGGGTTCAGTTAATTGCAGAGCACTTAATGTATTAGTAGCAGCTTTCTCTTAGATATATTCAGGCCTCCCTTTGTCCTTTTCCTTCTTAATACTTATCCCCTTCTATGGAATGGTCCGGAGTGTCACTCTCAATGACAGACCGTCCCCTTTGTCCTCGGCCTTGCCTGGCAGAGGAGGAGTTCTTCTTTGGGCTGGGCCCTGGCCCAACATATACATTGATATGGGCTCCCTGGTTTGTCACCCCCACAATGCCTATCTATATTAGCTACTATATCATGCAATTTTCAATTTATACACACACACACACATACACACACACACACACACACACATATATATAGAATGATCAAATCACTATACTACTCTTAGTGTATTTCTATTTTGTCTATATATAAAATAACTAAAGATTACAATTTTTACAATGAAATTTATTGAAATATCTTTTTTATACATCGATAATTGGGGGTAGAGATCTGAATCCTGAATATTTCTATTGAAAATTGAGGTGTCAATTAGTTGAGTTATAAGATTTTTGGTAAAATTTATCGAAATATTGGAGAAAACTAATAACAAGTTACACTGCACATCGTGCAGAAACTCAACTAGTTAGTCACTAATTAAATATAGGCCAAAATGCAAAACTAACTCTCTAAGTTTTACCATTTTTCATTTCAGTCCTATAAGTTTGGATTTTATCAATTCAGTCCTTTAAGTTTCATTTTTTCCCAATTAAATCCTCCGTTAACTTGCTGTTAATATCAGCCGTTATCTTACCAAGGTGGTGTCGTTTTAGACCTTAGTTAATATTTATTTATTTATTTATTTTTTGTTACCAAAAGCCAACCATTCCTTGTTTCTCATTTCCTTTTCTTTTCTAATCATTTTTTGGTTCAGGCAATTTCACAAAGACTTGGTGCAATGGCTGAAGATGGTGCTGTCATGGTCTTCAATAGCATCGCCATCACAGATGCCAAGACAAACCCATTTTCCCTCAAGGCTAGGCTAACCCAAATGCTACGCGGCAGAGCCATTGTCAAAGTCACAATGCAGAACAAGCTGAGATCGCTGAACAAGTTGGTGCATCTTATCTTGTTGTGTTGACCCATCTCAACGAGGCATTTTTTGCATGCCAGACCCATCTCTCATCAAGGAAATGAAGCGCATCGTTTCGATCCCCATAATGGTCAGTGCCCGTGTCGGTCATTTCGTCGAGGCCTAGATTCTTGAAGCCATTGGGGTCGATTACATTGACGAGAGCAAAGCTATTGCTCTTGCAGATGAGGACAATTTCATTAACAAGCACAACTTTCTTTGCCCATTTGTTTGTGGGTGTGAAAACCATGGAGAAGCATTGAGCAAAGTAAGAGAAGGTGCGGCTATGATAAGGATTCAAGGGGATTTATCTGGGTCTAGAAATGTAGCGAAAACCATCAAGAATGTGAGGACTATAATGGGTCAGATAAGAATCTTGAATAACTTAGATGAAGACGAAGGACTTAATTGGGTCGGATCTTGAATAACATGGTAAGTTAACGGCTAAAATTAACAGCAAGTTAAAGAAGGATTTAATTAGAAAAAAATGAAACTTAGAGGACTGAATTGACAAAATCCAAACTTATAGGATTGAAATGAAAAATGGTGAAACTTATAGGGTGAGTTTTGCATTTTAGCCTTAAATATATTTCAAATTTATATTGAATATACACCTTTTATATATGTATATATATAACATGACTAAGAAGGGAAGGTAACAATGGTCTGGAGGAAAATATATGAAAAGAATTTTTTATATATATAAATTTTATTGAATTTTTGTTTACAAGATATGATACGATAAGATACATAATTTTGTGGCAATTAAAATGTCATAATATGTATTTGAGCTGAATAACTAGGAGTAACAAAAATGATGATAAAATTAGTCATTAATTAAATATATTTCAATTTTTTTTAGAAGAATCTCAAATTTATATTGAATATATACCTTTTATATAGTTTTTTTTTTCTATAAATTTTATTAAATATTTGTATATCTTACAAGACACAATATGATACGATACATAAATTTTTTTTTTTATTTTTAAAATCCACAATTTGATCTATGACCATGTGAATTATTGTCAAATAAAAATTAAACATCACATGTATAAGTATACCATTGTCAAAATGTCAACCGCCTAGTTGCCTGGAGGTGTGTTGGGACCTTCACAACCAAAAAGGGCGAAAAGAAAGTAGAAAGACAACTTAAGCTGGGCCACAACAATTCCAAGCTGATCTCAAAAATAGAGATCACAATCTCCCATTGGGCCTAGCTCGACAAAAATTGGGTCATTTTAGAAAACCATAGTTTATGGCCCTCGTTACCATTATAGACTTCATCTGAAAGGGAAGTAGACTTGAGCTTAAGGACATTGAAAAAAAAAAAAATGCTCGAACATGATCTGGGCCACAACAATTGCTACTGATCTCAAAAGTCAGAGTTCACAATCCTCATTGGGCCTAGTTCAATAAAGACTTTGGGTCATATTACACAAAGGACTTGAGTTCATGATGGGCCCATTATTAGTGAATTCCTACAAATCTATGGTAATTAAAAAAGAGATAATAATAAGAGTTTGTGTTTTAGTTTGCTTCCTTGATAATATGTCAAGAGGGTTCTTGTATTTATATTCATAAAGACAGATTTGTGGAATTGTAGCTGTAGAAAATGTTGTCTCAATAGTAATTAAGAACTATTTTCAAATACTTATAATAAAATTTAAAAAGAAAAAGATAAAAAAGTACCACTTCCAAATTAGTGGCTCCAACGAATATGGCAGATGAGCAGAATCTCTTACTCTTGAGTGTTGATAGGATCGTAGTAGGTTCAACAAGGTTGGAAAGGGATAGATTTGGAATAAGGAATGCCCATGTAGTTGTGTGGTTTACTGTTTGTAAATTAGTCCTTCGATTTTGATAGGCATATTAGTAGAGGTGGTTCATCCTTTATTGAACCACATTTTGCCTTTAAAATTTAAAAAAAAAAAAAAAAATCACCTTAACTTTACTTGGTTCTCCTAACAAGCTTACTTTGTTCAAGTCTTTTTAGGTAAAACAACTAGGGTTTGGGAAGTTATATGCATGTTTGTTCACCTAGTTCACCTATAAGATGTATTATTTGTCCACTTTCTCTATAGTTATATCCATTTGTATAGTTTATATCATATTCACTTATCACATCTATTAGTTGAATGGATGTGATGTTAAGACTTAAGAGCGTTGTGATTTAATGATATTGTTTGATACTTTCATAGAAGAGAATTTGCGTTTAAATTCTTTTCTCGTACTAATTATTGTACACACTCAAAAAAAAATATATGAACAGATTAGATATGTACAAACAACATTTCCTTATGCAAACGAATTAAACCTTGACATAAATAAGGTATGGATTCTTTTACGATTGATTTGACTGACACCCATTATATCAAAGAAAATATACCTCGACTATGACAAGTAACAAACCCTAGCTAGACTGGTTCATCTTTGGTTGATGTATCATCTTTTAACTTTTTGTGGGGAGCTGAATTTTCCATCTTTGCAATTGCACCCAATTGAATCAAATTTCGAATTAGATAAAGTTGCCATTTTTGGTATTTGTCGAATCAACCATGCATTTTTTTCAGTGTTTGTTTCAGTAAAATATTTGTGAGACCCAGAAATGATAAAAAGAGAATCACAACCAAGGAAACAAATGTGTCGGGTATTCAAAATGTCTTATGGTCAATAGCCAATAGGTCTCAACAAAATAAGGCAGGTCGGTGAATAGGGGAATGGGATAAAGATAAATGTGAAAAGGACCAATCAATGATAGAGGAGAGGAAAACCATTTGAAGGGTTGTGAAAGAAAGGAAAAAAAAAAAAAACCCAGACTGACACATGCAATATTGCAACATATGTGGTTGAAAGAAGCAGATAATTGCAGAGTTATTGAAGAGAAACCCAGAGAGATCTGAGTCTATCTAAAATCCTCAATGGGCTTGTTTTTCTGTGTCTCCTTCAATGAATAAATACACCCTCATAGCAGAGTGGTTTTCCATTCTCTGCTCACAACAAGCCAAAACACATTAACACACCCACACGTGCTACTTCTCTTTCAAATTCAATGTGTGCTTGTGTTTCTTTCTTTATTTATTTTTTTCAAACATTGTTTCTGTGGTACAGTAACAGACTAGATTTACTTGTTTTTGTTTTGTGGGGGTCTAGGAATTGATTAGAATAGTATCTCAGATTCTCAGTACTGTAATACCATTGTCACCTTCTTTGATATAAAATCTCTCCAATATAATTTGAGCAAATCAATGAAAAATAATTGCCAAAGACAGAGAGAACAATACTACAATAGTATATCTCAATGATGAAGATGCCATTTCATCTGCTATTAATATCTTTCCTTCTCTGTTTTTTCAAGTAATAGAATATGTTTTTATTAAAAGATAAGTAGAAGATTTTTTACCCTATAAATTGTATCCTGTTGTACTAACTAAATAAACTCTCTCCTTAAACTTTTTATTTTTTTATTTTTAAATTGTTACAAAATACTATTAATCTTGCAGTTTAAACTTTGAATATTTTCTCCCCTAAATTTCTAAGCACTTTGTATATGAAGAAATTCCAACTTTCTCCTAAAACAAAGGAAGAAGTGTATTAGACAACAAAACCATTCCTATCTATTGCTACCATTTGTTAATGGCAATAATAGGAATTTTGTTTTGGAGAGAGAGAGAGGTAAAAGGTAAGTGTAAAGACATGGATTAAGTAAAACAATTACCTAGTACTAGTGGGATAATCATAACTAAGAAGAATAACTATCAAAGTACGTCCATCTTTAGCCTAAAAAATTATGAGCATATTGATTCGGTTCACGGAAGAGATAGACAAATTTCTTGCATCTTGGAATTGGATTATGTGACTATCTCCATTCTCCAACGATCTAAATTTCCATAAAGAAGAGCGTGTGAGCCTAAAATGATGAGCACCACTCACGGGTCTTTCAGTCAATTTCAATCTCAACTTGGGGCATCAAATTTTCCTTAACAAATTGAGTAATTCCATGATAAGCACATTTAGGCTTTAGTGCATTGTTGCTTTTTAGACTTCCTTTTTTGTTTTCTCCTCTTTATATTCATTTTCTTCCTTTCTTTTAAAACTACAAAATTGAGTAATTGGATGAACAAAAAGTAGGGCTATAATGAATGATGACGAAAAAAATTCTAAATAATTGAGCTTGTAAACATCAAACGATAGTTTGCCAACATGCCTTTATCTATCTATCGATTCCATCCCATTACTTAACAAAGAGTGGGCTCAAGTTTGTGACAAATGACGTAATTATGTGTATTTTAGTGAATGTCACTTCTCTATCACTCCACACAAAATCCAAGTATTTTGAGTCCCAACCTCATCTAAATTTCTTTGTTTTGGTCTAACAGATGCCTTTTGATTAGAGTCTTTAGCTAATCTGCTTGACCCTTCTTTTATTCGGTGGTAATTACAGGCTGATAGCATTGACAGTTACTTGTCAGTTGGCATCCATCAGGACTTTCTATTTTCTTCACACATATCAATTACAACAATTCCTTTCAACAAAGAACGAGTGAAATCAAATGCCCCCTAATATAACTTTGACTCATTTTCTAAATTGGACAAAAAAAAAGTCATAAACAAACGAACTCTTAACTTTTAAAATGCGGAACTCTGTATAGCTTTAATTTATTGACCCTTCAAACATAAAAGCAGAAAAAGTGTTACTTAGACAACACTTTCACTATAAATTCTAAATGATAAGTTGTTTTATTATAACTTGAATCCACTATTAGAATTACTTTTTGTCCATCATAATAGCGATTAACTACCTACTATTTAGAATTTGTTATGAAAATGTTGTGGACATAGCATTTATAGTATAAAAAAAAAAAAATTGGGATTTTAGCTTTAACTAGTGAAGGGTAGGTGAGGTTAGGATAAGTATTAGATTAATTTTAGCATAATAAACTGATAAGAATAAAAACTACATTTGATCTCATCCAAAAGACCCAAAAATGTATTCAACCTTATCATGCTAATTGTTGAGCAAAGTAGGACAACAAATTCTAAATGGTAAGTTGTTAGGTTCTAACTTGAACTCACCACTGGAATTGCTTCATTTAGAATTTGTTGTGAAAATGTTATGAATATAAAGTAGAAAAAATCTTTGGCTTTTAGTTTAAGTGGTGAAGGGTGGGTGAAGTTAGGATAGGTATTAGATTAATTTTACCATAATAAGCAGATAAGAACAAAAACTACCTAGCCAAAATACCCAAAAAAATATTCAACCTTATCATGCTAATTGTTGAGCAAAGTAAGACTAGTCGTCTTTCTATTTTTCCCCAAAATAGATGGTTATGAAACCTATAATAAAATAATCTACACCAATAGAATTTCCTTAATCCAAAACATAAGGCATAATACGAGGAATTAATGTTACATGGTAGAAACCTATAGGATGAAAAATTATTCCTTCGGTATCTACTAAAAGTTCCTTCCAACAAGCAAGTCGCCAAAGAGAAGTCCACTCAGCCTCTCATCACGTAATGACTTTTGCTTTGGACCTCATCAATGAATTAAATTACATCATTATCATGTCCTTAAAACTCAAAACGTGAAACACGACATGACTTTTAATAGGGTAATACAAATACTAGAATTAAACACTTGGTTAGAGAAGGTATGATATATGCCTCTCCTCTCTCTCTCTCTCTCTCTCTCTCTCTCTCTCTCTCTCTCTCTCTCTCTCTCAGTGGGTGGATCCCACTACAAACACTAGTATTAAAACACTTTGTAAGAGAAGATAAGTATATGCCTCTCCTCTCTCTCTCTCACAATTGGTGAGACCCACCGATTGTAAGAGAGGAAACATATCTATGATGTAGAGTATATTTTTTCACTCTGTAGGCATCTACAACGATTTTTTTTTTTTTTTTTTTTTTGTGAGATAGTTACATTATACCGTTAATCCTTCGGCTCGAACTATTTTCTCATAGATTTTTAAATATTTTGTGTATGGAAAAATGGTAATTCAGCTATAAAGCCCTTAGCAACAATATCTACCAGAAACTTCTTCTGAAAAATTGATTGTAAATAACTAAATATAATCTCTCTCTTTTAAAGTACTTTTATGAGCATGCTTCATACAACACTAATTCTTGTTAATAGCTAGTAAAAATGTTGGATGAAACAGTTCACTTGACCTTTCCAATCACAGAAGATGAGATATGAAACGTGCAATTTTTTGGCGTTTGCAAGAGTTGATTCTCACATATTCTGATATTAGTTTTTTTTTTTTTTTTCCTCTCTAGTACGATTGTACGAATGATGCCCTTTCCCTCTCATATTTTCTTTCTAGTCTTATAATGAATAAGATAAATTACATTAATATACAATTTCATAATCTGACACGTATAAATGAATATTACACGAAAAAAAAAAAAAAATTAATAGCTGTAAGCCTGTAAGGACAAAAATCAGGTACACTTATTTAGGTTTATTGTATTAGATTTTTTCCAATCATTTCTAGTCTTTAAAAAAAAAAAATAGCGGTGTTATTTAGTAGAGCACATTATATCATCCAGTAACATAAAAAGCTTTATGTATAATTTAATTGATAATTGAGTAAAATACAAAGACTATCCTTAGGATTTGGGCTCATGTCAAGTACTGAACTATCAAAACAATTCAAAAGTATTCAATTTGCTCATTTGGCACAAATGTCATTTAATACTATTTGAAAATCTCTATGTTCATCTTGCTTTTTTCTTCATCTCTTACTATTATTTATTTATTAATGACTACCCATACACATATAATTGCTACAACATAGTAATTGCGAGACCTTTACAATCAAAGATAAGTTGTCGAAATGAAGTAAATGATGTGAGAACCATGAAACTTTCAAATGGTGCTAATTGCCATTTATACTAAGAAAGTAAATTAGGTATATTTAAAAATTCTTGATAACTCATGTTATTAACCCAAACCTCAAAATTAATCATGATTTTTTGTATTTTACCATTGATAATTTACATATCACCAATTTACGTTTATCTGAGTCTTTAATATTTTGAATAAACTTGTACTATTGGTAGGTGAAAAATAAATTATAAAGTTAAGAGTGTAATAATATTCTTTTTCCCGTTCAGGTACAGTTTTGTATTTTAGAGTCTTTACACAAGTCCTTTACGGAAAGTTCTTAAAAGAAGCAGGTAACCAAAAACATTGACGGCCACATGTACAAAAAGAAATAAAACTTAGTACTATGTGAAGGTCAAAGTAAATTGATTATGGAGTTCGTACAGTGTTCTCTATAAGTCTACGTTCTTAGCACAATTAAAGTTTTATTGATTACGTAGTACTCCATAAGTTAAAATAAGAAGAATTTCATTTAATTAGTGATAATGTGTGATGCATTAAAGAAAGCAACCTTTAACATTTCTACAAGTTTCCCAGCTTTTTTCTTCAACTCTGTAATTAAGTTTTTGTTTAATGTTATTGTAGGGTCACGATTCGTGGCGGACCATAACAGTGTCGAGTTCGCACGTAAAAC
The DNA here is from genome assembly GCF_001633185.2 of Quercus lobata. Classification (NCBI taxonomy): domain Eukaryota; kingdom Viridiplantae; phylum Streptophyta; class Magnoliopsida; order Fagales; family Fagaceae; genus Quercus; species Quercus lobata. The sequence goes on from NC_044911.1 coordinate 56,037,751, forward strand.
GGCCCTAACAATATCATTTGTAGAGCGTGGGTTTGAAAGGCTAGGCCTTGATCGATAGGCGGTGGGTTTTTCAGGGGGTTCATACAAGGTTAAATGATCGTCACCCCTAGAGTACTTCTCATGGAGGTGGGCTGGGAGGCTCTCGTTTCTTGGCCATTTTTTCCCAGCCCCTTCCCAAGATTACTTAGTTTTCCTTTTATACTCGCCTGTATCCATTTATCCTTCATCCACGTGTAGGGTCAATCTTTCCAAGGCTGATACTTGTCCCATCAGTCTATCCCCCAAAGTCATTGGGGGTGGTTGTAAAAGCCAAAGAATGCGGCCCTGTCGGGTTCAGAACATTAAATGATAATAACAGCAGCTTTCCCCGGATATTTTAGATCTTTTTTCCGAGTTTCAGTTTTATACCATTTTTACCCTTCTTTACGAGGGGAAACTTTGGGTCTGCCGAGGACTGAACTACCCTCAGCGGTACCCAAGGTCTATTTTGTTGAACTTGGGCCATAATCCTCCTCGGCTTGACCCATAAATCATTTACGCCCTACATTAGCCCCTCAAAACCCGGCTGTCCAACCTCTGGGCTGGACAGGGGGGTTTTGGTGACGCCAAACTTCTCCCTGTGGCCCAATCCATTCGGCCTATTAAACATGCTGGCGGTTCCTCATGTGCCCAAGAGATTCACCGGTCTACGAGATAGTTTTTAATTTCGCGCTTGAGGCGTTCTTATCGCTTGGGGTATCCAAAACGCGCTTTGAATAATCACTATTTACGAGACTACTTTAATTCGATGGTTTATTTTGATGGGGTGGAGAAGTGGAACCGGCGTGTTTGGGTTTGCTGATTCCTTTGGAGATCTGAACCTATTAAATGCCCCCCGCTCCGCCCTCTGTATAAGTAGGACAGGAGGAGGTTATTGTTTTTACCAAAAATCCCTTTTCATCCCCCTGCGACTCTGGAATACTTAGCTTCCCTTAGGACTCGGTTTACTCGCTGGTTTATACACTTAATCGTAAAATACTTTACCATAACAACAAGGGATGCAAAAGCCCCACCTCTCCCAAAAACGCCACGTTCCGATAAAGCTTATCATGACTCGATCGGGACAAGGATGGCGAAGACTCAAAATCAACCTCATCCTTCTTTCAGTCAAAATCCGAAGCAGGGACTCGTCACGTCAAACTTTCGACGTGACTGAGTCGAGAACACCCAAGATCGTTACCATCCGGCTCCTCACGAGCGTACCTAATATGGCACCGGCGTGTTAGGAGTCAGGGCGGAGGCAGGGGCTAAGTGCTTCTGCTTCTCCCTCTTTTACTCCTTGGTGCCCTCCCCCTCCCTCTTCTTATTGTCTTCCCAGCACCAGTTCCGCCCTGATGCTGTTTCTTTTCTATCTTTTGCTCCTCTCTTTGTCTCTTCATCCCCCTCTCTTCTTCTCCTCCTTCTTTACTCATGTCCTCCATTTTCTTTATTCATCCCCTTCGTCTTCGTCATTGATTTCTTCCTTACTATTTCCTTCTTCTTCATTCATTTTATTTTTTAAAGTGAGTCCCTCTCTTAGTATGAGCAGCAATGAGGCAGAGATTGGAGAAACTTTGAAGACGAGTTTAAAAGACGCTTGACAGTTTACTTTTCTGTACTACAGATGTAATGGTTGCTTAGGCAGTTTACATTTTGTATAGGCTCGTTTGAGCCCCTTTTTGTATGTTGTAATGATTTTTTATATTAATAAAAATTGTTGTCTACCTTATTTCGCATGTTATGTCTCTATGTTTTCATAAATTTGCAAGCGCTGCTCGGCACAATAATATAGCATCTAAATCAATGACGACTAAGACCAAAATATTTGATAATAAAATGATGTCGCCATAGCTTTAATAGAAGTGCTTGGCACAATAAGGCCGACCCGTAAAAAATAGTACTTACCCGGAACTAGCCGAGGAGAGAACCGAAAGCTTGATGCCGTGTGAGAAATAACCGTCCGAGGACATATCCCCTGCCAAATGAATAGCCCTCTTATACGACTAAATGCTGAGGCGTCCCACCACCTTCCTTACCCCCTTATTGGCCTTAACCTTCTATGGTGTTTAAGCCGTAGACGAAGTGACTTGACGTTTTTATCAAGTAGCCCATCTTACGAAATTCAAACCTTTACTTACCCAAGTATTTGGTTTCCCCATAGGCTTGAGTCCGAGGACCATGCAAGACCTAGGTTCTGTCCAACACTTGTAATTTTCATCTTTTGTACTTGGTTTCCCATAGGCTTGAGTCCGAGGACCATTCAAGACCTAGGTTCTGTCCCCGGGCCCTTGTGCTGAATCGGGCCTGGGCCGTGAGTTGACTGGGCCCAAAATTAGGGGGTATTTCCGTATTCTCAGGCCACGCGATACTTTTTGGGCGTCCCAGTATTCGAGGTGCGCCTTCTCGAGACTCCTCTAACTTCAGGGTTGCAGACGACGTTGGAAATCGAGCCAGAGACATTTTGTCTGTAGCGTTCCTTGGGACGCTGCGTGAATTAAATGCTACTATTTTATCTTTTGATATAAAATAGGAGAGAAAGTTACTTTTCCTACGCACAAATCCTTCAGCTTCCTCCTTTAGGAAATCATGTTTGAGGCGAGGGTTAGGGAAAAAGAACTTTCTCCACCGCGGAGGCGCCGTGTCCTCCCGAGACTTGAAGGAGTGATGCACGGGCCAAGAAAGCATAAACTTAAGAGAAATTTACACTTCTACGGAGGGGGGAGGGTGTCTCCCCCCCTTTCAGTCAAAATCCGAAGCAGGTTCTGGTCATGCCAGATTTTTGGTATGTCCGAAGAAGGAATTTCCACCATCAGCACTGTCTACCTTGTAACCGGCAAATTCTTGCGGGGGCTTCCCAACTTCCGGCTCCCTGCGCCTTTTCTGTAGATGGTGTTAGCCTGAGGTCAGGTTCTTTGGCTGCCTGAGTTATGGGCATGCAGAAGTGTCGAGGAATAGTTTCCTTAGACAACAACTTGGCGCAGTAGCCAACCTCTCCTCTGAGCTGTCCCCACGGCTTTCTCTCCACTCGCTTGTATTTCCCTTTACTTATGTAGTCAGCTTTAGTGTAAGCTTGTTTCAGCTTTTCATTGTACACTGTACTGTTCCTTTGTCTTAATAGAACAGGAGTCCATTTCTCTATACATATCTTTCTTCTCCGTAACAACTACTTTATACATGAATATTAAATGCAAGCTTGTTCTTAAGGATATTCCGAGCAGAAAAAATGCTTTAATACAGGTTCCTACTAATTCAAACTCACAAATATTATCAAGTATAACAATGATAACTTCCAATAAATTAAATTCTTGGAACTAACCGGGATAAGCGCTGAGTACTACGCGATGCATGCTAGACCAATGTCCGAGAACGATAATCTCTAAATAATTCGTCTGAAAGGGTAGCTAAGTAGCGAGGGACTTTGATTGTGTTTTTGGGTAATGAATTGCGTCGTACCGGATCAACCCCTTTGACACTAGGGACAGAGATTGTGGAATCTATGCATTCAAGGTATTAACCCATTTGTGAACTAGGAGTCCTCCTCGGATGGATTTTGAGGTTTACGTGCCATAGTTGGTTCCACATCCAGGTAGTTGGTTTTCCCATAGGCTTGAGTCCGAGGACTATGCAATGCCTTGGTTCTGTCCAAAACCTAGTTTTCCACATCCAGGTAGTTGGTTTTCCCACAGGCTTGAGTCCGAGGACTATGCAATGCCTTGGTTCTGTCTAAAACCTAGTTTTCCACATCCAGGTAGTTGGTTTTCCCACAGGCTTGAGTCCGAGGACTATGCAATGCCTTGGTTCTGTCCAAAACCTAGTTTTCTCTTTGTATGGGGCCTTGGCTTGCCTTTAGCTCTAAGGGAGCTAGCTCTTCAGCCAAGCCCCTTGAGTTTATCTATACGGTTAACGTTACCAAGCGCCTAGTTTGTTCTGTACGAGGAGCTTTAGCTTTTAGGGGAGTTAGCTCTTCAGCTAAGCCCCTCGTCAAGAAACGTAGCCCCTAGTGAGATTTTATACTTGAACTCTATAACCAACGGTTAGAAATAACAGAGGAAGTGTTTCAACCTACCACCTGCGCCAACACGCAAGCCTTCCCCACAGACGGCGCCAATTGTAGGGTCACGATTCGTGGCGGACCGTAACAGTGTCGGGTTCGCACGTAAAACGGCCCTAACAATATCATTTGTAGAGCGTGGGTTTGAAAGGCTAGGCCTTGATCGATAGGCGGTGGGTTTTTCAGGGGGTTCATACAAGGTTAAATGATCGTCACCCCTAGAGTACTTCTCATGGAGGTGGGCTGGGAGGCTCTCGTTTCTTGGCCATTTTTTCCCAGCCCCTTCCCAAGATTACTTAGTTTTCCTTTTATACTCGCCTGTATCCATTTATCCTTCATCCACGTGTAGGGTCAATCTTTCCAAGGCTGATACTTGTCCCATCAGTCTATCCCCCAAAGTCATTGGGGGTGGTTGTAAAAGCCAAAGAATGCGGCCCTGTCGGGTTCAGAACATTAAATGATAATAACAGCAGCTTTCCCCGGATATTTTAGATCTTTTTTCCGAGTTTCAGTTTTATACCATTTTTACCCTTCTTTACGAGGGGGAACTTTGGGTCTGCCGAGGACTGAACTACCCTCGGCGGTACCCAAAGTCTATTTTGTTGAACTTGGGCCATAATCCTCCTCGGCTTGGCCCATAAATCATTTACGCCCTACAGTTATAAAATTCATCTTTTACTAAAAACATAATTATACTAGCACGCAGAAACAAAATATTAAAATCATTTAAAATTTTTCATTTTCATTGGCCCAGTTCCTCAAAAATAAAAATTTTCATTAACGACATCAAAATTGAACAATAAAAAATTACTTAAAAAGGATATCAACAAAAAAAATTTAATAAACGAAAGATCTCTTTTTAGAATTGATTGAAACAATATATTCTAAACTTTTAAAACTTTAAATTAAAAATAATCATTATAGAGCGAATGCTAATAGTTGAATACTATCATGTTTATAAGAAAAATTATAAAACACTTTTGTCATTTTAGTTCTTAATCTTTAACTTATTAAATTGTTTATCCTGTCAACTGTACTTTATATATTGGACACTAGTTTCATATGTACTATTTTCATATGTGGTACTAAACTTAAGGATGATGAACATATTAACCAATTTGATAGAAAGTTTAAATTTTAAGGATTAAAAATGACAAAAAAAAATTTCATAGAACAAAATGATGATTGACCTAAATTTAAAAGGTGTAATTTGTTTTTTAGTTTTTTTTTTTCAAATTTCAATGCAAGAACAATTAAGAATCTTAAATTACAACTAAAATGATAAAAGGTGTAATTTTTTTTTTTTAGTTTTTTTTTTTCAAATTTCAATGCAAGAACAATTAAGAATCTTAAATTACAACTAAAATTATGATTGACCTAAATTTAAAAGGTGTAATTTGTTTTTTAGTTTTTTTTCTTTCCAAATTTCAATGCAAGAACAATTAAGAATCTTAAATTACAACTAAAATTATGATGGACCTAAACTTAAAAGGTGTAATTTGTTTTTTAGTTTTCTTTTTCAAATTTCAATGCAAGAACAATTAAGAATCTCAAATTACAACTAAAATGACAGTTGTCCTAAATTTAAAAGGTGTAATTTGTTTTTTAGTTTTCTTTTTTCAAATGTCAATGCAAGAACAATTAAGAATCTTAAATTACAATTCAGCAAAAAAAACAAAAACAAAAAAAAGAAGGAAAAAACTACACAACAAGTTAAAATTGCCAAACAATAGGGTCAAAGATTATTAGATTACCATGATTGGTACGAGTGATTGGAGAAGTCAGACTGTAGACTTAGGTGTCACCAATCATCTTATCCATATTAGTTTCCTTTCTTTCATTTTCCTAATATTTTGGTCTAATATAAAATTTAGAAACCCAAAAAAAAAAAAATCTTATCCCGTACTATTCACGTTTACGGATTTACAGTTAAAAATCACCGTCATTTGAAAGAGTCCTAACCGGCCTAAACAAAATAAAAACAAAGCCCACTGTATCAGGTAATGACCTAACATAGACCCACTGTACCCGTCAGCACGTATACCACACTGGACCCCACCCTCAAGGGCAAATTCGTCTCAAAAAAATAAATTTTTTTTTTTTTTTTAATAACACAAATTTAGTGGGTCTCCACTCCTTCGCCGACTGAGGAGTGGCGCTACTAAGTAGGTCCCACACGTAACGACAAAGACGCGGGAGAGATGAAAGATAAAAAAAAAAAGGAAAATTGCGGTAATTGACCGTTGATCACGGACATAACAGAGGGGGGGTGAAATGAAATATTAACCGTCTGATGAATCTGGGGTAAAACGGATTTGACCCGGGTACGTACAACCGTCGGTGCCCCGTTAGTTTGGACCGAACTGAGTATTGTTGTGTAGTTAAGGTGGCCACATATATAGAGAGAAGCGCCTTTTTACATAAAAAACAGACATGCTCTGCAGCTAACTCAGTTCTTTGCCTCGTCTTCTGGCTCTTTCTTCGTTTTTCTCTTTCTTTGTTATTTATTTATTTTTTATTTCAAACGCTGTCGTTTGGAGGTTGAGCGTTGCTTGTCAGTATAAAATTGATGTGGTATATTACAGAAAGTTCTAATTGAGGAAGGGGTTTACGTTTTTAAAGCTGAGAAATTTTGGAGTCTCTGATAGTTTTTTTTTATTTTTTATTTTTTGGCTGGTCCAACAAAAAAATATACTGATGGTCATGGGCGTGAATTTCAAGGGCTATATTGTTGTTGCCGAATTGAGCTGCGATAAAAGCTCGTTTCGTTCAGGCATGTTTGGAGAAGGTTTTTGATTTTTAAACTCTGAATTTCTTTTTAAGGTATCCAGGTGGGCATGCAAAGCCAAAAAAAAAAAAAAAAAAACAAATTAAACTGAGGGTTTATTAGGTTCATCCAAACACCAAACAGAATTACACAGAGCAGAGAGCTTTTTATTTGTTTCTTCAATGGATTCGAATCAATCGGAAATGCAAGAACCGAGCATCGACACCGACAAGCTGAGCTACGAAATCTTCTCTATTCTAGAGACGAAGTTTCTGTTCGGCTACGACGACCAGAAGCTTTGGATCCCCAAGCAGATCGCTCCGGCAGCCGATTCCAAGCCGGAAACTCAGCCTCAAGCTCAACCGCAACCGACGATGGTCGATAATGGCGTTTCGGCGATCAAGAACCAGAGAGGCAAAATCTGCATTCTGAGCATCGACGGAGGAGGCATGCGAGGCATTCTCTCGGGTAAAGCGTTGGCCTATTTGGAACACGCGCTCAAGTTGAAATCCGGCAATCCGGACGCCAGAATCGCCGATTACTTCGACGTCGCTGCCGGCTCCGGCGTCGGTGGCATATTCACCGCGATGCTCTTCGCTACAAAAGACCAGAACCGTCCGATTTTCAAGGCGGAGGACACGTGGCGCTTCCTCGCTGAACAAGGCAAGCGATTTTACCGCCCTTCCTCTGGCTCTAGTTCTAGTACCGGCGGCGGTTTTTTCCGTCGGCTAATTAGAGGCGGCTCGGCTAGTTCTACCGTTTCAGCTACAGCCGGTTTAGAAAAGGCGGTGAAGGAAGCTTTCGCAGACCAGAACCGGAGTTTAACGCTGAAAGACACGTTGAAACCGGTTTTAATCCCTTGCTACGACTTGTCCAGTACGGCGCCGTTTCTGTTTTCCAGAGCCGACGCGCTCGAGACAGACAGCTTCGACTTCAGGCTCTGGGAGGTGTGTCGTGCCACGTCAGCAGAACCGGGGGTGTTCGAACCGGTCCAAATGCGGTCCGTCGACGGTCAAACCAAGTGCGTGGCGGTCGACGGCGCCTTAGCTATGAGCAACCCGGCCGGTGCGGCGATTACGCACGTGCTACATAACAAACAAGAGTTCCCATTCGTGCGAGGCGTGGAGGACCTTTTGGTTCTCTCTATTGGAACGGGTCAGTTGGTGGAGACTAACTATGATTATGATCAGATCAAGAATTGGAGGGCCAAGGAGTGGGCTCGACCCATGGCTCGGATCTGTGGGGACGGCTCGGCCGACTTGGTGGACCAGTCCGTAGCCATGGCCTTTGGTCAGTGTCGAAGTACTAGTTACGTGCGCATTCAGGTAAAAACTTAAAAAAAAAAAAACTCTCCGCACACAACAAACAATTGCACAAGTCAACCAGTTTATGAAATTGTGTACACTGTCTGTCATGTAATTATTTTTTTTTAACAAAAAACATTGCAAACGTTTACCTTACATGACTTTAGATTATTACATTACATTATTATGAGCTTAGAGATGATATAATTGGTTTGGATTTTTGGTGTGTATGACAGTGTTGGCCAGGCTGGTAAGGAGTAGTAGAATTTTGTTTTTACATAGTGATGGTGATATACACATAAATGTATGTATATACATATACAGAATATAGGCTAACGTGCGCCGGAGCTTGGTTTCATGCAATTAATGTTGGTCGTTTGGCCTCGGATAATGAGGCCATTGCAACCCATGCGGTACACTGGGGCTTAGATTTCAGTGACCACTGACCAATTGGAGGGAGCAATAGGGGGGACCTGTGTGGGTTTGTTTTTTAGGTGTTGGGTTGCACGTGATGGTGGGTTTGGAATTGGCCCTGGTTTTTTTGGGGTTTTGGGTTAAACCCTGCAGTTTTACCCAGAGTCCTTTACTTTAAATTCACTGTCTTCTGGTCTAAGTGTCAGTTACTTTTAAGCATTGACCCTAAAGTTGCTGGATTGTTTGTCCGAGAAATTCGGTTTGTTTTGGCTTTTGATTTAAGGGATTTAATTACGTCTTGTTTGCAGTTTTTGGTCAAGATGATAACATTCTTTGAACTTTTAATTGTATTTAACAAGATTTCTTTGAGTTCTTTAAAAGCATAATTGTATAGTACAATAGTTATTTAAGCTTTCACCAAAAATAGTTATTTAAGCTAGTGGAGTTCCCAACTTTATTCCTTAATATCAAACTCTATTCTATTCCCTATGAATTTCATTTTATGTTGGTAACCATAAAATTTTGTTACTACCACTATAAAAAAAAGTAGTGTTAATTTTTTGGTACCAAATTTAACCGAATGAAACATAACAAGTGGTCTTTTGTATGGATTATTTTGCCTGAAAGTGGATGGGAATGGCTGGAGAGCTGGGGTTTGGCTTTACTAGGGAGTGAGAGACATCTGAGTGGTCATAATTTACCATTCAGATTATTAGATACTCATAGGCTCACTGAAGGGAAACATCAGACAAATTTCCATCCATCACTTACTTATTATGATATGGGCCAGCCATGCGCTGTCAATGTGCAAGGACTTTGTCACTTGGGTTCTTGTTTTGCTATTTTATACTACCTAAATGCCAAGCCACTAGATTCTGCAGAAATGAGAGGAGGGTTTCCTCTAATTGATCTTTTTCCACGAAGGCATTCAATGAATCAAGCAGACTTGTTATTAGTAGATAACAAGCTTCTGGCACAGGCAATATAGTATTACAGTGTCACTTCGAGAAGAAATTGGAGCTCCATTAGGTCCCTCCCCCCAAATAGAGGTGTCAACTATCACTTATTTAGTTCAATAACAATGCACCCTCCCAAATTGGTTCTAGCCCAAATAGTCTATGCTAGAGGTGTAGGTGGAGTAATGTGGTTTTCTGTTTTTAAACAATATTACACGTATTTCTACACACTTTTTTATCCACACGTATTTCCAAAAAATACAAACAACGTTATTAGAACAACGTTACTAAACGGCCCTAAATTCTAGAGCATATGTTCTATTGGGTGGGTCTACTCAGTTTTGATTTCACTTTCTTGCATTCAAAGTAGTTATAACTCAATCATCCATTGAGAATTTTTGTTTTAATATAGCTATTAATTGGATGGTATATCGTCTAATTGAAGCACATCTTTCTAATAAATGTGGTTTGACAGGCAAATGGGCTAAGCGAGGGACGGTGTGGGCTTAATGTGGATACAGACCCAAGTCCCAGCAATGTAAAGATGCTCATAGGACTAGCAGAGGAGATGCTAAAGCAGAAGAATGTTGAGTCAGTGCTCTTTGGAGGCAAGAGGCTTGGAGAGCAAAGTAATTTCGAGAAGCTTGACTGGTTTGCTGGAGAACTAGTGTTGGAGCATGAGAGGAGGAGTTGCAGAATAGCTCCCACTGTAGCTTTCAAACAAGCTACACCAAAACCCATCTAGTTTACTACTAGCAATATTACAACCAACCAAAAGAAAAGGTAAGCATTCCCCTAATGCTACATTTTAATAAGTTGCATTCTTTTACATAAATTTCAAAGGAAGCATTATAGTGGACCATAATAGAATTAAAATGATCATTCTGCACAGAGTTTATCTTAAAATAATTAATACAGTAGAGAAATGCCACTTAAAAAAAAAAAATAGTAGAAATGCCACTTAACTACCTCATAACTCATAAAAATTCATGTACTTTGGCTTCAATGCATATATGCCAAAAGACTCTGGTTATAATGACATAATTCAATGGCAGTGTACTGCTTTACCATTACCTGCAAAATCTACCTTTCCAACTTTCAAAGGTCTCTATCTTCAAAAACTAATGTCACCTAACTGCAAACGAACACATTAATATATTGTACGAATTTAGAACTTCAATTTTTTCATGATGCCTTATCTTCTTTGCAATACTGTTCAAATGTGTAAGATTTGTAATGATAGACTATTCTAATCGCCAGCAGATTTTGATATCATCAATTTTCTGTATCCTGGTGTGTTCATTTTGTGATTTTTTCCCTTGCTTTTCATTAGACCAAACTTCATGACCACCATTTTTTGTTGTTTTGTTTGTTTAATAAAAAGTGTAAGGAACATCAAATATAAATATAAATGATGTGGGGGTCTATGACCCCCCTGTTGTCAGTCTACCGACACTACTCTTGAAATAAGATGAGTGGCATTTCATTTGAAATGGAATATCTAAAAAATAGTTGAGAAAAAGGATATTTTGGTCATATGGTTGATACTCAAATCATCAGGGTGTCTAATAAAGGTGCTCCGTAATCCTGAAAAAGATTTTTTCCCATATGGTAGCATGGTTTGACTATTTGAACACAATTTACTCCTATGCTCTTCGGGCTTTGGCCTATAGAATCACATATGTCTGTACAGGTAAGGGCAATTGGCACTCACAATATTCTTACCATATAAAGTCTCTAAATTGTTCTTACATCTCCAATGTGTCTAATAAATTACATGTTCTAAAAACTTAAGCTGTTAAGAAATGTTAAACTGTTTTGTTTGAAAACAAGAGAAAGTTTTGCCTTGAGTAGTTCTTTACTTGTGTTACAAGATTCAACCTCACATTGTGCCGTTTATGTTAAATTTTCAAGTTTGAACTCTTCAAATACTCATGCTTTTCTTAGTTGTTGTAATTTTCATGTCTTTCTTCCTGACTTTTACGCAATTCATATAGACTTTTCCATTTTCCAAATTTTCAATAACAATAATCTGTTTCTGAAATGCAGGTGAAAAATTTAATTGAAATAAAAAAAAAAAAAAATTGATGAAAGGAAGAAGAAAAGTAATACAATAGCAGCTTTTACTTTTGGAAGTGAATATAGCAAAGCCAAGAAGAGGTCGGGGAATTGAGTGAAAAGAACAAAAACTGTTAAAAGGGTAGAAGATCTTAGTGGATACTTTGCCTACTATAGGACAGGCATTGTGGTGTCCACTCCAACTTTCTACAATGGCAGGCAACCAAGGAAAAAGCAAAATTTACTTCAAGCTTTTCAAGGTCAAACTAGTCTTAGGTGTGAATCTTTTGATTTCAAATTGAAAATGTCAGGGTGGGAAAATTGTTTCCATATTTCTTCCCATACCCTACCATTACTTTTTTTTTTTTTTCATCCTAGTCTCAAGAAACTTGAGTTTGGGTGGTGGCTATGATGAAAACCCAGAAACATGGCCAAAGTTCTTAGTCCTACTTTGGTCTTTTTCTATTTTTGTCAATTTTATTTTTTCTTCATTATAGATTGTAGTGGTGGAGAAAGAGATTCGAGATTGGGTATCTTTTTTAAGCAGCCGACCATTTCTCTTGGGATTGGGATTGATGGATAGACCAATATGGCGACTAGTTGTTGTTGGACCCTTTCCAAAACTTTTACATTTTAATTTTTTTTTTTTAAACTTATTCAACCTTTATTGTTATAGGTTTTGTGGGTCTAGTTGAATTTTCTATCTTGAAATGTTCATTTGATATTACATTATTGTTATAAGCTGTAAATTTCTGTATGTTAAGAAGTGGTGGAGGTAGTTGAAGTTTGGCTCAATTCTTTGTTTGTGATTGTTGTGTTTGCTTTCTCATGGTTTGGCTTTTCGTTGCCTCTCATTGCCTATTTAGGCTTATTTAGCAAAGATTAGTGTGTGTACAAGACAAATGTGGATGTATTGGTGGGGGCGTTGACACAACTCATGGATTTTGCTCGTGCCTGCCTGCTTTTCGAAGAGCTCGCTTGCTTATTATATCTTAATGCAGTAGGGTCTACCAGTTTGCAGCATAAAAATCAAACAAGTTTATTGAGAGAAAAAAAAAAAAAAAGTATCATTCTTTCTTATATATACAAATTGATAATATGGAAAAAGTTTTTTCCCAATTCCATTGAAATGCTCCAAATAAATTAAGATACTATGGGCACAGCCTTTAAAATTAATAACTGAAGTGGTGACTTGGCAAAACGATTAAATTAAAGAAGAAAAAAGCTTTAATGTTTTAGCTAAACGATAGCAAATATCATCGCAATTTTTATTTTTTGAGAATGATATCATCGCAGTTGAAAGGTCAGCTATATGAATTTCATTTATTTTTTGGTGAATAGCCAGCTATGTGTTAGGAAGTACTTGCATGAGACTAAAAGGTATTATCAATTTCCTATCAATTTTGTGTACAGTGTACTAGTGATTATGTAGTATGCTAGTCTTGCTAGATATATGACGTCTCACCGAATCTTCTAGTATAGTATAAAAATCTTTCAATTGGTAGGTATGAGATATTGATATGCGTATGGAAACATGGCAAGAATGCAATTGTACTTATTGATATGCGTGTATATATATATATATATATATATATATATATTTATTTATTTATTTGAGTTACATGACGTTACTATGTTACTTAACAACATTTACACTATTCCAAATATAGGGTTAAAGCATCTCCAACGTCTCTATTTTCTCATCCAAATTTGAAGAAAAAGAAAGTCATTTTAATGTTTTATCTATCTACTTTTATAAATCTATTTAGACTAACTATCTATTATTTCTTGATTCCATTTAAAATATTATTTATTTTTATTTGGTTTAAGATACATACATACATACATATATATATATATATATATATTAGGTCTAAATTGAAGAGTCACTATAGATATAAAAAAAAGAAAAGAAATAATAATAAAAAAGCAACAGAGTGAAGAGTCCATTGGAAATGGAATTTACGGTTTCATTCTCCATAATTTGGAGAAAAGACATGTAAAGAGTTTGCTAGAAATACTCTTCAAATTATAATTATACTTTCTTATAATTATTTATATAATCCAATTTGACTTAGTACATGAATATAGTGCATTCAATTTGATTCCATTGGAAAAACTAAAAATAACAAATTATGTTATTTTCAAAACATAATTTGTGGGCTACTTTTTTGTTGTCCCAGGAAAACTGTTTGCGTACTCCCTGGAATACTTTTGCAGTCCTACATCGAAGACAACTCCCTCCAATTGCTGCCTCATAAGTGTAAACCAATTGATTATTTATATTTTCAGACCCTTTTAAGCTAAACTCAATTTTTTAGGAAGATTGAAATGAAATTTCTAGAGTCTAAACATAAATTTTTAATTTTATATATTACAATTTACTATATTATTTAAATAGTGTAATATATATATATATATATATTATTAAAGAAATATTGATCACTTTCTTCCTATGCGCACGCCTGATCCATTTTCTCCTACATTACATTTTCTCCTACATTACATTTAAGCCCAATAAGTCATCATACATATATAAATTAATAAGGACTCTCTCTCTCTCTTTATTGATATGAGATTTTAAATTTGATAATATACTAACTCCTCAAATACTATATTAAACTTTCATATCTTTTCAATAAAAGATAATATTAAAATGCTTCAATATTATTGGGTTTTCATTTCGTTACCAAAACTTTGTTTATTCTTTTACTATTTTATACATATTTATTGTTTTAGATTAGGTATAACAATTCCACTGAGTAATTAAGTCGGGATCTAAACTCCAAACATGGATTTTTTTTTTAAGCTCTTAAAACAGGTTTCCCATTCACGTTTGTTCTCGTTGGAGTGCCTTCACTGATCATATAGCTCTATGGCCCCCAAAGAAAGCAAGTAACATAGCATGAGCAAATAAATGTGTTCTCCATAATGCCCATAAGAATTACCCCAATCATGGTGATGCTCAGGAATTTATGTCCAAGGAAAAACATCCAGTTCCTCATGATTATCGAGATGTACACAAATTAAAGGCACAAAGCTCAATTACACAAATTTATCTCCGTGTAAATGGGCTTTTTATTTTTCAAATTGAATCATAAGTCATAACCCTACCAAAGTTTCACATGAATCAATGAACAATTTTCTGTGGCAATTACCTTAGTGTCACATCGTTTTGCATTTTCGGTAATCATGCCCTATTGTTGCAATCCTTTCAGTCCTATGTCAAGAAAAAGTTTCTTTCACTTTAATCCCTTTTCCATAACCTTTTTTAATAACAAATTAAAGGGTCATAAAGATGTTCATAATTTCTAATTTTGGTCTGAAAATTCTTGCATGCCTTAATCAATATCAAAGACTAAATGACTACTAGTTAGGGGCTTTTACAGTTTTACCGTATATAAAAAGAAGATAATACAACTTTAAGTCTATATCAGAACAAGCTTTTATTCTCTCTTATTTTTCTTTTCGGAATCTATTCTCATAGTTGTTTTAAACTATTTAGTAGGTAGATTCTGATAGGTAAGGAATGAAGTACTTTTGTGTCTTGAGACAAGTCTCGAATTGAGAGTTTATAAAGAATTTGTTTAGATATATAAAATAACATACACACTAATAAAAATAAAAATAATTGAGAAATGACTTTAGATTAAGAATTTAAAATCAAACAGGGTTTTTATTTATTTATTTATTTATCGAGATTAGATGATATATGTTGAATCATAACTTGTGGAGGTGTGTTTCAATTAGTTCAATTAGTAAAGTTGCTAATGGTTGTATAAGAGATTTGAAGTTCAATTCTAACCTACACCAAAATCTGATTGATGTCTTGGTCTGATGATAACTCTCTAAAAAAATAAATTGTGGAGGTTATTTTTTATTGGTACATATATAAATAATAGATATTCTTCATTGTCTATAAATTAAGGTTCATAATCAAAGTCAAATATACAATTTTACCCTATCTATCTATGATACGGTGCACCCTCAACAAGTGAGATAGTGATTAGGCCTTCTCAACGGTGTTAGACTTAGAGATAATAACAAAACGTACTTGATAAAAATATTCAAAACGGTTGAGATAACTAAAAAGTTTTTTTTTTTTTTCTTGCTCCAAGGGAAGCAATATGAAGTTATGAACCATCTGTTTTAGTTGATGAGTCGGACCGTCAGTCTTTTTATTAAAAAAAAAAAAAAAAAACTTTTTTTTTTTTTTTTTTTTTTCTCTGGTACTAACTACTAAGTCCTTATTAAAGATCATAATGGAGGTATGCTCCTTTTTGTCCTCTTATTTTACATTAGAATTCTTTTCTTTTTAATAAGCTGAATCGTTTGGTCACCTATCCTACATGATGTTATGTATCTTTTTCTAAAATAATGTTATACATATATGGTTTCCCATCAAACATATTGCTCTTTGTCTTTGTAATTTAGTGTACCAAAACCCCTCCCTTCCTTTTCTCTCTCTTTCCCTTCTCTCATGAATAATGCAATTTTTGTTTAGTGTACAGTGGATGAGCTTTATGAAGGAATCCACTTGTGTTTCTTATCATACTTTTTATTTGTTTTTGGGTGGGATGCTTCTTATCATTACAAAAGACCTATCCTTTAGGGTCTTTTATTCTCTATTCACACACGTCATTGTCTTTAATCTTTATGAATTCGGATTTTTGGAGGGTCTAATCAACATGATTTAATTTACTTAAAAAATAATTTGTATTTGGGGCCAAGATGATGGTGATGATCATGATTAGGACTCGTGCTATTAAGCCTTTTCTTTTAGGTATACCCCTAAGTATTAAATTTATCATTAACTGTTATTTCAAATCAGTTCACTTTATACATATGTGGACCGAATAAGCTGATATTATACATACTCATCGGGTGGTTTCTAGTTTATTTGAATGTTTATTGAAGATGACATCCAAATTTAGTAAGCATTAAATTTCTTATTAATTGGGATTTCAAATCAGTTCACTTTATACGTATATATATGGACCTAATAAGCTAATATTATACATAATCATTGGGTGGTTACTAGTTTATTTGGATGTTTATTGAAGATCACAACTAAAGAAAACGAAAATCATGTGAGCTTTTCCTGATAAACTATTACGTGTTGGTGTTGCAAACCTTTGGGTTTGCTTGGTACAAAGGGAAGTTTGGACAAAAACGAGCTAGGTAAATTTGTAAATGAAAGACAGAGACAGAATCACAGAACTAGCTCTTTTTGCTTTCGGGAGAGAAAATGAAACTTTGAGATTCCTTTTTTCCTTTTTTCAAACCCAACTTTGAGTTTCCTTGATTATGAAAGAACTATGAGTCTTTTTTCCCTATTTTCTCTTTTTTTTTTTTTTTTTTTTTAAAGTCTTTATTTATTTATATATCATGTTGTGAAAGAAGATTTAAATTAGGTGGAAAATTTAAGAAATATCATTTGCCCTAGAGACCATTAGCAATTATCCGTCCAATTAAATATGCGTCGGATAAGTTTTTTTTGGTTGAAAGCTTATTTATTTTTTTAAGTCAGAAAGTAAAAATGAAGCTTCAAAAATAGAGTAGCATTTTGCAACATTTGAAAAGGTTAAAATACATATAAATAAGAGATATACTTAAGACGTACAACCGAAGAAAATCCATTGATTTTGAAGATAGAGTATAGTTGCAGTAATTACGACTTGATCAAAACTTTATAAAGAAATACTAAATTTCATCCTTTAGAAATACTTAATTATTTGGCAATACTATATATGATCGAGTTTCAAAAACACGAGGTAGTATAAAATATTGCTTAAGGCGATGGTACAAGGTACAACTACTTGAAAAAGAAAAGTGTCACACTTTTTGCGTATAAAATATAAAAAATGGCTTTATATGTCATGAACAAATGTTTCAAACCTAACATATATTAATAATATGATTGGATGGTATATACCTAATCGGGAGGCTGGTAGATATGTATAAGATAGTACTCGCCAACAGAGTTTCCCTATAGGGTTTGTGAACCCTGAAAGGTAGGTGCTATGCATTTTCAATGACGTAGTTTCTTCATATTATGATCACAGAAATACAACAACAATTATTGGGACAAGAACCAGAGGAGATGTTTGATATTCACTACCATTATAGAATATGTCAAATGTTGCAAATGTATTTTTTTTTAACCCAACAAGAATGATTATAATAATAAAATAGCATTATCATTATAGAAGGTGATGAAGATGGGTAATGGGACTAATTAAGGGGAGGTCCAATGAAGTACATGATGTATTAGTAGGATTTGATCTTATGACAGTTCATTTCATTATGATTACTTTTTACCATCATATCAAGATGCTAATTAGTTTCTTTTTTATGTTGCTAGATTCGATCTCAAATTCATTATTTGATAAAAAGAGACTGTACCGATTGAATTAATTAGAACCAACTAAATTGTACTATTATTGAAGCGCAAGCTTACAATCTAATATTATTGGTTCTTTATGTAATATAATGATATCTCTCTCACTCATTTAAATATGGAGAAGGCTTGAAAATTCAACCTTTGGGAGGGGAGAGCTTTGGAAGGGAAAACTAGGTAGAATTAATACATACCCATATAAGAAGGGAAAAATCATCTTATGAGACATCTTTCTCACAACATATGTGGATCTGGAAGGGAAGACTTATGAGACCGTCTCATGAAATACATTTTAAAGATTTTACATATCAACTAGTTTTTTAAATCTGGTGCCAACATCGAGTAGCTGAATACACACACACACACACACACACACACACACACATATATATATATATATATATAGAGAGAGAGAGAGAGAGAGAGAGAGAGAGAGAGAGAGAGAGAGAGAGAGAGAGAGAGAGAGAGTTGACTTCAAATTATACTTGATAGAACTCTAAGTAATATTATATCATCTAATAAATTTTTATTAAATTAATATATTTCAAAACCTTCAAAATTGAAGTGCATGTTTTTTATGTTCTTAACACATACCACTTTCTCACCCAAAAAAAAAAAAAACTAAGTCTCATGTCAATTAGATGCTTTACTAAAAAAAAACATATTAAGTGCCCGTTTGTTTCAGCGTTTTCAGCCCAAAACGCGCGTTTTCAAAAAAGCCAGCCCGAAAATAGTGTTTGGTAAGTATAAAAAGCAACTTTTTGGAAAAAGTTGTGTTTTATATTTGTGAAGAAACGCGCGTTTGAGTTTATGGAGCTCTGGAGGTCCATAAACAAAAACTTATGCGCGTTTTGATTTTGATCCGTTGGGCTCTTCCAAAAATTACGAAATTATCCTTGATAAATCATCAGTTCTCATCTCATCTCTCTGCTCTCCCGACAAATTTCCAAATCCAAACACAAAAAAATCTATAACAAATTCCCAAATCTTCTCTCTGCTCTCCCAACAAATTTCCAAATCCAAACATAAAAAAATCTATAACAAATTCCCAAATCAGCTAAGGAAAAAAAAAAAAAAAAATCAATCCCTTGCAAATTAGGATTCCTCAAAATGCAAAAAAAAAAAAAAAAAAAAAAAAATCAGAATGTAGCAAAATCTTTCAAATGGAGTTTGTACCCATCTTGCGGTGGATGAGTTCCAGTGGAGAAGAAGTTGAAGAGTCTCTCAAAGAGGACGGATGCGTTCCAGTGGCTCTTAGAACACGCTAGGAACGCAATCATCAAAGCGACCGGCACCGAAACAGTCCCCGCCATCGCCGTCTACGGAATAGAAGCCGATCTGACAAGAAAAGGAACGGACGAAAAGGACGGGAAAAAAAAATTCTGGAAAGAAAAGGATACAGATTTACTCTGGAGTTGGATGAGTTTGGTGAGTTTGGTTCAGCTCATTGTGGAACGAACGAAGGAAAAAAAAAATTCTGGAAAGAAAAGGACTGAGGAAAAAAAAAATCCTCTGTTCGTTTTGAAGTGCTAAGAGGAAAAAAAAAAAAAAAAAAGAAGGAGAGCTGTGGTGGAACGTTCTGGACTGAAGAGGAAGTGGTATGAAATGAATTAAAGAGGAAAGGAGGAAAAAAAAAAAGAAAAAAGAAAAGAGTGTGGGTACGTGTGTGGAGGAGAAAAAAAGAGAGGAAAAAAAAAAGTAAGGAGAGCCACGTGTGTGGAGAGAAAAAAAAGAAATGCTATCACAATATTTTCACAATAAATTTTCAGGTAGGTTATTATTAGCTAATATTAGTGAGAAAAAAATAATTTTAATGGTATGTTAAAATTAAAGTCAGTATCAATTTTTATCACAATATTTTCACAATACTTTCATAATAAATTTTAAGTAGTAGGTTATTATTAGCTAATATTGGTGAGAAAAAAATAATTTTTTTAGAAAGAGAAAAATTGATTTAAGTATAATGAAGTAGTTGATTTAAGTATGAAACAAACTCACATAAAAAAAAAAAAAAAGTATGAAATAAATTTCCTTATATACACATTGTCTTTTTTGGTAATTTATCCCTCAAACTGCCATTTTTATAAGTGCTGACCAAAGACTCAGCTTTTTCATTATGCACTTTTTAACAGTTTTTACCAAACACTCAGTTTTTTTAAACTCCAATTTTTTATTATGCACTTTTAACAAAACTCCACTTTTTCATTATGCACTTTTACAAAAAGCTGAACCAAACTCACCTTAAGTCTCCAATCATTTTGAAATTTTGTAGGCATGTAGATTTACACCACAGTAACTTTGAACCCAACTCATGCAGATTTGAGGTGACACTAGAAGGGCTGTGTGAACTGGTCCCTTGGGCCCTTTGGGAACAAGCTAGCCATGGATCTATATCTTATTTGGTCAAGAACAGATCTATTAGTTCAAACCTAATATTGTACACACTGCCCTTGGCCCAATTTTTAAAACCTTCTATAATTTTGGGCCACATAAACTTCAGAAAAAGATGTATTCTTGATTTTTATCTGCAAAAGTTAATTTGATTTAAATGCTACTAGTACGTGGTGGACCTATTAATTCAAACCCAATATTGGATATACTGACTTTGGCCCAATTTTTAAAAGCTTCTATAATTTGGCCCACATTAAACCTCTAAAAAGCCTTTTTTTTTTTTTTTTTTAAATTTCATCCGCAAAGGTTAATTTGATTTAAATGCTACTACTACGTGTTACTCTTTCTTGTAGTGTTTTCTGAAAATCATTTGAGCCAAGTGGAAATTCAGCCAATTTGACTCCATAAACAAAATGAGTTGATTACAGAATTGGATATTACTATCTTCATCATGTCACTTGTGGTAACTTCATGATACTAACAAAATATAGTATTATTATTATAATAAATTAATAATAATAATAATAATTTAAGGAATAGAATAAAATTTCATATATTCATAGATTATTTATTTATTATTATTAAGACAACTTATAACTTTTTTGATTGTATGGATTTGCCTTGCCATGTTTGTTAGAAAATATTTGGCAATCATAGTAATGACCAGTTTACTATGCCCAACGAAAAATTATTTCTCTCAAAATCTCTAATTTGATACGTTTGGAACTTAATATAAGTCAAGGTGGATGAAAAGAAGGAAAAGCCTAAACTACAATACAAATGCTTTATGTACTTTTCTACTTTAAGCTTGAGTTATCATAGAGTTATCTTTCTAGAAACCTAAATGTGGATCACGATTTTAAATAATTAAATTATTATGTATAAGAGACCCATGATGATTGAAAAACCTCTTCTTCTTTTCTTTTTTTTTTTTTTCTTTTTTTTTTCAAATAAGCCAATTGTGTGTTGATGCACTAGCAAAACTATGCACTAATCTAAATTTTGCTTTTGTAATTTTTGATCACCCACCGGAAGTGGTAGAGAACTTGCACGTACATAAGGCAGCAAACATTTGTAATAGACTTATTTCTATTTCTGTTTAGCCTAATATGTTAGCCCTTTTAAGTTTTATCACTTAAAAAAATAAAAAAATTTCTTTTTTGCTTACAACTGAACAAGCAAGGAGCTAGCACAGCCAACTATAATAGCTAATCTGATGAAGCAACAAAAGTGAACCGAACAAGGAGAAATTGGAAAAGTTGTTTGACGAAGAACCTCAGACAATCATTCTTAAAGTTCAAATTGCAGCCTCCCAATGCCAAGATAATACGCTTATTTGGGTTGTCAATGGAAGTGGAACTTTATAGTAAAATCAGCCTACTGGCAAGACCAAAAAGGCAGATTCAACGAGGAAGATTTTGATCTTAGGAGAAGACTATGATCCTCTAAAATTCTTGAAAGAAGGAACATCTTATGGGGAGTGGATTTGGATGCTTTACCATTATGAAGTTCAATTTTGTAATGCAGTAGAAGACAACTTTTCCTTCATGTCATACGGAAGAAGAATTATGGACCTCTCATTAATACAATAGAAGACTAGAATAAGTCATTAACAATACCACATGCACAATATCTAAGTCCAGATAATGAAAAGAAAAAACAAAGCCAGAGTAAAATTAAAACAAATATTTATATATATACCAAAAAAAAAAAAAAAACCAATATATAGTATGAACTTCCCTAGCAATTTATAATATAGTGAAGGGTTTCAGCGTGATACTAAAGCGAAATTAAAAACCAAAGTAATTAATAGACCAACAAAAAATATATGCTAGCACAAGGTTTCGACTTGGGGACGATCTTCAGGCATGAATCTCCTCCAAAACCAATGCTTCTTCCACACAAGTGTCATTTCTTCAGTGGGAATGTTCTTGGTATCGGGGCAAGAAATAGACAAAGAGGGTCATGAGTACCACGAAAAAGGCAAAGAAGATGAACAAGCCAAACTTCAAGTGACAGAGCATGGCAAGGAATGGTTGGGCCACAGTGAATGTGAAGAGCATGTTCACAGAGACAGTGATACTCTGTGCAGCCGATCGAATCTCTAGTGGGAAAATCTCACTTGGCACTAACCATCCCAATGGCCCCCATGACCACGCAAAAGCAGCTACATAGGCACAGATGAAGAACACGACAAGGCCAGCGAACCACTTGGGCAAGTCCACAACTTGACCTGTTACTCCAAATTTCCATCCAATGAAGATTGTCACCAAAACCTACAACATGAGCAATGTAATTTATATTATATAAAAATTTATGCATGAAACTTTTGACATAGGAATATAAATAAATGAATACACAAAAAGAAAAGAAGTTTGACTATATCTGTGTTACCTGAAATATGAGCATTTGAATTCCACCCTCTAGGAAAAGAAATCTTCTACCCCATCTATCAGTACCATAGATGGAGACCAATGTAGCAAAACAATTGATTCCACCAGTGATGAGTGCGGATAAGAGTGAAGCATTATCCCCAAACCCAATTGTTTTGAAAAGTTGAGGAGCATAAAACATGATAACATTGATGCCTGTAAATTGTTGGAAAAATGGAATAGCCATGGACATGATCAATTGAGGCCTATACTTTCTATTCCGGATGTTTCTCCAAGGGTGTTTCACAGCTTTGGAGGCATCACTTGCTGCCACAAGATCCTTGAACTCAGCCTCAATTTCCTTATCAGAAACACCACGAATTCGCTTGAGTATTGCTCAGGCCTTTTCGGGTTCATTCTTCTCAAGCATTGAGTTTGGAGTAGAGGAAAAATGATGAGATCACAATGAAAAGGGCAGGAACAGCTGCACCACCAAGACTAACACGCCATCCATAGCCACCTTTGATCTTGGGTGTGAGGTAGTTAACAACATTGGCTATCAAAATGCCTATTGTAATACATAGTTGGAAGATAACATTGAGAGAATCTCGAAGCTTGTATGGAGCCATCTCTGAGAGATATAGTGGTATAGACTGCACGCAATTGAATAAATCAAAATTATTTAGTGACATATATGTACAAATTATATCCTATATATAAGTAAAGAAATAAAATAAGCTTGTGAGTAATTCTATCAATTACTATGTAGAATTAGTAATAAAGTTTCATGTGAAAAGAATTTTTTTAAGTCATAAATTGAGGATTTTAAGAATTATGTACTTCCCTTATAAATTTAGGATAGACTCATGTAACCCTAAGGCAACCCAATATGAATTAGGGTTGGGGTTATTTTTCGAAGCTAGTGGCTTCATTATATTACTAAACATAAATTTATTTATATTACTTTTTGACAATAAAAACCAAATGATTAAAAAAATTAAAATATAAATATGTTGAAAAAAACTGATATTAGATACCTATAACAAGAAATAAATGATATGGGAACCAAAAAAAAAAAAACCTTTCATTGTTTTATTATTATTATTATTACAAGAAAGATCATTATGAATTATTATTATTATGTACTTATCTTATGAATTTAGGATGAACTCATGTTTCAATAAAACATAAAACAATAAAAAAGAGGATAAACTCATGTAACCCTAAGGCAACCCATGAATTAGGGTTAGGATTATGTTTTGAAGCTAGTGGCTTCAATATATTACTGAAGCCTACTATATTAGTTTTTAATAATAAAAACAAATTACCCAATGCTAGTCCCAGTTACGTAATAAGATCTTGGAAGGATAAAAATTGAAACTTGCATTTAAAAGACTAGAATTAAAGGCAAAAGAGAACGAAAAAAAAAATCAAGAAAAGCAAATAATTAAGGGATTTTATATTTACCTGATTAGCAAAGCCTACACCAATACCCAATAAAATTCGACCAATGATAAGCACGGCAATATTTTGACCAGCAGAATTGAAGATAGCTCCGGCCAAGAAAACCAAACCACCGACGAGCAAGGATATTTTCCTACCCAACTTCTTGGTCACCCATGATGCACCAAACGATGCCACAAGTGCAGCCAAGTATAGAGAAGATGTAAACATGGTCAGTGTCACACTGTCAAATTTACAGTACTGATTGGTCGATTTATCCAAGGCCTCCTTATGATAAACCAATGGGAAAAACTTTTGCAAGAAGGGAGCCATGGATGTCACACCACCTATATATACATATACAAAATCATGTGTTAGAATCAAATTAAACACATCTACTTACATGCATGGAACGTAAGTGAAAGAAGAATTAATTATGGAAAAAAAAAAAAAAAGAACAGATGGTATTATATTGTGATTCTTGAATGCTTGCTTACCTGAGATACCAATATCGTAACCAAAAATCAAACCCCCCATGGCAGCAACAATGCAAGTTACCAACACATAGATAGTGATTTCTCCAGGTTAATTCGTTTTAGGATCACCATCGTTGGGATCAATCCATCCCTCACCCATAGCGAACAACATGAAAAAGAGAATAACAAAGATCAAGAAGAAGGATGAGAAACAAGAAGTAAAAGAATGAAAAAGAAAGAGATATGGGGTCAAATTAAAAGGGTTTATGGTTTCATATATATAGAAAGATTAAGGTGGCGTGTAAAAATCCTTATCCTACTAGTAATAAAGTTACTATATTGTAAAATTTCAATGAAACTAAACCGATATTTAATATCATATCATATCATATCATATATATATATATATATATATAACCGAAACCTTTGTTGGCACCACAATTTCCACGTCAGCACAATATTTAAAAAAAAAAAATTATAACTCCTTAAAACCCTAGCAACCTTATCCCTTTCTCAAGTTAAGAAATATAAAGTCACGGTTTCTGCCAACTCTCTCTCTCTCCAGACGTAGGAAGCCCTAAAGCATTCAAAATCTACAAAACCCTAGCAACATTACCCCTCTCTCAAGTTAAGAAATATAAAGCCACGGTTTCTGCAAACTCTCTCTCTTCAGACGTAGGAAGCCCTAAAGCATTCAAGATCTACAGTGCACGGTATAGATTTTAGCTTATAAAGTTCAGCTTTTGTAAGGTTAGTTTTGTTTATATATTAATTAATACATAGTACTTTGTTCACCATTGAATACTCATATAATCAATTTCCAATTCAATGTTCAAGAATTAAACCAAAATTCTAACTGCGCTATCATAAAATATTATTATTAGTATGAATTTTATGGAGTTACGGTGTTCAAGAATTAAACCAAAATTCTTTTAAATTATCTATAATATTTTGTCCTCTGAAAATTTTACCTCTTTGATTTTAGTATATTGTGTTTCTTAAGCTATAGAGAGATTTTCTTTGGTTTCTGCAAACTCTCTCTCTCCAGGTGTAGGAAGCCCTAAACGAACGTTATAGCATTCAAGATCTACAACTCAGGGTATAGATTTTAGCTTATAAAGTTAACTTTTGTAAGGTTAGTTTGTTTGTATATTTTGATAGAGAAACATGTTCAATGTGGTACGGCTTAATAATCGCATTAATAGCCAATAGTTAATACCATTTGCAAATTCAATTCATGGAGTTGCAATTTTCATTAAATCGTTCTGTGGCTTGAAGCACTTGCATTTTAACAAATTGGACATGTCTTTAAAGTCCTTTTATTTCTTTGGGGAAAAAAAAGAAAAAAAAAGGAGAGGATATGTTAAAACTTGGCATCATCAACTTATAAGAGAAGATATGTTCTTAGATGGTAGGAATAGGACAAAATGCTTACACGTTTGTTACGCCTGACTGCCAAAAATTGCTCATAAAGATGTATGCACATGATCTACTTCCCTTTGCTTTTAGTGAAAGATTAAATGCATGCCAATGTTGAGATCAAACACTCTAAAAAAATAGTATGTGCAATCATAAAATATTATTATTAGTATGAATTTTATGGAGTTGCGGTGTTCAGGAATTAAACCAAAATTCTTTTAAATTATCTATAATATTTTGTCCTCCGAAAATTTTCTCTCTTTAATTTTATTATATTGTGTTTCTTAAGCTATAGAGAGATTTTCTTCTTTATTTTAAATTTTATGGGATGTAAAGAGATCTTTGATTTCGTGAAATAATTTATACTCTCTCCTTCTTTGATTTGATTTACTTACTATCTTTGGCACTTGCCATCGGCAATTACTTAGGGCCACTCTTATGGACTAAATCAACTTATTCTCCAGTCACCATCATTGATAAATGAGAAATCAAATCAAGGTTATAGTTTTTCTATTTGGTTGCTAGGGTTTTTGTTCATGAAATTGCTATTTTCTATTTAAAAATTGCACCTGTAGATCAATATTTATATTTCTTAACTTGTCATTTTGTACCTATGGCTAAAATTTGTGTGGATCTTTGGAAGTTCAAAAATCTTTTCTCCATTCACCATGGTTTTTCATTGAGTAATTTCTTTCTCTCTTACTCCTCTTGACGAGTTTTGTTTTTTACTAGAAGAAAGCTTTTTTGCTTTGAGGGTCATGCAGCACCTGTCTCATTTTATTTTTCCTCACCACAAGAAAAACATCTAGGTAAGGCAAATAATCTATTTTAAAGTTTGAATGGAAATTACCAAGTACAAGAGGTAAATCTTTAAGGGATGAGCTTAATTGTTTCTTATTTTCAATAATAAATCATTTTATTGCAATACCAGGTTTGAGAAATCCAATATATTCATATCTCTATAGAATAGAGAATAGTAGAAGCCAATTTTATTACAACTACGTAAATTGAGTTGACATAATTCCATACAATTACAAAGTATAGCATGAAAGATAATGGAATTAATTGTTGTAATTTTTATTTTATTTCCATGTTTTGAATTTCCTCTATATTTTTATTACAACTGAGCAAAGATTGAGAAAGTAACATTACTACTCTAATTTGAAGTTTAATGTCCTTCTCAAGTCATGGTCTTTATTTATATATTTGCAGTTTATATTTCTAACCGTTGATGAGAAATTAAGGCTCAGTTGCATAATATGTGTAAATTCTTCAGAAGGCTACTTTAAATAGTTAGTCAATGTGTCTCTTACATTTGGGTATTAGTTAGAATTGTCTTCAAATGATTGTACCAATAAAGGTGAATGTGTATAAATTTTGTTTAACTATCCTGTGCATCGCACGGGTTAGCGACTAGTATACTATATAATAAAGTTAGGTTTAGAAGCTATGGTTGTGCCAAGTAGCTTCACCAAATTGCATAATTTTTTTTTTATAATTTTAAAAAATAAATATAATTTTTTTTTGTACTTATCTTCTTCTCCTATAATTTCTAAATTGATAAAAATCTTAATTTGATTACTATAAGGATGTTAGGCCTTGTTAGGAACATATGTCACTATTTTATGTAATTGGCTAATCCTTTGACCAAACGTACTTTACTTGTAATTAGATAGATTTAGGATGTGTTTAATACTTCAAGAAACTGTGTTTCACATTAAGTGTTAAAGTCATGCAAGTCTATCCAAGAAACAAGCTGAAGAAGTGTTGTTCATTAAAGCTTGACAGCTAGCCATCTATTGAGCTTAAAAGAGCTGTTCAACCCCGTGGCTCGACAACAGCTCGACAGATATCTATCGAGGTTTATGAAAAACAGAATTTCAGTTCTGTTTTGACTCTAATCTGTGATTATGTGTTTGAGTTTTTCTTTTCTCACAACCCTAGATATATAAAAGGATTATTTTAAGGGCCATTGAAGTGTTCGCAAGTTGCACAAGTGTTAAGCAAAATTTGTTTAAGCAAATTGTGACCAGAGACAGTTTTGCCCTAGTTCATTATTCTTGTGTAGAAGTTGTTGTGTTTGTACACCGTAGGGTTTTGTGATCAAGCATCTTCTTGATCTTCATCGTTGGGATGAACTGAAGAACTTTGCAGCCAACAATCTTCTCTAGTTGGTGATTGAAATTGCGTACTGAGATCCACACAATTGGTTAGTCATGTACTGGGAGCCGTGCATCAAAAGGAGAAATTATCACTACAGAACAAGTCCAATTGGGTATTGGGGTAAGGTTCAACTGTAGGTTGATATAAGGTACTGGAATTCCTTTACTTGTAACATAACCACTTGTTGTGATAATAGTAGAATTTCGGGAGTGGTGACCTGAAAATCACCCGGTGGGATTTTTGCAATTTAGGTTTTCCTCATTCATAAACAAATCACCGTGTCAAATTTATTTTCCGCTGCATACTTAGTTTATTGGTAATTTGTTTATGCTACCACGCGTTTGCATGTTAATTAACTTAATTAATTCACTTGGCTAAATTAATTGGTTAATTTATCACAAGGGGTCAATTCGTTTTTAGCCTATCAGGCCCAATAGAATATATTGGGCTGGAGGCCTAATCCGAGGACATGAAGTAGTCCGAGGAAGGTGAACATTATCAGAGGAGTCCATGTTAGTAAGTGAATAGGTTAGTTTTGATCATACGAGTTCATGAGGGTGGTTCGAGGATGAATTACTCCTCGGTGATTAGAGCCAAGGTCTAAAGGAGTGGCCTACCATCTAGGGCAGCATTCTAGGAGATTTTATTGATATAGATAAGTATCACAGAAGAGGATGAATTAATCCTCGGTGATTGGAGCCAAGGTCTAAAGGGGTGGCCTACCATCTAGGGCAGCATTCCAGGAGATTTTATTGATATAGATAAGTATCACAGAAGCACAGGATAAAAGGAAGTCCTAAAATATCTAAAGAGAAAGCTGCTACCACTGCATTGAATGCTCTGTACCTAACCAATTGGTCGCATTAATGTGGAGGTGATATCAGAACAGTTATTTTCAGCCTTACAACTATTACCAAAAACTTCAGAAAGGTGCCGACGAGACAAGGATCCACACCGGCAATTTGCCCTACACGTAGAGGATAAAGATGAATGAAGGAAGATAGTATAAAACAAAAGGAAGATCCTGAAGAAAAGGATCGAGAAATTAAGAATGAAACATTGTAGTAAACAAAAATTGAACTTGTAATCAGACTTGAGAAGAAATATATAAGAACTGACCTTCTCAGATTGTGCTGTGGACAATTTTCTTTAGTTTAAACCAGTCTATCTTCATTTTCTTGTCATCTGGATCCACTTTAATTGCTGTCTGACTCATTAAAGCCTAATTTTCCAACCTACTCTCTACAAATTCATTGTATTGGGCTCTTTGGGCCTAAGTTCATCCATCTTTTGGGCTTAGGATACAAAATTGTGTCCTTACAATTGGCGTCATCTGTGGGAAATTTTGGTGTTTCAGTAAGTTTAATGTTTAACTATGATAGGTTCAGGGCCGAACTAGGCGGAATCTATGGGGTCCTAACATCAAGATTATTTCCTTAACCTTGAACAAAGAAGGGAGCGTGCACACCACCCATACTAGTAAGAGTCAATCTAGAGGGGGAGTCATGTTTCTCATGAGAAAGATACCAAGGCCATGCAGCAGGAGATTGATCATTTGCAAAAAAGACTACACTGTGATTGATGGGGAAGGACTCCTTCCAATTATGATTCCTTTTTTGGCAATGATAGAGATGGTAGCTACAGATGCAGATAAAGAACTCCCTCTAGTGAATCTTTCTCGTATGATGAGGATAGCCATTGTGAACGCAGGAATAGGAACTCTTCTTGCAAAGGCCTGGGAAATGACGCTATGAGCAGGGCATTAAACTAAATTTCCAAGTCACCCTTCACACGCAGAATCAAGGGAGGGAGGCTTCCTTGACAGTTCACTCAGCTAGCCTTCACTCTGTACAATGGTCAAACAGACCCTATGGAGCATGTAAGCCATTTCAACCAAAGAATGGTTGTGCACTCCAGGAACAAGGCCTTGATATGTAAGGTATTCCCATCCAGTTTGGGGCTTGTGGTAATGAGGTGGTTTAATGGCCTAAGGGCAGATTCTATTGATTCCTTTAAGGAGCTTACATGAGCATTCGAATCTCGATTTATTATATGCAGTAGGGTTTCTCGGCCCTTAGATTCCTTGTTGTCCATGTCCATGAGAGAGGGGGAGACCTTGAGAACGTACTCAGACAGATATTGGAAGATGTTTATTAAGATCGATGGGGATTACGATGACGTGGCCATAAGGACTTTCAAGGTCAGCCTACCTGCCGGGCATGATTTAAGGAAGTCTTTGACCAAAAAGCCCGTGAGGAGTATGCGTCGGCTTATAGACCGTATTGATAAATATAAAAGGGTTGAGGAGGACTAACAGCAAAGCAAAGGAAAGGCGAAGGTTATCTTTCAAGACGAGGAGGGATTTCAGGTTGAACAGATACAATAATAACAGGCCCCAAAAGGATTTTGTTGGGCAATCTGGGTCTAGGGCTCCTCAAGTGGTAAACACGGTGTTCCGAGAGCCAATACATCAAGTCTTGGAGAAAATCAAGAATAAGCCATACTTCAAATGGCCAAACAAGATGGGAGGAGACCCCATGAGGTGCAACCAAAGTCTTCATTGCCAGTACCATCAGGAATGAGGGCATACCACCGAGGACTGTAGAACTTTGTGGAATCATTTGGAGCAATTGATTAGAGATGAAAGGTTACAACAGTTTTTGTACCGGCCCAATGGGCAAAGAGACCAAGTAAGGTCAGGGACTTAGGGAAATGCTTATTCAAGGCCCTCTTTGGGCATAATTAATGTCATCTTTGCTGCACCTGGGAGAACTGGTTCTCATCCTTTTAGGGTGATGTCTGCAGCTCAGCTACCCACCGAGGACTCTAATTCTGAGTCGAAGAGGACTAAAGTAGAGATCCGATCAGAGCTGAGTTTTTTAGACGAAGACAAGATTGGAACCATACAGCTACACGATGATGCTTTAGTGGTCACCTTCAGGATATGAGGGTATGATGTGAAAAGGGTGTTGGTAGATTAGGGCAGTGGTGCAGAGATTATGTACCCCAACTTGTACAAGGGCCTGAATTGAAGCCCAAGGATTTAACAACCTATGATTCAACTTTGGTAAGCTTTGATGGAAAAGTTGTCATCCTAATGGGTCAGGTTAGGCTACTCGTGCAAGCAGGTTCAGAAGTAGTAGAGGTGGACTTCATTGTGGTGGATGCTTATTCTTCCTACACGGCCATTATGGCCAGACCTTGGCTTTATGCCTTAGGGGTTGTTTCTTCAACTCTGCATTTGAAAGTGAAATATCCATCAGGGGACTAGATTGAAGAACTTGTTGGGAGTCAATCCATGGCTAAGTAGTGCCTGGTGGCTGCAATTATGCATCAGCCTGGAGCTGAGTCCTTGGCCTATGCTGAGGGAGGCTTATAGCAATTAAGGATTCTGGTCCTATCTCTGGAAGGGGTGTCGGAAGAGGTAAAGTGTGAGAGATTGGAGGAAATTGTTATAGATGGTGATCTGGAGAAGTTTTTTCAGGTCGTAGCTCAATTGCCTCCTCGGGAGAAGGGAGAACTTTTAGCATTTCTAAGGAGGAATATAGATGTGTTCGTATGGAATGCTTACAAAGCTCTTGGGGTGGATCCCGACTCCATTTGCCATCATCTGAATATTAACCCAGCTGTCCTTTCTAAAAAGCAACCACCTCGGCGCTCATCTAAAGAGCATTCTGATGCTGTCAAGGTGGAGGTGAACAAGCTTAAGTAGGCTGGGGCCATTAAGGAAGTTTTCTACCCTGAGTGGTTGGCCAATACAGTGGTAATGAAGAAAAAGAATGAGAAGTGGCGGGTATGTGTGGACTTCACAGATCTAAATAAAACTTGCCCTAAGGATCCTTTTCCCATGCCTCGAATAGACCAGTTAGTGGATGCCAGTGTGGGCCATCCCTGGATGAGTTTCCTAAATGCCTTTTAAGGGTACCATCAGATACCTTTAGCTCTGGATGATCAAGAGAAGACGGCTTTTGTCACCCCTACTGGGAATTACCACTATAAAGTGATGCCCTTTGGTCTAAAGAATGTATAGTCTATTTATTAGAGGATGATGACCAAAATGTTTGAGCCGTAGCTAGGAAAACATTGAGATTTATATAGACAACATGGTGGTCAAGAGTAAGTTGGAATCCAAGCATGTTAACGATCTTGGGAATATCTTTGAGATCTTGAGGAGGCACAAGCTGCGCCTTAATACATTTAAGTGTTCCTTCGGTGTTGGTTCAAGAAAGTTTTTGGGATACATGGTCACTCACCGTGGAATTGAAGTTTACCCTGACCAAATTAAAGCATTTAACAGTTTACAACCACCTTGGAACCCTAAAGAGGTCCAAAAGCTGACAGGGATGACTGCTACTTTAAACCGATTCATTTCTTGGTTAACAGACAAGTGTAGGCCTTTCTTCCAATTGTTAAACAAGTGGAAGGGATTTGAATGGACCGAGGAGTGTGTCTTGACCTTCCAGCAGTTGAAGGAATACCTATCTCGGTCACCTATTATGTCCAGGCCTAATATGGATGAGGTTTTGTTTGCTTACATTGCTGTGGCTTCACATGCGTGAGCCTGGTACTCGTACAGGTTGATAGTAGTGTACAAAGGCCAGTTTATTATGTGAGCAAGTCTCTATATAAGGCCAAGGTCCGTTACCTACCACTGGAGAAGGCCATTTTGGTAGTAGTGCAGGCTACGCGTAAGCTCCCCCATTACTCCCAATTACACACAGTTGTTGTCCTAACCCAACTTTCACTTAGATCTCTACTTCGAAGTGTTGATTACATAGGGAGGATTGCCAAGTAGGGTATGATTCTAGGGGCTTTTGATATCAAGTACATGCCTCTCACCTTTATCAAGGGTCCGGTCTTCATTGATCTAATGGTCGAGTTTGCTGAAACCCCATTTAAAGAGAAAGTTGAGAAACAAAATATGGATGGAAAATCAGTTGGCATGGTCTCCCTGCAAAAGCCTTTACCATGGAGAGTACATGTTGATGGTGCAGCGAATCAAAGGGAATCTGGAGTGGGGCTAGTTATAATTTCCCCTGAGAAGATCATTATTGAAAAATCCTTAAGGTTGAACTTCTTGGCCACCAATAATGAGGCCGAGTATGAAGCTCTATTGGTAGGGATGACTATGCTTCAGAGAATGGGAGGAAAAGCAATGGAGATGTTTTCAGATTGAAGATTGATTGTCAGCCAGGTAGGGAGGAGTTGGAAGCCAGAGATCTCAGAATGCAAGAATATTTGAACCAGGTTAGAAACTTAAAGTCAGGATTTGAATCTTTTAATTTATCACAAATCCCTAGAAGTAGAAATACACATGCTGACTCACTTGCCACGCTCGCAACCTCCTCTGCGCAAAGTTTGCCTTGGGTGATCCTTGTGAAAGACTTGTGTAAACCTATTGAAGTAGGGAGAAACATAGTTCATATTCATCAAATTAGGGTGAGTCCTAGCTAGATGGACTCCATTATGTTATACCTTAAGGAAGACATCTTGCCTGAGGGTAAGTCCGAGGTTGACAAGGTACGGAGAAAGGCTCCTTGGTTTTAGCTGTTCGAGGACCAAAAGTTATACAAGCACTCCTTTTTTGGATCATATTTGCTATGCATACACCCTGAAGCAGTTGAACTACTCCTAGAAGAATTACATGAAGGGATTTGTGGAAGCCACATATGAGGTAGATCTTTGTATCACAGGGCCCTCACTCAAGGATATTGGTGGCCAAATATACAGAGGGAGGCACAAGAGTATGTGAAAAAATGCGACCAATGCCAAAGATTTTCCCCAAACATTCACCAACCAGGAGGTGTCCTTAATCCTCTGTCCATCCCTTGCCCTTTCGCTTAATGGGGCTTGGATATTGTAGGGCCTTTCCTTAATGCAGTAGGGAATAGGAGATGGTTGTTGGTCGACACAAATTATTTTACCAAATGGGTTGAAGCTGAACCACTAGCAAACATCAGGGATATGAATGCCAAGAGATTTATATGGAAAATATTGTCACTCGATTTGGAATCCGTTGCATACTCATCTTGGACAATGGTCTTTAGTTTGATAGCAAGGCCTTCATGAGGTATTGCTGTAACCTGGGCATAGCAAATAGATATTCCACCCCAGCATATCCACAGGAAAATGGACAGGTCGAGACTGTCAATAAGGTCATAGTGAGTGGGCTCAAAAAGAGGCTGGATGATGCAAAGGGAAGATGGGTGGAAGAGTTGTCACATGTCCTTTGGACATATCGGACCACACATCGTAGGTCCACTAGGGAAATGCCATTTTCAATGACTTATGGGGCCAAGATTGTGATTCCTTTAGAAACAGGATTTCCAATGCTGAGAACAAGCTCTTTTACTCTGAGCAGCAATGATGGGCTATTCGAGAAGAGTTTAGATTTAATTGAAGAGTGAAAAAAAAATGCTATGGTTCAGCTGGTGTACTATCAACACAAGCTCAGCAGGGATACGACTCAAATGTAAGGTGAAGGCCATTAACAACTAGAAACTTGGTACTAAGAAAGGTTTTGGGTACTGCCAAAAACCCAGTCTGGGAAAAGTTAGGGCCTAACTGGGAAGGGCTATAACGCATCACATCAGTGGTTGGAATAGGTGTATATTATCTTGAAGATCTAGATGAAAATTTTGTACCATGCCCCTAGAATATAAACAACCTGAGAAGGTATTATTATTAATGAAAGCTTTTCTTTACCATATTTTTGGGTTATTACATTATGCGTCATGCATCCTATTATTTTCCTAAGTATCAAACAGAACTTTAGTCATGCTTGACTCCTCGAATCACATAACTTAGGTAAATTGATACTTTGATATATTTTTCTAAGTGTTAAAGAGAATTTTAGTTATGTCTGGCTCCTCAAACCACATGCTTTGGGTAAATTAATACTTTCTAACATCTATCTAAATATTAAACAGAACCTTAGCTATGCCTGGCTCTTCAGACCATATGCTTTGGATAAATTAATATTTCCTACTGTTTTCCTAAGTATCAAACAGAACCTTGGTCATACTTGGCTCTCCAAACCACATAGCTTGGGTAAATTGATGCTTTAAGCTATTTTTCTAAATGTTAAACAGAATCTTAGCAATGCCTGGCTCCTCGAATCACATGCTTTGGGTAAATTAATACTTCCTAACATCTATCTAAGTGTTAAATAGAACCTTAGCTATGCCTGGCTCTTCGGACCACGTGCTTTGAGTAAATTAATACTTCCTACTGTTTTCCTAAGTATCAAACAAAACATTGGTCATGCCTGGCTCCCCGAACCACATACCTTGGGTAAATTGATGTCTTAAGCTATTTCTCTAAGTGTTAAATAAAACCATAGTTATGTTTGGTTCCTCGGACCACATACACTGGGCAAGTTCATACTTTCTTTTATTTATCTAAGTATCAAGTATAACAGGCCATACTAAGTGGCAAAACTCTTTGTTATAATAACATGATCAAATGAACACTCATGAGCATCACTTAAAGTATTTGAAAGTATGTCCATGATCCTGTTTGAAAATTGATTATCATCCCCAGTTCCCTGGACTTACTGATAAATGGAAAACTAAGTAGGGCCTGATATGAATAGATGCTTTGCAATTATGTATGTTTTTGAGATAAAGGTTACACTTTACTGGGATTATGGACTTAGCAAGTTTAACTTGTTTTATTGCTAATCATGTGGGATTCCATGTAAGTTAAGTGTTGAATAAAATAAAAACTGTGTTAGGATCAATATCAATATGACAAATATGAAGGAAAACTCATAATTATCATTGATCTTAGCCTTAGAAAAAGGCAAATTGATTACAAAAGATCAAACTGAATTACAAGTTCTGGAAATAAGAACAACATTAAAAAATAAATAAATAAATAAATAAATTGAAAACTACTACTCTAAACTACTTTTTCATTACAATTTTCTCTTTTGGTGGACCCTTGGTAGATTGGGAGAGTACTGCCTCTAAAGATCCTGAGTCTTTGCTTTTGGGGTCACCCTTAGCAGGCAATTGGAGAGTTGCAAGAACTATCTCCATTGTGGAGGGCACCTCTTTTTCTTTGGGTGGATCTTGAGGAGCAGTTAGGGGATTGGTGGCATCAGGGGTCACTCCCTTGTTGGCATCAGCTTCTTTTTTGGTAACCCCCTGTTGCTGGGCCTCCTTGGAAGGCCTGTCAGAAGAAGGAGAGGCCTCAGCCGGGCTACCTTTTCCAAGGTCTGTCACGTTGGGGGAGGTGTCAACCTTGGAACTAACTAAGCCTAGTGCGCGAATAGCAGGAGGGTAGTATACACTCTCTGCCCTTTTGAGTGCAGAAGAAGCCTTAACCCCAGCCTGGTTAAGGACCTTATTCCACACCTGAAGGCAGTAGTTTCTACATACCCCCGTGACCTCAGCCCTGAAGGTTTCTTCAGTCTCTACCACCCCCACATCATAGCCGTCTTGCTCGGCTTGGTCCCTTGCCTTGTCGGCCTCCTCCAACTTCTTCTTTAGGGTGGTGATTTGTCCTTTGGAGGTGGTCAGCTGATCCTTAGCTTGACGAAGGAGCACCCGCTGACCTTCAGCCTGCCTCTCAGCACTGTCCAAGGCGGCCTTTGCACTATTTTTGGCCCTTTCTACCTTGGATAGTTTATTCTTCATCTCGTTTATTTTTTTCTCAGCCAAATTGAAGGTCTCCATAGCCACATTGCGCCTTCCTTCTTTTTCTTTCATTCGCCGATGGCAGAAGTTTGTTATCTCCTCTGCCCAGAATGTGGCTTGAATGGCTTGCCGTGGAAAGAAACAGGGATAAAGTAAAAGAGAAAAGCAACAAAGGGAAAAAAGAGGAGGGAAGTCATAGCATTTAAAAAAAATGAAATACTTACCATCACGAGGTCCCTCTTTAGACTAAGGAAGACCTCCTACCTCCTCAGGAACCTTAGGTCGGCCATACCTTCAGGAAGTAGCAGTGCTTGCTCTACTGCATTGGCCATATAACCGGCCTTCCCTTGTTGGAAGTCCTTGATGGAGGAATTGGCGGGCAAATGAGCTCCATCCAACATCAGAGTGGGGGTCCAGGACAGAGGTCTGACCTGGGAATCACTCCTCTTATCAGCTCCGGTTTGCCTCACCCTAGCTTGTTTGGCCCTTTTTTGGGCCTGGAGTGGGTTTTTCCTCCTTCCATCAATTCCTTACCCTTCTGCTCCCTTTTCCGTTTGAGGTCGGCAGGTTCAAGTCGGAGGGATTGGGCAGGTGGAGGGGTGGGAAACCTAGTCTGGGCTGCCTTCCTAGGCATGTTTCCCCTTAGTTGGGATTCCAGTAGTTCTTGCCGAGTGAACCTCAGCTTGCGTTGGATCCCCATATCTTTTGGTATGGAAGTAACTCCTTGGTGGTGATTGGATTGGGCTGGGAAAGGATGCCAAGGTCACCAGTTGAGGCTTCTGGGGACAAAGGCTGATTAAAGACTTCGAACTCGTCCTCAGAGTCAGACACTTCAACTACCTCTTCTTCTTTTTCTTCTTCTTCCTTTGTGATGGTAGGATAAGAAGAAGTGGCCTCTTCGGTTGTGTACAGTGGTTGTAGGGCTACCTTTGGTATGCCTTCTGGTATAGGATCAATGGTGAGCATGCCTTCTGGGATAGCATCGGTGATGAGAAAACCTTGAACGGCAATGCTTATCCAATGTAAGCATGGGTCCTTGGCTTTTATAATGCACTTCAGCGCTTGGAAGCTTTTAGAAATGGGGGTGTAGTTGACGATCAGGTGTGCAACTCTTAGCTGACCATCACTGTGGATGAACATCTCGGCCTTCAATATTTTGTCTAGGCTTGGCTGGTTGACAAGACTAAAGATAGGAACAACAGCTTTCTTGTCTACAAAACCAGTAGGAAAAACAAGAAACATTGTTAACAAAAAACAGCGCAAATCAAAGGAAAACTCATATACAAACACAAACAAAAGAAGAGGGGAAATGAGTGACTTTGAAATAATTAACCTAGACCTAAAGCCCCACCTGGTGTCCTTTCTCTCGTCGGGCAGAGGAGGCCATTGTGCCACTCCCCTAAAACGATCAAGAAGTCTTTGTTCAGGCCTTTGTTGAAATCAGGGAGGTATTGGATAAGCCTAACCTTGGGGTGCCTGGATTTTAAGTAATACCCCTGCCCCTTTAGGTGTTGAAGATTGTAAATCCAATTAACGTCATGGTGGATACGCCCTAAGCCTCTTTTTTCATTAAGGGTGTCTACACTCCCTAAAATCCTAAACATGTTTGGGGCACACTAGGTGGGAGCTAACCTATGGGCCCTAAGATAGTTCCTAGTGACAATTCCCATAGGAATTCTTATCCCACCCTTTTATAAAGGCAATCATTGGGATGGCCACTTCTCCCTCTTGTCTTTTCTCGTGTCATTCCCTTTCTTACAATACCTAATAAAGACTCCAGGTGGGATTCTGTATTGAGCTTTAAAGTTTTCAATACTTTCCGTGGAGTCTACCAAGTAGGCAAATCTACTCATTTAGTTGGAGATAGGTAAAAATGGGATGGAGAGAAGGGGAAATTGAAACGGCCAAGGAGGAAAGAATTGTGTGAGAAGAAAAATAGAAGGAAATGTAAACAGAAAAGGTTGAAATGACTTACGTGAAGAAAGAAACTCTCCTCGAACTAGCTTTTGGTGTGTATGAGTGCAAAGGATCGGTTTATATATGCAAAGGTTAAGTGTATGAATGCTAAAGTGAGTTGGATGATTGATTCAGGCAATATTTATATCAAAAACAGAATTGCAAGCAAGAAAATTCCTGCTTGAGTTCCAATGAAATCTCCAGCTATTGGATCCGCATCACGCTGTTGAATGTGGGGAACATGAAGCCGCAAAATTTAATAAAGGCACATCTCAAATGCCAAAGCATCAAGAGCGTGCATTAGGCAACTAAAAAGCCATTTGCGCAGACAGAGGTGATGTATGGTAAGAGTAGAATGGTTGTGGCAATATCGAAATCCTCCTTTTTTCTCGAGGAGCAAAATAGGGGAATTTTGAGGGACTATTGTAGGAATGTTAGGTCCAGTAGAATATATTGGACCGGAGGCCCAATCCGAGGACATGAAATAGTCCGAGGAGGGTGAACATTATCAGAAGAGTCCGTGTTAGTAGGTGAATAGGTTAGTTCTGATCATACGAGTTCATGAGGGTGGTCTGAGGATGAATTACTCCTCGGTGATTGGAGTCGAGGTCTAAAAGGGTGGCCTACCATCTAGGGCAACATTCTAGGAGATTCTATTGATAAAGACAAGCATCACAGAAGCACAAAATAAAGGGAAGTCCTAAAATATCTAAAGAAAAAGTTGCTACCTCCGCATTAAATGCTTTACACCTAACCAACTGGCCTCATTAATGTGGAAGTGATACCTGAACAGTAATTTTCATGTAGTAATCAAGAATTGAACTTGTAATTAGACTTGAGAAGAAATATATAAGAACTGACCTCCTCGGATTGTGCTGAGGATGATTTCCTTTAGTTTAAACCAGTCTATCTTCATTTTCTTGTCACCTGGATCCATTTTAATTGTTGTTTGACTCATTAAAACCCAGTTTTCCAATCCACTTTCTATAAATTCATTGTATTGGACTCTTTGAGCCTAAGTTCATCCATCCTTTAGGCTTAGGATACAAAATTGTGTTTTTACAATTACAATCCAAACTCTTCACCTAAACCTTTTTGCATAAAGTTTTTTAGAATTTTAAAAAAATAAATATAATTTTTTTTTTGTACTTATCCTCTTCTCCTATAATTTCTAAATTAATAAAAATCTTAATTTGATTACAATCCAAACTCTTCATCTAATCTTTTTATTATTATAATTTATAAGTTGATAAAAAATTTTAATTTGATTACAATTCAAACTCTTCATCTAATCCTTTTTTTTATTTAAATTATATTATTACGTGTAAAAAAAAAAAAAAAAAAAAAACACACACACACATACACACACAACAACTACAACAACATAGTACACGTAAAAAACCAAAAAACAGCAACAATTATCATCTATTCCTTTTTTAAAATTTAAATTATATTACTTCATGTAAAAAGAAAAAAAAAAAAAAAAAAAAAAAAAAAAAAAAAAACAACAACAACAACAACAACAACAACAACAACATAATACCCGTAAAAAAAAAAAAAGCAACGTATTCAACAGCAAAATCTTCCTCTTCACACGTGACTTTTTTTTTTTTAGATAATTATTGTTCATACCGATTTACCAAAAAATTTTTGGATAAAGTTAAAAAAAATTGTAAATAAGGTAATAAGTATTTGAGTTTAAAGTAAACACCTTCTCTTTCTTCTCCAAAAAAAAGTATCTATATATAATAAATGTTTGTTCTTCTTAAAAAAAAAAAAGTTTGTTTGTTTTTTTTTTTTTTTTTTGGTTATGAAAGAAAAGTTTCCTTTTTTCCATAAAAAAATGTTTTCTTTTTTCTTTCTATTCATATGACCTTTCTTTTTTTATTCCACTTTTTATGGGATTTATGAGATAGCAACAAACAAATTGATTAGAAATCTTAATTCCAATATGTGAATGCCTAAATCCCATGATAGTTATTCATTCTTTCTTCATTATTATTTTTTTCATTTTGTTTAAGCTATTTTTCTTTAACTTCAAAGAAATTAATAAAAACTTCTCACATATGTTTTAACCCAATTCATAATGTTAAACTTTTGTACTCGTTTATTCTATTATACAATAATTGGTCCAGGTTTTAGTTACATACTCACACTTTCATCTCTCAAAGTGATAGAGAAGACAAACAAGTTTATTCTTTGTTCTTTTTCTAAATTTATATCTTAATTTATAATTTGTGTTAATTTCTTTATTTTAAATTATGAATAAGTTTGATTATATTCTTTATATTGAATGTAAACTATTGTTTATAGGTTTTTGGCTGTGTTATATTCTTCAAAAAATAAAAAATAAAAAAAATAAAAGAGTTTACATAAATTTGGCAACAAAGCTAAATAGATAAGCCTAAGAAATGTTTACTAATAATTGTTTTATCAGTAACTTTTTATTAATGTGATTTAAAAAAAAATTTTGAATAGAGAGATAATTTATTAATGTGATTTAAACTCTACTAAAACTTTTTTAAGGGATTGGTTTTAAAAAATTTCAAAGTAATTTTCTAATTATTAACTACAATGCGCTAACTTCAAATTACTAAAACCCACAATTGAAATACTAATTCGTATGAGATATCATCTATTATATATTATACACTGAATTTTTTTTTTTTTTTTTCAAAAGAAGTGTTTCTCTCTATCCCCGTAAAACAAAGAGATTATTAGAAGAATTAACTAGACAGGGGTAAGACTACACTACCTTTTTTCTACAATAAATGTTAAATCCAGATAATTTTTCATGTATATACACACGCTACACAAAGGGATTATAAGAAGAATTAGCTAGATAGGGGTAAAACTACACCACATCTTTTCTACAATAAATGTTAAATTCAAATTATTTTTCATGCATATACACACATATGTAGCGTGCAATGCACAAGATTTAAACTTTAAGTTTAAATTTAAACTTGGTAGGATGAAATTCACTCAAATTTCAGTATCTTCTTCCATACTTTCAAGGACAAAAATTAAATTCTCATGTGAGTCTCTCTCTACTTCAAAATTTTAAATGTTTAATAATTTAGATTGTTCTTAATTATTGAATTGAGGTTTATACTTAAATATGATTTCAATTATTGTTTTGGATAGTTTTTAACTATTAAATTCAAAGGTTTTCCATTTAAATATATGTGATTAATTGAGCCTTAAAGTTCAATGTATTATTGAAAATCATTATATATGTATATATATTTTTTTTTTAGGTAACTCTACCATCTTCCATTCAATTATATATATATATATATATATATATATTTGTATGTATGTATGTATGTATTTTATGATACCTTAATCTTACACAACGTGCATTCATTATGTAACTTAAAAGTATAATATTCATTTATTTTTATTATTTATTTTAAGGAGATTAATAAAATAATTATTTACATATGAATTTTGATTAAGCCGTGCATCGCACGAGATGTCTTCTGTATTTAATTCGAGTCATTCAACCCCACCTTCCCCTCCCCATTATCTACATGTTTTTAACAAAAATTTCATATCTTATTAAATTATTTAAACAAATCACATTTGCGTATTTATTAAAAAAGTCATAATTAATAGTACACTTTTTTCAAAAAATTTTCAAAAAAATTATAGTACACTTTTTTTTTTTTAATGAAAAAATTAATAGCACACTTGGTTGCTTGCTTGTATTGTCGTGTAATGGATTTAATCAGGGAAACTTCTATTCAAAATTAAGATGAAAATTCTGATGATATAACATGAATCATATGACAAATATAAAATTTTACCGATTTCTTTAATATTCAATATTTGAAATATACTTCTTTGATAAAAGGTTGTACAGTTTTGTTGATTTCAATAACCAAGAAAAGGTTTGGATTGCTATATACATCTTTGTAATGTAAATTTGTTGTTGATTTTTTATTGACTTATAAATTAGTTAATATTCAATATTTGAAATATACTTCTTTGATAAAAGGTTGTACAGTTTTGTTGATTTCAATAACCAAGAAAAGGTTTGATTAAAAAACTACACCATTGTATGATTTGCTCTTGTATGACCTCAATTTGTGTTACAATTTGATGGAAAAGCCATTACTTGAACGTGTAATGGCTTACAAAAAATTTATCAGACAGTTTTAGATGTTACAGATGTTATCAAGAAATTCAAAAACCTAAAATCAAAACTCTAGGTAGGAGTGGAAAAATTAAGAAGCAATTGGAATCTAATATATCTACCAAAACTGAAAACCCAAAGAGTGACAGAGAAAAACCTGAATGGCCAGTGTTCCAAAGAGAAAAAGAAAGAGAAAAGAAGGTACATACCTGTGAAAGAGGAGATTGGTGGTGAATCAACAATAAAATATATCAAAAATTCAAATATTTCAAATATTGCCAAAACTAACACAAATTTAGATGTTAAAACTTCCAAAATTCCAAAAAAAAAATATAATTAAAGAATAAGTTATTGAAACAATTTAAAAAATATATGATTATTCAAAAGAGAAATATAAGAAAAAAAAATACACAAACTCATAAAACAATAAGTTTTAAATTTTAATAGGTCTAAACTTTAAACAATGAAAAAAAATTCATATATAGGTACAGATATCATTCAAATTAAAACGTCAAAGACATATTTCAACCACTCATTTAATTTGCATACATTACATTACATCAAACTATATAGTTTTCAGGTTTCATTATCAAAAAAGAAAAGAAAAGAAAAGAAAAAAAAAAAGCCGGAGCTTAATTTTTGAGTGCATATTACAACACTGTGAAGCTTGAGGCATCACAAACAATTCTCAAACCATGCATATGATATTGTAGGAGGCAAAATTTTAAGCCAATTATAAAATGCCACATCAGAATTTAATGGCAAATTCTGAATTAATGTCATTAAATTAATTAAATCAAATGATGACATGTGTCATCCAAATTGGCATCACATTGGCATATCAAAATTTGCCATGTGTCATTTGGCCCACAAGATAAAAATAAATTTCCTATTCAAAATTTATGGGTAATTATCTTTATTAAAATAAATAATAAATAAAATAAAGATAAATTTTCTATTCAAAATTGGTAGATAATTATCTTTATTAAATAAATTAAATAGAGATAATTATTTATCTTTGTTGATTATTATCTTTATTCAAAATATGATATTTATCAAAATAGATAAATAAAGATAATTATCTCTAAGAAGAATTTGGGCCAATCAAAAGTCTACTACATACTTTCAAGTATATCAATTCGAAGTGGAGCTTATCCTCTAAAATCACTATAAATAGAGGGCATCCCTTCTCATTTTCGACACCAAGTTTTCAAGAGGCCTAAGCTCTGGAGAAATTCTGTCTCAAGAAACTTTGAAGAACTTGAAGAACAACAAATCTCTATCAAGCTCAAGGCTAGAGATTCGTTGAGAAGACCGTTCAATCCATCTTCCAACCAAATTCAAGAAGATTTATTGTTCGAGTTCTTTGAAGTTCTATTGGAATTAAGCTAAAAAGCCTCCATAAACCTCAACAAACCCAAATCTTTGAAGCTCAACGGA
Organism: Quercus lobata; assembly: GCF_001633185.2. Taxonomy (NCBI): domain Eukaryota; kingdom Viridiplantae; phylum Streptophyta; class Magnoliopsida; order Fagales; family Fagaceae; genus Quercus; species Quercus lobata. The sequence continues at coordinate 56,082,162 of NC_044911.1, forward strand.
TCAAGCCTCTAAAGCCCCGAAGAACTTCAACCCTAGAGCCTTCACAGTCGAAGACTTGAAGAACAATAAATCTCTAATAAGCTAGAAGCTAGAGATTTATTGTGAAGACCGATCAATCCATCTTCCAATTAAAGTCAAGAGGATTCTTGTTCGAGTCAAATTCAATGAAGATAGAATCAGAGGGTATTCTTTTGTAAAAGAATTGAAATAAAGATTGTACTTGTTATTCATCAATACAAATTATTATTTGCAAACCATATTTCTTTACAATTGCTTGATTTTCTACAATTGAGAAAAATTTGTGTTTACAGATATATTTGACTCAAAACCTACTTATTCTTAAGTACTGCTTTCCATGAAAGTAAGCAACTTGATTCATATTGGCTTATATATTGCTTCTTCTTCTTCTTTTCTTTTTTCTTTTTTTGAGGATAAATGGCAGATTTGGCTTATATATTGCTGAAACATATATATTTCTTCTTATCTTAGAGGGTAATGTGGTGTGTAACCAGGGTATGGGAATGGGTAATAGTTGTATGGAGATGAAAATCAAATTTTAAAAGAATATTGGGTTTTGCACTGTTTTTATAGTGTTCATGATTAACCGTACAAATTCGGAGATAAATTATCAACGTTTGAGTTTGAGTTTAACATGAACTTGTTAGAGAAATAGAGTTTCACTCCTTGTTAAATTTGGATTAAACAAAAATAATTTTGTTTAAAAAAAATGATGAGTTTGAGTTTAAGTTGGATTTGTTAGAGAGATAGAGTTTCACTCTTTATTAAGTTTGAACTAAACAAAAATAATTTTATTTAAAATATTGTATTGACGTGGAAAATTGTGAGAAGTTCAGAGACTTCAGTTATATATATATATATATATACACACTATTATTATGCCCGTGCGATGCACAATTTAATCAAGAATCATGTGTAAATTAATGAAAATAAAAAATAATAATTTCTATATTAATTAAAATTAAATAGATAATAAATAAAAAGTAATCTTTTACTCTATTTTTTTTTAAAAAACAAAGTAACTTTAAGTTATATAATGTGATAGTTTTTAGACCCCTTAAAACCAATTGATTTAACCTAGGTAATTAGCCAAGTTGTTACTTAGTCCAATTAAACAAGTCTAGGTTATCACAATAACAAAGATCAAATCATGCAAAACAGCAGAAAATAAATAACACAAGATATGATCAGTCAGGAAACCAAACCGGTAAAAACCTGGGGAGGATTTGACCTAGCTATCCTCAAGGTAAACTTGAATCCACTATCTTGAAAGAATCGAAATTCATACAATAAGACTTACAAGCCCCCACGCTTGACTTCTTATTGCTACCAGCCAGTAGAACTTACTGACACGACCACGTGCAAGTTTCGAATCCACGGACTCCTTCTTTCTTGAATTCACCACCAGATACAAGCACACCCACTTGTGTTTTCTTTAAACTTCAATGGCAGCAACTGAGTTGATCATCAAGGTGTAGATAAATCTTCTCCTTGAAAACTCTAAGTTTGTGTAAAGGAAAACTCCTCTAGATCTCACAAGAGATTTACACAAACAGTAATATGAGCAACACTAAAACGTGGCTAGAGTTTACCTTTTATACTTAGGACAAATAAGAAACCCTAAAAACGTTTTAAAACAACTAGGGCTGAGTTGGAAAAATTCTGTAGAAAAACATTTTGCTCGAGCTTCGATCGATCGAGCCTAAGCTTCGATCGATCAAGCCAGACCGAAATGCATTAATCTTTTCTGCATTCAGCTTGATTCCAAATTTACATAAACGCACAACTTTGAGCAAGACTAAAACACTTCTAAACACATTGTTTTGATCATGGTTTGCCAATAATACAAATTAGAGTTCTAAATACATAAAATCCTAAGTCTTTAGAACCTAACATAATGAATACATATTGTGTAAGATTAAGTTTTTATAATAATAAAAAAAATCATATATAAGTCCAAAATTAATTGAATGGAATATGGTAGATAATTATGCAATTAATATAAAAAGATATGCCTTAAAAATATAAAGGGAGCTTGCTTAATTAAAACTCAAGTGCATATTTAAATGAAAAACCTTAAATTCAATAATTAAAAATAATAATAATTGAAAGCATATTTAAGCGGTAACCTCAATGTAATAGTTAAGTATTATAAACAACCCAAATTACTAAACGTTAAAAAATAAAAGTAGTTAAACTTACGTAAGAATTAAATTTTTATCTTTGAAAGTGAGGGGAGAGACACCGAATTTCACCCTATCAAAACAAAATGTGTAATATAAACTTCAAGAAATTTTTTTGAGAAAACCTTTTGATCGAGTGCTTCAGAACCTCAATGAAACTACCTAAAAAAAAAAAGAATAATAATAAAATTCACTGAAAAAAAAAAAAAAAAAAAAAAATGAATAATATTAATAAAAAATTGGGAAGTTATTTTTTGAAGCGAAGAGGGACTGAATTTGAGAGAAAAAAAAATAAAAAATAACTCTAAAAAATGATAGATACTTGGAGGTTCAAAATATTAATGAAATAAATTATGAATTTGGCCTTATTATTTATAGTGACCTGAAAATCTAAAGATGAGAGTCATGGTATAATAAAATTATTATCCATAATCATTCCTATATTTATCCAAGAAACAAAATTTCAACCATGGTAAATTTCAACCCAAAAAAAATTGTTAAGAAGTTATTTCTATTTAAAACAATAATTTTAAGTTGTGAAGAAGTTGTTATAAGCAAAAAAAAAAAAAAAGAGTAAATTTATTTAAAATCAAATACCATAAAAATCAAGTTGTTAACGTTAATTACAATTTTTTTTCCTAATATACGGTAAATATCAAGTTGTTAACGTTATTAGTTTTTTTTTTTTTTTTTTTTTTTTTTTTTTCCAAAAATTTTGATATTTATCCAAAAAATAAATAAATAAAAACAAAATATATTTGAAAAATGTAGATAACAAATTTATTATTAATTCCTCCCGTGTGTATATCCTCCCAATGAAAGTGGTTTTTATTTATTTTTTAAATTCATGGGATTAGCTATACTTCTACGTACACAACTATACATTTTAATATTTTATGCTTTGGATTTTTTTTTCTTTTCTTTCTATCCTATTATTTTAGGATTTGTTGATAATATTTAGATAGACACAATTGTAGGTTGTAGTTGTGTGGCACCAACCAACTAAATTTACTTCTCAAAGAAGAAAACCAACAAAATTTAATCTCTTTTTAAAATTTTACGCTAAAACACTTATTTTTGAATGTAAGTTGCATGTTTTATTAAAACTGCTTTTTTTTTTTGTAATTTATTGTTTTCATCTATAAATTTCTTGCAATTTGGGGCAGCCAACCTTTTTTTTAATTAAGATTTTATTTTTTCAACTTAAACGTGTACATGTCGCATTTTTTTTTTCAATACTTATTCTCCTTTTTGTTTAGGTGTCTTAGGCTTTATCAAATTAGCTTTGTTGGTCCTTGTAATTCATCTTAATTAGATTTTTTTTTTTTAATATTCATGCTTTATCTAATTAGCTTTTTTTTTTTTTTTTGATAAACTTATCTAATTAGTTTTAGAAGTGGCATTTGATGCGGATTATTATTTCAATTATGATCAAATTCAAGTAGGATATAGTGATATACATAGAGCTTAATATTTATTTATTTTTTTGTTTTTATCTATAAGTTTCTTGCAATTTGGGGCAGCCAACCTTTTTTTTTTACGTGTACATGTTGCTTTTTTTTTTTTTTAAATTCTTATTCTCCTTTTTGTTTAGGTGTCTTAGGCTTTATCAAATTAGCTTTGTTGGTCCTTATAATTCATCTTAATTAGATTTTTTTATATTCACGCTTTATCTAATTAGCTTCTTATTTTTTATTTTTTATTTTTTATTTTATAAACTTATCTAATTAGTTTTAGAAGTGGCATTTGATGCGGATTACTATTTTAATTATGATCAAATTCAAGTAGTTTATAGTGATATACATAGAGCTTAATATTTATTTATTTATTTGTTTTTATCTATAAATTTCTTGCAATTTGGGGCAGCCAACTTTTTTTTTTTTAATTAAGATTTTTTTTTTCAACTTAAACGCATACATGTTGCTTTTTGTTTAGGTGCCTTAGGTTTTATCAAATTAGCTTTGTTGGTCTTTAATTATGATTTTTTTTTCATCTTAAATGTGTACATGTTGCTTTTTTTTTTTTTAAATGAAGAATTTTTTTTAAATAAAAAATTTAGATGAAGAATTTGGATTGTACTCAAATTATAAATTTTATCAATTTAGAAATTATAAGAGAAATTAAAATTGCTGGTTTTTTTAAAAAATTATTATTTTTATCCACTTAGAAATTATAGGAGAAGTAAAATTATATATACTTTTTCTTAAAATCTAAAAATTTAATAAAATTTTTACAATTTGGTGAAGCCATTTGGCACAATCACGGAGTCTAAGCCCAACTTTTATTATATATATAATATATAATATAATATGATTGGTTTGTTAATATCACAATTCATCCAAATAAGAAATGGAAAGCTTCTTAATATATATTTTTTTCGTAGTACTAGGAAATTATATCTTTATCTACAACCATACAAGTCAACAGAAGAGAAAAGTATTGAAAGATCACCTACGCGTATCTATAATATAAAGTATATACATTTTTCTCTCTTTTTTATTCATGGCCTTTACTGTATTGGGATGGCACAAATTGTTTTGACAACTGTTATTTCTAGGAAATTGGCAACCCTTGGAAGGGACTTTTTTCCATAGGACTTTGGCAATTTTGACAACACCGCAACAGCCAACAGGTTTATTTTACGAAAGGAAGTGGTTGATCCAAATATTCATGAAGCTAGTATAAGGAAAGGAGTACTGAGTTTTTTGCTCTAGGCTTCAATGTTTGGTACAAACAAAGTACCATCATTATTGATTATACCCATTAAATAACATAAACCTCCTAAAGGACAAACTTTTTTTTTATATGGTTTTTTTAAGAAACGAAAGTATCTAGACTTCTTCGAGTATTTGATTATTCTTTAGGATATATGCAGTTTCTCCATTCCAAACATACCAAGTTATTACATAAATAAATCCCTTAGAGACAGCATCAAAATGCTAGTAAGAGGTTTAAAATATTATGCATAATATGTAATAGATATATCAGCATACAAAAGAATATATATATATATATATATGTATGTGTGTGTAAATATGTATATGTAGTCATGATTTGATGAGAAAGAACAATCATCATTAATAAATGTTATAATTTCCACATTCACTTGTAAATTACCTAGTTAATAAAATGATTGAGTCTCACATAGGATAGAAATGGTATGGGTCAATTGTTAATATATGATTGTTACTCGTGGTAATTTCAAATATTAACCAATCTCGAACGCAAATCCATCAACTCAAAAGGTTTCAAGAAAATTGAATTAATTAAAATTGGCTCACGCCCAAGCAACACAAGAGTCACAATCGCCCCAAAGAAAATAATACACAATAATCCCCACCCCTCACAATCGCCGCAAAGAAAAAAGGTACACAATAACCAACAATAATCCCTCCCCAACACCAGTCACAATCGAACCTCCCCAACACCAGTCACAATCGATCTTTCTTTGGGGGACCTCCCCAACACCAGTCACAATCGAACCTCCCCAACACCAGTCACAATCGATCCTTCTTTGGGGGACCTCCCCAACACCAGTCACAATCGATCCCCAAAGAAAAAAGTACACAACGAACGAAAAAACAACGAAAAAAGAATACGCAATCTCTTCTCTTTATATAAGAGAGTCAGTTGAACCCAATATTGAGACCCCAACGTCTTCAAATTCTATGGCTCAACTTCCTTCCATCCAATCGTCCTCTACCTCTACTCGCCCAAACTGGTGAGAATATATGTAGCAAATTATTTTTTTATTAACAAAAACATTTCTAATTATATAGCAGAGTATTTCATACAATTAAATTTCTTTTGTTACTGCAGGGATCAAATGTCGTTTCTTTCAGGCGTTAAACTCACTGCTGAAATACTTGGCTTGGTCATCCTCATCATCACACTGATTCTCACACTTCGCAGGTTGTTAACTAACAACACTGCTACTAACGCCCAAATTCTTCCTGGCGGTAACCTTGCTGGCAGTGATGGTGTTACCAACAACAACAGCCAAGACAACATCCAAATGATCGCTCTGAATGTCAACCCTGTCTGACCCTCGAAGACAATCTATGTAGGTTTTTCAAGACTTAGTTTCCAATATAAATAAGTTCAAACAGAGTGTTCACTGCTCTGTTTTTGTTGGTTTGTTTGAAGTACGTGGTGTATATCAGCGTATAGACTGTGATGTGAGGTTTGCTATATATTATGCATATTTTGTATCATGTGAGTATCTGTTTTAGTCCAATACTTGTTAAGGGGTTGTGAAAATTTGAACTGTTTGGTTTTCTGATTTTCAGTGCAACTTACAATTCACGTTCTGTTTTTCTTCCTCCTCCGAAACTTTCTTAGTTTCGAAATATGAATAATAGTCTGGATCTGGGCTTTTTTCTTTCTGTTGACCAGTTTAGGAAGTTTTCATAAGGAGAAATTGATATGGGCCTCCAAAACTAAATCTTACATTTTGGGCTCACAAAATTTATGTGGATTTGTTTTAGAAGGCCCAAAGCGACATGGAGAGTCACTTTTTTTCATCATCTTTTTTGGGGAATTGTTTTTAGTTGTTTTTCTAATCTCCATTCAGAAATCATGATTGATGCAGATCTAATTCCTCTTTTATATAATCTGGAATTAATTTCAATTTTTTCCCCTAACAAAGGACAATAAAGTTATCATTCCAGTGGAGCCATCTTTCTCTTATCTAATATGGTACAACAGAGTTTTACACCATTTGTTTGCCTTCTTTACACTAATTTAGCTTAGGCAAGGTAATGTCTAAATATATATTTTCCACAAAGAACAAGAGGGGAGGAGGCGTTGGGGCACAGGGACCACCATTATTCTGGTTGGAGTTAAACCGTGTTTTAATCAAAGCAAAAGGGGTACTTACAATTTGTTGCAATTTAGTCTTTCCAATCTGAGCTCTCAAAAAAAACGGGGGAAAAAAAAAAAACCAAACCTAGTTGGATTCTCTAAAAAAGAAAAATAAAAATCCAAACCTAGTTAAAAAGAGATAACATTCATGCCATACCCAACGTTGATCCACTTTGCAAGCTAAATTATTGGTCTCATCTTTTGAAATCTTAAGAAGGGCCTAAACTTTTTATTTTTATTTTAAGAAACACTAGAATTTCAATCTATAGAGTCTTTCCATGATGATTGCTCTTATTATTAAGTTAAAATAATAATCAATTTTTAGTGAAACAAGTGGCCTAAATTTTTACACCAATTAAAACTTTCACATTCCTTAAAAAAGGGGTAAAAAATACATTCACATAAGGAAAAAATTTGTCACATTAGATTTTATAAGTTGATCAACAGTTGAGCTGGAAGGAATCAATACTCGGAAGATATCATATGAGTCCAGGGAATTTTGGAGGAATATCCATAGTAGACATTTAGTTTGTGACTTGATCCTAAAGTTGGGTTAATCAGGCCTCTATGTATTTTGTTGACGGATAATGCTAGAGATACAAACTATTTTACAATTTTTTTTTACAAACTGCTGATGTGCTAAGTGATTATTGGTAAATGAAAAAGTGATATTAATAGTGGGTCTAAATGAAAATCAATAAGAGATTGGCCACATTAACATTTTGTAAAAATGTTGTAAAATAGTTTGTGGCTGTAAAATTACTCTTTTGTTGACTATTTGGAGCCTTAGTATGCTCCTGTTGTCTTTAATTTTCCTTATGAAGTATAAATAAAGAAAGGAAAAAAAAAAGATTTAAGCAACACAATTTTATTCTAAAACAAATTACAATAATAGTTATTAAAAAAAATTTACAAAATGCAAACCCACCATCGAAGATCTTGGACCTTGTGTGGGAATTTGGTGGGGCAGGGAATTGGCCATGAATATGAGAATTGAGAAAAAGAGTTTTGAAAAAAAGGGTCTTTTCACACTTCAAACATGATAAATTAACAAGAATGGTATAATCTTCGACTGACTTCAAATATTTTGCATAAACCTAACTAAGAGCAACCGCATTAGAGGTTGCGTAATTGTGCAAAATACAAAAAGTAGTTAATTTTACACATTTTAACCAAAAAAAGCACCTACATTAATGCTTGCAAAATTGTTCATATATACAAAAATACTATAGTAACCGTGCATATATGCACAGTTATTATAGCTTTGCATTTAATATTTTAGTATTTTTTCTCTCTCCTCTCTAGTCCCTCTGACTCTCACCTCACTCTCTCTTTTTCTCGTTTTTTTCTCTCTCCGCATCAATCCTCTCAGCTCTCTCTTTCTATCATCTCATAATCTTCCTCTTCCATGGCTTGACCCACAGATCAGCAGGGGTTATGCATCGTGGGCTTTGATGCACCTGGGGTTTAATGTTGAAGGCATCGATTAGAGCTTCACGAGCTTCGTACGATGTTGACGCACCATTGTGGGCTTTGACGCATCAAAGCTTCCATGGCCGGACAATGGGAGGCATTGATCTTGTTGCACAGTGGCTAGGTTGAATGGATATTTTGATTTCATTGATGGTGGCTGGGTTGAATGGGTATTTGGATTTCATTAGTGGTGGCTGGGTTGAATGGGTATTTGGGTGGGTTGATGATGGTGGTTGAGTGAGTTGATGATGGAGGCTGGTTGCTTGATGATGGTGGCTAGATTGTGTTGGGTTTGTAAGAGAGATGATAGCATAAAAAAATGAATATTTTATTGAATAAATGTTTAGAATAGATAGACTGATGTGAGTGTTTTGTAAAAGTACGTGTATAAAATAGAAAGTCACTGATGTAGTTGCTCTAATTACTCCTTTGTGGCTTGTTAGAAAGTCAAATCTCGCATGGGATACTAATCATAGTACTTAATAACATAGTAAAATATTAATTACAATAGAGAAATGATGATATAGAATTTTAGTTGAAGTAGAATTTTCAAGCTCTTCAAACATATATCTAATAGAGTTTTACTTAAATTAAACTATTGTAGCACTTGATAAGATAATTACACGTTGAAGAGAAATAATAAATATATAAGATATAAAACTTAAAAGAAAAAGAAAAAGAAAATAGGTGTAACGTGGAAAATTGTGAGAGCTCTAGAGACTTCAGTTTTATATATAACTTAAACAAAAGATAACAACAACTAAGTTTTTGTATTTATCTAAAAATTGATAGAGACATATAGAAAAAATCAATAAGAACAATTATAATTTTGTGTCTATCCATGAGGTGTATAAAAAAAAAATAAAAAATAGAATTAAAGGTTGATATTAGTAGTTGTATACGTGTACTATGATTTTTTTTTTTTTTAATTAATGTTGATATGAACAATAAGTGTGAAACCAAAATTCTAATCCCCGGGAATGCTAGAACTCATAAATCATAAATGAAGTAGATCTCCTACTGCTAATAAAATGAATCACTTAGAAATTATAGATAAATTAATAATAAAAGGATTATATGAAGAATTTGGATTGTATTTAAATTGAAATTTTTATCAACTTAGAAATTATAGGAGAAGAAGATAAGAACAAAAAAAAAAAAAAAAAATTATATATGTAGGGACAAGGGCCCAAAATTGTATACTAGGCCTTGGGCTTTGGCCAAGGACATTGGTTGGTTCAGGGACGAATAAATAGAAGTGGATGATTTAAAACCATAACTCCATGAGTAGAGTACAAATGGAAAGGTGGTCCGAGGAGGTATATCCCCTCGGATAAGCTAAACACAGCTCAAATGTGTATTCTAATAATAAAGGGGACCTTCCAGGGAGCTCCAACAATAAAGACGTGCCTCATAAACCTACAGAAAGGATGAGAACCCAAAAATATCTAATATAAAGCTGCTATCACCACATTAAATGCATTGTAGCTACTTTCCTAGCCATATTTATGTGGAGAAGACCCCTGAACAGTGCTGCCTTAACTACCACAACTCACAGAAAGCCAAAGAGGGTGTCTGATAGGACAGACACTCAAGTAAGGTCTTAGATGATCAAACAAGTGTAGGGTGAAGATGGTCCCAATGGGAGCTATATAATGTAAGAGACCCTCCATGAGGAGGGGATTGGAAAAATAGAGAAAGAATACTGTAGCAATCAAAATTATACTTATACTCAACTGTTATTGTTTTGTATGGAAAAATACCTCCTCGGACAGTGAATTCATTCAACTTTATTTTCTTTGTTCTTGCTTGATCACCTTTTAAATCCATACTAGCCGTTGTCAAATTCATTAGGGCCTAATTCTTCGACCCACTCTCTACAAATTTATTGTACTGGACTCATTGGGTCAAGATCCCATACATCTTGGGCTTGGTCTACTAATCGTGTCCCTACAATATATATTTTTAAAAATCTAACAAAATTTCTACAATTTGGTGAAGCCACGTGGCACAACCATGGCTTCTAAACCCAACTTTTATTAGTGGTTACACCAAGTGGCTTCACCATATTGTAGAATTTTTTTTAGATTTTTAGATTTAAAAAAATATATATATATATATAAATTTTCTTCTCCTATAATTTCTAAGTTGATAAAAATCTTAATTTGATTATAACCTAAATTCTTCATTTTATCCATGTAATCCTTATTTTTTATGTGTAGTGTATTATAAAGAAAAAACAACAATTTTCTTATTTTTTAATTACTACACTACAAGTAAAAAGGAAAATTTTATATATAAAAAAGGTTATATATTACTAATAAAACAGCATTTTTGCATTTTTTTTTTTGAGATAATTACTTCTAATTTTCATCTAATCCCTTATTTTTATTTGAATTATATTACTATATGTAAGAAAAAAAAAACATAGTACACAAATTTTTTTTTTAAAAAAAAAAAAAAAAAAAGCAACGTATTCAATCTATATGACATTTTTGCTTCTTCTTTTTTTTGAGACAATTACTTCTAAATTATTTCATTTAATTTATATGATATATATATTTTTGGATAAACATACATCCTAAGTTAATTCTTCTTCTCTTATAATTCCTAGAATGATTAGAAATCTAATTTCCTCACAATTGAAAATTCTCTCTCTCTCTCTCTCTCTCTCTCTCTCTCCACCAATTTGCAGAAATTTTGTTAGATTTAAAAAAAAATAGACATTTTTTTTTGTTCTTATCTTCTTCTATAATTTCTAAGTTGATAATTTGATTATAATCCAAATTCTTCATCTAATTATTTTCTGATTATAATTTATAAGTTGATAAATAATATCAATTTGATTACAATCCAAAATCTTCAACTAATCCTTATTTTTTAATTTAAATTATATTACCTCACATAAAAAAAAAAAAAAAAAAAAAAAAAAAAGAAGCAACGTTGTACAGTTTTTTTTTTAAAAAAAAACAAGGTAGTACATGGTAAAAAAAAAAAAAAAAAAAAAAAAAAAAAAAACAGCAACTACTCTTAGTATTTAAATAAAATACTAAATTCTTTGAATTTCCTCTTGCCACAAATTAGACTAACATTAGACTTTTTGTTCATATCAACTTCTTTAATGTGGAGTGTATATATACTAAATAATTCATAATGAATATGTACCATACAGTTTTTTTCTTTATTCTGATATCTTCTTCTACCTACAACCTTTCAAGTATATATTTGTTTACTCTAATTTTTTTTTTCATTAAATTGAATAGGTTTTGTGTATTTTTTTTGTTTTTGTTTTTTGTTTAACCTAATTTGCTTATGTTTTATACAATTTATCTGATTCTGGTTTGAGAATTAATCATTAAATATGCTTAGGCATGATTTTTTAAATTATTTTTTGTTTTATGACATGGGTTCTGATGGTGATATATTGCTTTCATCCTCTCAATTTTGATTTAGAGAAAAATCTTCTTTTTAGCTTACTATTAAGCATGTCTTCATATAAATTTGATTATAAATTGTTCGTAACAATTTGATTTATTTTTTTCCTAATTGAAATAGCTTTGGCTAACTATTAGAGTTGTACACTTTGATCTATAAAAGAAGTCAATCTATCCATTTAGTTTTTCTTTTTTGTTTTTTTTTTATTATCAACCATTAAATATGGTTTGACATGATTTTTTATCAATCATAAAATTTTATAATAAAGAACAATGACAAAAATTTTTATAATAAAGAAAAATGAGAAACAAAAACATAGTGTACAAAGAGGTATTCAACAATCTCCCAAAGATACAAAATTCTCATTAGAGAACAATTAGTAGGTTACAAAATAATAATTTTTTATTAGGTGTTATCTTTTTATATTTGATAGTTATTATACCAAAACAATTTTTTCCTTTTATTATTATAATAATTATTTGAGAGATTATTGTTTATCAAATAAAATTTATATTCTATAAGTTTATGATAAAACTGTGCACCGCACGGGAATTTAACTAGTCTATATATATATATATATATAAAACCGAAGCCTTTGAAACTCCCACAATTTTCCACGTCAACACAACATTTAAATAAATATATATAAAACCGAAGTCTTTGAAACTCCTACAATTTTCCACGTCAGTACAATATTTAAATAAAATTATCATTTTATTTAAATAAAATTATTTTTGTTTAATCCAAATTTAACAAAGAGTAAAATTTTATCTTTCTAATAAGTCTAGCTTAAACTCAAACTCATCATTATCTCCCCTCCTAAAAAGAGATTGTCTATCATTCAAATTTTAATACATCCAAGAAAGATAAATATTGAAAAAAATAAAAAGAGGTTGTTTATCATTCAAAGTCTAATACATGCAAGAGATAACATATAAATACTACTAATTTTCGGCTCAAGAAGAGCACAGCACATCCCACATCCACAAACACAATAGTTTTATGATTTATCTCCCAATCTCCTTTCATTCTCTCACTCTCACGCTTTTGCACAAACAGAAACAAACCCAGAAACTGATCTCCAATTCAGCCTAGACTACGATTGCATGAATGGGCAGTAAGTTTGAAAAAAGGGTCATAATTGATGGCCAAGTATATGAATATATAGCAAAGCGTGAAATGACCGATGAAGAAATCAAGCGCTATTATGATCAGTTTAATAAGAGTGGGGTAAGTCTTTCTTTCTCAATTTCACTACAATTTTTCACATCAATATTATTTGAATAAATAAAACAAAAAATTCTGATAGGACTAAAAAAAAAAAAAAGGACTCACGTTGAAAATAGGACTCAAAAAACAATTACCACCTTTATATTATTATTAATAGAATTTCAATTCAACATATGTGGATATTTGTTTATATTGTTAGTAATGAATTTTATCTTTTATGTCAAATTTCTTATTTGCTTTCACATGTGCATGAACTTTTCTTTCTATCTTATTCTTTTATTATGCTTAGAATTGATTTTCTTTTGAGCATTTGGGTTAATCTCCACATTTATATTTACATTGTTTTTGTGGGTTTGGTTTTTGGGTTGGAATTTCTATTAATTATTTTATATTGTATATGGCAAATAAAGCATCTCTAATTTTTTGGAGAAAAATCAAAGCTGCAACCTATGTCTTTTGATAAATTTTTATTTGGTATATTATATATAAATTTGTTGAATTTGGTTGGTTTTGAAGTAGAATTTGGGGATTCTATAAATTTTGAAGTTTTAGGTTTGAAGTTTTTAGTATTTGCGTTTCAGTAGGTTGATCTTAATTTTTCACCTTAAATGTTTTTTATTTAGGTTCATGTGATTTTTGGTTGATTAATTATTTGTTTGGATTAATTTCAATTAATTATTCCTCAAAACATGGTCTTTGTTTATATCTTTGCAGTTTATATTAGTTATGAGTGTGTCTATATAAATATACATAACTATTGGGAGTTTTGCAAAAGTATAGAAGTTAAATATTTCTTCATTTAAAAAAAAAATACTAATTAGCAAAATGTCTAATTATTCATTGTTGAATTTTTTTTTCATAGTTAATAACTTTTCCGTGCATCGCACGGGTTAGCGACTAGTATATATATATAACCGAAACTTTTAAAACTCTCACAATTTTCCATGTCAGCACAATATTTAAATAAAATTATTTTTGTTTAGTCCAAACTTAACAAGGAGTGAAACTCTATCTCTCTAACAAGTCCAACTTAAACTCAAACTCATCATTATCATTTTTTTTTAAATAAAATTATTTTTATTTAGTCCAAACTTAATAAGGAGTGAAACTCTATCTCTCTAACAACTAACAAGTCCAACTTAAACTCAAACTCAAACATTGATAATTTATCTCCAAATTTGTGAAGTTAATCATGAATACTATAAAAGCAGTGCAAACTCCAATATTTTTTTTTTAAAGCGAGTAAAGGTATAAGCTCTTCTTCTGTTATTTTCTTCTCCTTTACTTTGTTAAAAAAACTTTATTTTATGGTTTTTCATGTATTTTAAAAAAAATAATTTTCATACATGAGCCCCCAAACTCTCTTTAACCTTTTTTTACAAGATAAAAAAGCTTGCAATAATTGAAATTTAAGGTTGTCTTTGCTTCACCTCACAATATGAAAGTATGTTAATTTCTTGGGCAAAAAACTTACATACGATATATTAAAAGGAAGTATGGCTTTCATTATTTCAACGTGGGCTACTACCCAACTGATAAGGTTCGTTTAAAGTTTAGACCCATTAAAATTTAAAACTTATTACTTTATGGGTTCGTGTACTTTTTTCTTTATCTTATATTTCCCTTTTGAATAGTCATATATTTTTTGAATTGTTTCAATAACTTATTATTTAATTATATATCTTTTTTGGCGTTTTGGAAGTTTTAACATCTGAATTTGTGTAGTCACACACACACACACACACACACACACACACATATATTGTAGGGGATTGGGCCCGGAAAATGCAGGTCGGTCCATCCTACTAGAACCCAAACTAAGGCCCAAGGCACGTTAGAGAAGCCAAGTATGGCCTGGGTGAAGGAAGTCGAATTTGGGCCCTATCACTCCAGGCACAGCCCAGAAGCTTGGATGATGGGTCAAAGGAATAATCACCTGAGGAAGTCCCTATGTGGTCAGCTTAACACTGATTAATGATAAGGAAATCGGAATAAGGTGTGAGCACAGTAGGGTCGGTAACTAAGGATTGATAGTGCCATTGGAGAATTCGCTGCCGAACGATGTTTGACGTTTGGAACAAGTTTCAATGGAATTCTCAAAAGGAATGATGCTTTCTTGGGATTCCAACTGAAGTGGGAATGCATCAAAAGTGGTGAGACCATAATGATTACATCCCTACTTAGGAGAAGCTATATAAGGAGGAGAAAGGCACTCAAGAGGGGGCAGATGAGAGTTTTGTGGTAAAGGAGAGAGAAAGAACAGAAAGTGAGGTTGCACCACTTAAGAGAGCTAGAGGTTGATTTAGCAGCGGAGGGAGAAAGAGGAGAGAAGGTAAGGCATAGAAAAAGGTTTGGAGGTAAAAGGGGGGCTGTTAATAATCTCATCTTGGGCAACAGGGAGTCAGCTTGAAGCCCAATTCGCAGGATTGATAGAAAGCCCACTTATAAATTAATTGCAAACCCCAAACCTTATAGCAAGTAAGCTCTTCTTGGCGGAGCTGGGTGCCACATATATATATATTGTAGGCTCTGAATCTTTTGATTCCTTTCAATAGTTATAGCTATGGACAATTCTTTTGAATATAACCCATCTTTCTCTTATATTTCTCTATTGTTTAGTCATATATATTTTGTTTTGTTTCAATAATTTCTAAACAATGAATCATCTGATTCTTAATATCTGGATTTTTGTGTTATTTTTTGTAGTATATTGCACGTTCAAGCAATGACTTCTTCATCAAATTGTAACACAAATTAAAGTCATACAAGAGTAAATCATGCAATGGTGTAATTTCTTAATCAATTTAAGATTTTATAAAATTATTTTAGTCTACCTCACAAATAAGTAGGTTCCTGTGCATAGCACAAGTTAGCGACTAGTATATTATAATATAATAGAAGTTGGGTTTAAACGCCGTGGATGCGCCAAATGGCTTTACCATATTGTAGATTTTTTTAAATTTTAAAATATATATAATTTTTCTTTTCCTATAATTTCTAAGTTAATAAAAATCTTAATTTCATTACAATCCAAATTCTTCATCTTATCCATGTAGTCCTTGTTTTTCTACATGTAGTGTATTACCCAAAAAAAAAAGGCAGCAACTTTCTTATTTTTTAATTACTACACTACACGTAAAACGAAAACATTTATATATAAAAAAAATAGTCTAATGCATCGTAAATTGTAGCAATGTATACTATATATATATAAAAAAAATAAAAAATAAAAAAAAGTTCTAATTCATCTTAAATTGCAACAACATAGGAATAGTGTAATCTAATTCTTCTTATTTTTTTAATTACTACACTAAAAAAGAGGTCTAATTCATATTGTAGAATTTTTTTTTTTTTTTTTTAAGATTAAAATGATAAGACATGTAAAAAAAAATTAAATAAATAAAAACCTTGGAAACATGGATAAGATAACTAATTTACTTAGATTAGGGTTGTGCAACTATTAGTATTTTATATTAAATTAAAAATGATATGCAGCAACATAGACATAGTGTAATCTAATTCTTCTTATTTTTTAATTACTACACTAAAAAAAAGGTCTAATCCATATTGCATAATTTTTTTAGATTTAAGATGATAAGACACATAAAAATAAAAATAAAAAAACCTCGGAAACATGGATAAGATAAGTAATTTACTTAGATTAGGACCATATAACCATTAGTATTTTATTAAAAATTAAAAATTATAGATAATAAATAATTATAGAAAAAAATACACGCTATTTTTTTTTTTTTTTTTGGATAGAAACATTTTTTAACAATATATATATATATATATATATATATATAATTGATTAGAATTTCACATAAGATAGGTGTTTCTTTAATACCAAACCATCTAATAATTTCTCTTATAATTTAACTTCAATATAATTTGAAATTCTATGTGTAATAGAACTCTACCAAGTCCTAACTTCCAAGTTTTTTGGATAAACATGCATCCCAAGTGATGAGTTTTTCTTTTCGTTCTTTTTTTTAAAACGTTAATTGTGATAATTTTTTTTTTAATACATATATTTTTCCTAATAATTCTATTTCTCTTATAATTCCTAAATTGATTAGAAATCTAATATCTTCACAATTGAAAATTCTCTATATATACGGTTTTTTTAGTGTATTCTTATATATTTATATGCACCACTTCTTCATTTAGGGCTTCTTTCTTCCCCCCCACACCCTCTTTTTTTTTTTAAATAAATTTTTTGGAGATAGAAACGCTACTTATTTTTCTAATCAATTTTTTCTCTCCCCATTATTAATAATAAGTTTGTATCTCTCTTTTTGTTTGCAATAGAATGCTTTATTAAAACCACACTATTACAGGCATGTTTCTATTCTTTGTTTTTTTTTTTTTTTTATGGTTTTGCTTATGAGTCATAAATGCAATTTTAAATCCATGAGATTAGTTATATGAACCACTATAAATATTTCACCTTTATGATTTGTCAGACATCAATTATTATTTGAATTTGTTTTGTTTGTAGTAGAATGTTTTATCAAATCCACCATCCACATTATTACAAGTTTGTGTTCTATGGTTTTGTTTATGAGTCATAAAGTCAATTTTAAATCCATGAAATTCATTATATAAGCCTATATAAATATTTCACATTTATGATCTGTTCGACATTAGTTATTATTTGAGTTGGTTTTGTTTGTAGTAGAATGCTTTCTCAAAGCCACCATCCATATTATTACAGGTATGCTTCTCTTCTTTGTTATTTTTGTGTGCATGTTTTTTATTTAAGGTTTTGCTTATGAGTCATTAAAAGGTAATTTTAAATCCATGAAATCTATTATATAAACATCTATAAATATTTCACCTTCTTCTATAAATATTTTACCTTCATAATTTGTCCGCATCAATTATTATTTGAGTTAAACTTAAAGGTATGGAGATTTATCCTTCTATTGCTATACTATTCTTCCTTTTTATCCTACAAAAAATTTTTTAGTTTTTTTCTTCTTCTTTTGTTTGGTTTTGCATTTATGAATTATTTGTACTCATCCTTTTTTTTTTTTCTCTCATAAGCTTTATCTATTTATTATTTAAGAATGATCAAATTTTGTATTTCCTCCTACAACAAGGGTTTCATCTTTTTTATTTCTAAGTTGTATTTGAGTTATGCTTATATGTGCATTATTAGATTAAATTAATTTTCTTTAATAGTAAAATTTTTATGTTACTATTTCTCATTTTTATTTTTGTTGTTAGTAATATTATATGTGTGTGCTTCAAAAATGTCATTATAAGACAACCAATAAGTTAGAAGAGAATTATGTTTATTTTTTTGGCAAATGAAATAGCATTGGTTATGTTTCCATAGGTTTTTAATTATTAAATTTAGCAATTTTTTCATATAAATATTTTATGTGATTGTTTGATACTTTTAAGAGCAATAATTTATATGCAATTTATATAATCTAGATTCAAGTGATTATTAAATTATTATTTCTCAATAAAATTATACTAAAAGTTTATAACTAATACCGTGCAACGCATGGGCATAATACTAGTATATATAAAAGTAGAGACCTTATGTTGGAGAGTACGAGGTTGTGCCATGTGATGCATTCCTTGAAATTCTCTTTATTTAGTTTTCTACTTCAACAAAGTTTGTATTTATATTAAAGTATTAGCTTATTGAATTAGCCAATAGAGTAAATGCATATATTAATTATCTATTGTTGTGCATTAATTATTTATATTAAATGAATTTATATGATTATTTTTATAAACTCTATATAGAAAATAATTTTTAGTTGGAATAATAATAATAAATTTAGAAAATGACATTCTTACTCATGTTTAGTTGTTTTGACAACAATTGTTACAAAAACCATAAAAAAAAATTAAATATTTGTGAATTCACTAAAATTAATCTTAATCCCTTAAATTTCCTAACTCTTTTGTGTGTGTGCATGCGCGTGTGTATGTGTTTGTGTGGAACTAATATTGTAATATGTATTCTATGTAATTAGAAAGATTACTAATATAATAAATATGTTTATTTTTTTATGTTAATTATTTTAAGTATAATGAAATTTTAATATCATTTTTCTAAGATTTATATGAGAAACAATTGGTTTTTTTAAAAAAAAAAAAAATTTATGTGAGAACAATTGATTTGAAATACGGCATTTTTACTCAAATTTAGTTGTTTTTGCAACAATTGAAACTATGTCTAACAAAAAGGGGGAAATTGTTTAGTAAGACACAATCATGAATGTAAAAAAAATAAAAAATAATAATAAAAAATAAAAAATTGAAAGATATAAGCATTTTTTAGTAGGCATGAAACATGCCTATCTATATTAACTATTATATCATGCAATTTTCAATTTGTAAACACACGCACACACACACACTCACACACACACACACACACACACACACATATATATATAGAGTATGATTAAATCACTATACTACTCTTAGTGTATTTCTATTTTGTCTATATATAAAATAACTAAAGATATAATTTTTTACAATGAAATTTATTGAAATATCTTTTTTATACATCGATAATTGAAAGTGGAGATCTAAATCATGAATGTTTCTATTGGAAATTGAGGTGCCAATTAGCTAAGTTATAAGATTTTTGGCAAAACTTATTGAAATATTGAAGAAAACTAATAATAAGATACACCGCACATCGTGCGGGAACTCAACTAGTATATTTTAATCTCTATTGGTTGAAATCACTGCTAAATATGGCCCAATCGCAATGCACCACGCGTAATACTAGTTCTACATAATTGGGTTCTAATAGGATAAGTATTATTTTAAAGGTAGTTTTGTAAAATACAAATAAAGAATATAAAAGAAAAACAAAAGAAAACTTTGATAAATATGTAATATATTGTTAGATCATGTACGTTATTAAATAATTCATAAAATTAAAAAAAAAAAAAATGTAGGCTATTAAATATACAACAAGATCTGTTGTTTAATCCTAATCCAATTTAACCACGGTTTTTCATGACGTATGCTTCAGAGTATGGTTTTGAAACTCGGACCGAACTGTATGGTCCGTCCCAATTAACCGTAAACCCCTCATTTTTGTGGTTCTTTTAATCTTAAGAACCTCTCTATGCCAAAAAAAAAAAAAGTATGGACCTGTGTGAATCGAAGTCGAACTGCATAGTTCTCATGGTTCTTTTCTATTTCAAACTGCACGATTCTTGTATTATTTATGTATGAATGAGTGTAATTGTGTGGGTCAATAATTAATAGTGTCAGAGGGTTAAGTTTTGTTATTTAGTTTAAAATATTTTTATAAAAACACAATGACAATTGCATTAAAATAAAAATGTGTCATACAAACTTAACAAAGTAATAAAATTATCACACCCACCCACATTGGCAATAAATAATGACAATCGATAATGAATTATCTTGTAATAATTTTAAAATATAAAAACTTACAGAAAAAAATTGTAAAACTTCATGTATTTGTATTTTTTTTTTTTTTTGTCAATAACTCAATATATTCAAGTTTTCTTTTTATTAAATTTTGTTTAATTTAAATTTCTTAATAACCCTCCTCAAAAAAATTCCAGGGGCGGCCACTGTATACACCTATGTGTAGAATACAACAATACATGAAAGATCACTATCTTATTTTTTTGATAAGCTAAAGATCACTATCATAGACTACACTTCATAGTCAACAAAAGCAACCCTTCTACCTTTGGAACTCCATCTTCACGTTGTTAGTTTTCTTCACAACTTGAATGTTAACAACCCTATTAATTAATATGCAAAGAACACATGCAAAATGTTTTAAGGCAAACCAGTGTTGGTGATGAAATTTACATCTAAGAGGAGCTGTATAAATTGATTCAAGGTATTACTTAAAATGGAAATCTATGCCAACAAATGGGGCTAGGAGGATTGAAACCCTAATTAACCCCACGTTCAATGTCAATAACCTGCAAAATTCTTGGTCATGGTCACACTCCATACACTCTTTGATACTTAGTTCACAACTGGTTTGTGCAATTCAGGAAAATACAGTCTTACAACAGGTTTGATGAGGTAAAAAACAGAACAGCATAGATACAAAACCATAGCATGAGGGATTTGGATTCTTTACAAATCCTTTAGATCCCAGTAAACGTAAGGCTCAAGACTTTCATTATTTCAAATTACTTTTACAAAATAAATTATCTTAATTTTTGTCAACAATAAAGCACAATGAAAAACAAACAATTCTTACAATATGAACCCCGCCTTTTCATACAACACGAACCCTGCATTTCATGGATTAGGAAATAGGGAAAACACACCCAAAAAAGCAGAAAACGAACATTGAACTAGCCTTCTGATAGATAGACATGAAAGTCTCTCACGTATGGTAGGAAAATTTGCCCTGATGAAGTACATTTCAGTGGAGGCCAATGGCTAATATAATGCTATAGCTGTGCTTTGTCATCTTTCACAATTATACATTGGCTGGCTCAAGCCTTGGCAATGACAATGGTTCTTGTAGATCTGGATTGATTGGAAACAGATTACATTGTGCATATTGTGCCATCAATTGATCAACAAGCACCAGTGCTACCATCGCTTCTACCATTGGAACAGCTGCATCACCATCCCAACCAACCAAACAAATGAACAATTTAGTTCCAAATAAATTTAGGGAAAAACATGTCATGAAAGAGATATGAATTGATCTAATGAAAATCTGTTAAAATGACGTGTCACTAGTGATGATCATGGCATGCCCCATCAGAGTTCTCAACAACTCTGGCCATTGTCCATATTACACCAGATCAAGCTCTCAATGAGTGCCGGGAGATTATCTGTTCTAATAGGAAAATTATTTATGCACACAATGAATCTTAAACCCAGAACCTCACCCTCCATCCTATTTGTATGGAGGGAGAAGATGCCATTTAAGCTAAAGTTTATTGGCAATTTGGTGCTTTTAGATAATGTGATAACTGAGCCGTCAATTTATCCACAAGCACCATGGCTATTAGTGGCTTCTCCCATTGGTATCGCTGCATCTCCATCCCAACCAAACAGACAAAAAACTTAACTGGGAAATTTATTTCCATCAAATAAATTTATGGGAAAACAATAAAGGTAATAAAATAGACCCAAAAGTGTTGCCAATTTTCTTGTCACAGTGCTCTAATTCAGATGGCACATCCTCCTCTTGTAAGAGCAAGGCGGTGGGATAGGTCGTGATTTCAAAACACACCAGGTGTAAAAAATAAATAAAAAAGAAAGACTCAAACCTATTGATGATCACATCACAGTTTTCAAATTCTAATTACACGTGTATTTTGCTCATAACCAGTTCTAAGCCTAAAAATGAGGATTGTAGTAGGTTGGCCACCAACATAAATTCAGTCACTTCTTTTATGAATGGATCCATTACAAATAGAAGTTGGGGCGTACCCTACTAAGGATGCACTGTATTGGAGGAGAATAATACATGTGGCCCACTTCGATTAGTCTGTTTAGAAATCATAGCTTACTCCAAAATTTAGGGACTAAAGCTTTGTTGCTATTGCAATATCAGTATATCACAGTTTTCAAATTTTGGGAGTTTCTATAAATCTCCATATCCACATATTCTGCCCTTTGTGGACTAGTCTCTAACCACTTTATAAATAATGTGATGTAAATCATTAAGAAAAGAGAGAGGGGGGGGGGGGGGGGGGGGGATCCTGGTCACTATGATATGAAGGATCATCATCTTTTCGGGATATATATATATATATATATATATATATATTAAAGGTGATGAATAAATTTGATCTAGCAAACAGGGAAATACCTCGTGGAACAACACAAGGATCATGGCGGCCACGAGCAATGAGTTCTGTTTCTTTTTTCTCTCGAGTCACTGTGTGCTGCTTCCTCTGCACAAGCATCAATATATATATACCAATTGATATTATTTATCTCAGAAAGCTAACATGAAATGCCATGTAAGGTGAAAATATGCTGCATCCATACAAAAAGTTGCTTTTCAAACAACGAATCAGTAGAACCAGTGGGTTTACTTTGTGACATACATTCCAAAGGAAGGTACATTAGGTTTATAACCTACAGCTCTATGAGCCCCAACAAGAATATCATTTAAAAATAAATAAAAATCACATGCAAGTGAATTGGGCAGCTCAAAAAAGAATAATCAAGCATAACAGTGTTTATTACGCACATGCAAGCGTGTCTGTAAGAGAGAGAGAGAGAGAGCTTACTGCAATGGTAGACGTTGGCTTGAAAGCTATTCTCATATTTATGATTTCCCCATTTGATATTCCTCCCTGTTTGTCAACATAAGCCATCTCAATGAACCATCTCAAAGAGACAGATAGAGAATTCACTCTACATCTTAAAAGTTAAAACTAATTCAATTATACAATACGTACCTGAATCCCACCAGAGCGGTTTGTTCTTGTTCTGATTCTTCCATGTTCATCAGTGAAGAACTCATCATTATGTTCGCTCCCACACAAGGTCGTACCTACAAAGGTTTTCAGAGTCAAACTGCTAGAACACACTCAAGATGCAATAATCCCATGCAAATAATATCCTCTCAAGTAAAAATTCTCCTGTGACCCAGGTCAGTTTAAGAACTGTGAAGGAAATTGTGCTCAAAGTGCAATGTAAGTTTCTCAACCTGCAAAGCCACTGCCAAATTCGAAACCCTTTGTTGCAGGTAATGACATAGCAGCTTTAGCCAGCTCAGCTTCAAGCTTGTCAAAGACTGGTGAACCAAGCCCCTGCAATAAAGTAATTTCTACCTTCAGTAAAAGCTTTATAAAAAATTAAGAAAAACACATGCACATACCACATGGCCCAGAGGAGAGGAAAGAGAGGGGGGGGGAGGGGGGGGAGAGAGAGAGAGAGAAAGAGTTCTTACTCGTGGGCATCTCCTCACAATGCAAGTGACAACACCACCAACAGAATCCCCTCTCACACGGACAACATCTATAGCATTAATCATCTTTTCAGCATATTCTGGATTTGGGCACCTAACAATATTACTCTCAATCTGGTAATGTTTCATACAGGATATAGTCAGGCTAATGAATTTATGAGAGATTGAATTCATGTATGTTGTCCTTACAAGGATGAATGTTAAGAATTGTCATTAAAACTATCAACAGTGTTTCTGTTCAAGTCATGCTAGATAACCCTAACAAGCTTCATATTCTAACATTAATATCTTTCACAGTTAGAATTAAATTAGATTAGGTTTTAATTAGTTCACCTTAAGGGTGATTCCATCAATAAACTACAAGAATTTTACAGGCATTTCCACAGAAATGTACAGTGTGAAGCACTAACTATTTAATTAACATACCATCAGAGAAAGTATAGATTCATGAAACAAAAGCTAAATTTTGGCAATACAAACATTTATCTCATATCAGTGCAAAGCATTGCAGTTTTAGAGGAATCCATAGCATTTCAGTTGACAGACATACCAAAAATTCATGAGACATCCAAGGAAACTAGCTCCCACGTGTCAAAACAACATTCATACTTTTATTGCTTTGGATGGATTACAACAAAATGATCTTAAACCTAACATCAGTTATTACCTGATCAAGAGTCAGAGTGTAAGGATCAACCAAATCCTCAGGAAGTACAACATTGTGAACTTGAGAGACATAAGCAAGAATCTGAAGACAAGGGAAAAAAGGTGTTAGAAAAGGAAGACAATAACATTTGTATCACCCAACCAACAGAAACACGCCTAGGGAAATTAAGAGATACCAATTAATAAACATGTGTGTGTGAATTTATAGTAAGTTTCCAATGTCAGCATCCGTTCAAATTTAAACTTCTCTGAGCCAACCTGCATTTTCGTTTTTGGTATGTGGAATTAACTCGTCAACTCAACTACACCTTAATTTGGGGTTCAATGATACCCCGGTGGTAATGGCATCCTTCATGGTGCCTCGTGTCTGTGTTTCAAACCCCACCTCTTCCTCCCCCACTATCTACCTATCAAAAAACTCAACCTAAGCCTTAATCCCATTTAAATTGGAGTTGTCTCCATGTATATCCTCATCAAAAAATCAGGATCAACCACATTTTTTATAAGAGGAACCAAGTTCAATAAATAATGGTTAAGTGATTTAGTTCACTCTTTCCTAACAACTTAACCTTTTGGGATAAGTGGTAAGTTATTATGGTATCATAGCAGGTGGTCTAGGTTTGAACTATGTCTCTACTTTACCTCCCTTATAAAAAGTTAAGAATCCCTCGTGTTGGACCCCACTTACCAAGGAAGAGTTTAGGCCCATAGGTGAGTGGGAGTGTTTTAGAATTATAGTTACGTGATTAAATTCATCATTTCCTAATAGCTTACGCTTTTGGGACAAGTCACAATTTTTCACATATTATAATCATGATTTTCCTTTCAATACTAACAAGTATTCAATAAAGTGAGTATGCAATTAATTCAAAAATTACACATGAAAGGAACTACATTAATAGACAAACACACCAAGGAGAGAACAGATTCACAAAAATCAACAACAAGGTGTTTGCATTACACAGAGAGTCCTTGTAATCATAAAGAAACAGGATACAGAGAGAGTCTGAGCCTGCAACTCGACAAAATAAACACACCTCAGTTCCTGCAAGAGTCTTAAGGATTTTCTTGGCAACAGCCCCAGCAGCAACTCTTCCAATAGTTTCTCTTGCTGAAGATCTACCACCACCCTTCATTTACAAATTAAATTTAGATAAATTAGGTGAAATAAATTACCAAAATGCGCTTAGCACCATTAAACTTCAATGCCAAAAGACATTACCTGCACTGCTCTTGCACCATATTTCATGTCATAAGTAGCATCAGCATGAGAAGGCCTATAGGCCATTGACATTTCGCTGTAATCCTGAAAATTTTATAAGGAAATGCCAAAAATATGTTAACCCTCCAAAGCAGTTGTTTATCTTCATAAACATTTCCTCCTCACACCTATTATGACTTTATAATCTAGCATCAAATACTCACATTTCCTCTCTGATCAGTATTGGGCACAAATACAGATATCGGTGTGCCGGTAGTTACTTCTGCAGTAGACAAATCATGCATACAACCAAAATAACAAGAATTTTAGCCGAGCACCACAAAAGCAAAATTTATCTGAATAATAACCAAAACAAAAATCTTAACCTTCAGAAATGCCTGAAAGTATTTTGCACGTATCGGTCTCCTTCCTTGGCGTAGTAATCCGACTCTGACCTGGCCTCCTGGACACAACAACTTCTACAAATTAATCCTCAAAAAGAAAATTTTCATCATCAAAAGATATCAGTACCCCAGTAACCATAACTACTTCTTCCAACACGCAACAAAGGCATATCATGTAAGTAAAGGACACATTATCATCAGCAATGAATAGAGCAAAAGCTAAGACTACAACAACCAATACCTTCTGTCAAGTTCAACTTGCATATCAGCTTCTGATAAGGGAAGTCTTGGAGGGCATCCATCAATGATGCAACCAACACCACCTCCATGAGATTCTCCATAAGTTGTTACACGAAAATAGTTTCCATATGTACTACCAGCAGCCTGAATCTCTGTGATTCAGCAATAACCATGTCAGAATCCAAAATTTCAACTTTTAGTCCTATTCTCCAATCCCATTATTGTTAAATCAAACAACCCAAATCTGTCATATCAAATCCTATTCTAAAAGCAAATTGGGTTCAACCCAATTCAAACCAGAGCATAAGTCAAAGAAATAACCACTTTTATAAACTTGGGTAGAAGAAAATTGTACCAAAGTTTATATTTTTACACATGGGCATAAGTTTTGGGAACTCTAGGCCTTAAGACTGGAAAAAAAAAATACACTCAGCAATAGTTATCAATTGGCATTGCATATGAAAAAAACATTCAGAAACCATATTGAAACATATAGAGTAATCACTAAAGCTTAAAGTAAAAATGTCAAACTTGCATAATATTAAAGCAGAAAAAAGAGAGAGCGACTGACGGAGCTTCTTGAGTTTAGATGAACGGAAAGAGATGTGTGGAGAGGGACGAAGATCTGAGGGCAATCGAGAGAAGCTGTGGGTTCTAGAGGACCCGAGAAATGGCTTAGTTGAGAGAGATGAAGAAGCCATGGATCACTCTCTCACAACACAGAGAGAAACAGAGAGAGAGAGAGAGAGATGGTTGGTGAATTTGGTGGCTTATATGAATAGGAAGTCGTTGTTTACTTGTTTATAGAATAAGCAAGTAGCCACCTACCCTCTAAAAATCATTCATTTTCCTTCCTTTCTTTTGGTAATTGTTTCTCTCTTATGGGTTTGGTGGTCACTACTGGTCACCACCAGAAACCACGATGTGGGGGTAGGTGTACGGGACTATTTTCATTTTTGAGGACATGATCTGATGTTATATAACGTTTATAAAATATGAGCAACAATAACTTGTCCACAGTATTTTTCTTAATTTATTTTCATAAATGGGTCCAATTAAGGGCATATATTAACCATCCGTTTTAGATAAAATTTTATTAAAAATTGAAAAAACTGTCAAAAAGTTTGACAACTTTTTCAATTTTCAGAATTTTTTTTTCTAAAATGATTTACTAACATATGCCTTAAAGGCATATATTAGTAAAACATTTCATAAATTTATTTATGTATAATTATAACATGTAAGATTCGAATCTTGAATGTCAATTTTTTTTTTTGAGAATCATATAATAATTATCAATGTGATGCGATCTATAGTAAATGATGCACAATGAAAATAGTGTAAATAATGGACTTAGGTGTGTATTGTTAAAATTTTTTAGCAACCATGAATAGTAGTATGTATATATACAAATTATTGTAGCTAGATGGTAAAACCAATATATTAGTATATTTTATTGTCTCTCTCTTTCAATAAACAATTATTAACCTTTTTTATTACTTTTTTTTTCTCTCTCTTAACACCCTCTCCCTTTCAAATAAATAGCAAATAAAAAAATAATATTTAAATGAAGTGGTAAAAGCATAGAGATTGGGATATTGGATGTATTGTAAAGTAGAATGGTATAATAGATAAAGTAATCATTTTAAATGGTAAAATAGACATTTTTATGTAAACTCGTGATGCAGATTGGTTAAGGAAAAATAAAATATTTTAATATTTTATGTTGTTTTTTTTTTCTAGTTGAATTAGGATTTTAATTGCTTTTCTTTTCCTAGTTAAATTGTTTTTCCTTTCTCAAATAGAAGTAAGTTTATAATTTCTTTTCAAAAAAGGAGTAGGAGAAATTCTATTCTTATAAATATTCTTTATAGAGGGGTTGATTATTGTTGTTATTCGTTGATTAATAAAAGTTTGTTAGAGATGTGTTCTCTATTATTTTGCCTACTAGCTTAGTGTTCTTGTAAAACTTAGGTTTCATGGAAGGATTGTAGTAATTGTGTGTTACAGATTTTGCTTCTACACGCCCATGTTGCATCAGTTGGTATCAAAGCCAGGCTAGGTTCCTACTATGGCGCAAAGAGGAGTACATGGGGGAAAACCTGTTGCCATAGATGACGTGTATGAATGCGATGAGGTTGCACGCAATGCGCAATTAGAGGCGTTCTTTCAACAAATAGAGGAGTGGTTTGATGCGCTTTCAAAGCAACTCACCGTCTTAGCCGTTGGAAGTCAACCTCAAAACTACCATCCAAATCCATGTTTTGTGGAGGAGGAGGAGGATCTTGATATCGAGCAGGAGGGTTGCGATATCAAAGAGGATGATGAATATATTGAAAGAGTTTGTCTAGTAGATTGGGATTCTCCACCAATTTATGATGACTATCCTGAATATTTTAGTCAAGGAGAAAAGATTGATCTTAATAAAAATAAAGTCATATATATATAAGATGAGCCCATAACTCACATCGTTGATGAGACTTTTGACATTCAAAAACAAAAGGTTATTGATCCCTTTTGGGAGGATTTTATTAAACAAGAATTGATAGAGGTCAATAAGAGGCGTGAACGAGTGATTTTAAGTAATCTTTGTGGAGGAAAAAATATGAAGTTTTTGGATGTGTGCATGGATTCTTTTTTAGTACTTGCTTCATATATCCCGCTGTGCAAAAGAGGTCAAGAATAAAAATCCATACATCAAGATTCATTATGAGTGAGAAAAGATTGATAAGTAGCATATTGATTCGTCTTGTCTTGCACAGAAGAATAGGATGGAGAGGATTATTCGGGGTTCCAATGATCGTGGAAGATTGCCACAAAACTTGAGGACGAGTTTTCCCCAATCCTGAGAGAATGATGCAAATTGGTTAAGGAAAAATAAAATATTTTAATATTTTATGTTGTTTTCTTTTTTCTAGTTGAATTAGGATTTAATTACTTTTCTTTTCCTAGTTAAATTGTTTTTCCTTTCTCAAGTAGAAGTAAGTTTATTATTTCTTTTCCAAAAAGGAGTAGGAGAAATTCTATTCTTATAAATACTCTTTATAGAATGGTTGATTATTATTGTTATGCGTTGATTAATAAAAGTTTGTTAGAGATGTGTTCTCTATTATTTTGCCTACTAGCCTAGTGTTCTTGTAGAACTTAGGTTTCGTGGAAGAATTGTAGTAATTGTGTGTTACAGATTCTGCTTCTACACGCCCACACTGCATCAATTCGGATGTGCATGCTCAGTGCCAACAATATAGCATAAATTGTGAGTTCCAAAATTAGAATCTTTGAGCTAAACAAAGAAGCATAAACTGTGAACTCGAATAATTGCAAACCCTGGCCATTCACAATCATTCAAAATTAACAAGTCATTGCATCCATTCAATATCACCCAAAATTTATGTTCTCATTTAAACCTTTCAAAGAAAGATAAAAAATGCTTCAATTCTAACAGTGGTGATAGACTCTGCAAGCAATGAACTAATGTCATCCACTTCAAGATCCCTAGGATTCTTAAAACATAAAACAAGAATATGAAAATTTCTCCTTCCTCATGATAGATTACAATTATTAGCCAAATATTACATTTTTGAAAATCAACACAACCACTGAAAAATTTTAAGTTTTTTTTTCTTACCATTAAAATTTACCTATTTCTCAAAAGTTCCAAATAAACTTTGTTCTTGATGATATTTGATACTCTTGCCTGTATATAG
The DNA here is from genome assembly GCF_001633185.2 of Quercus lobata. Taxonomy (NCBI): domain Eukaryota; kingdom Viridiplantae; phylum Streptophyta; class Magnoliopsida; order Fagales; family Fagaceae; genus Quercus; species Quercus lobata. The sequence goes on from NC_044911.1 coordinate 56,112,509, forward strand.
TAGTAACATAATACCTTCAAAAAAGATTTCTTCTTCTTCACTCTTTTTCTTTCTTCCCCCCCCCCCGGCGCGCAGAGATTATACTAAATAGTCTAAGTTCTTATTTGGCTGCAAGGAAAAAGAAAAAATGAAAAAAAAGGAGGAAAACCTTAGGCGGTAAAACTTTAAACCCTAAAGTTAATAAGTGTTAAATTAAAAAAGGGTTGTTCAATTAGTTTTATATTAGGTTTTAATCTCCACAGCAAATTTAATTAGTAAATAATGTAACAACTTCTCATTAAAACTGAAAGAGATGTAATGTTAAACCCAACTGAAAAGACTCATAGAAGTAAAAACAGCTAAATACTCATTTAAATCTACTTTCGACGGTCACAATCTAACATCCTGAAAAAGACATTAGTAAACAAACCCTGAACATATTTCTCATTATATCACTAGTTCTTTTTTCCCTTTCTTTTTTTTGTGGTGGATATTAGGATACTACTGAAAACCGTGGTGACTGGGGCCCAAGGTGTTTGGTGCCAACAACCGAGTGTCAACATATTGGAAATTTCACATTTCCCAAAATTTGTCTCTTTGTCATTTTTTTTTTTTTTTCCTTTTCAGTTCAGAGAAGAAAATTTTACATGCAGATAAGAATAGAGTAATATAAGAGAATCAAGCCAATGCGACATCTATCTACTCAAGGCTAGGCAATAAAATATAAATATACCTATAATAGATAAGAAGAAACCACAACATTCTATCACGTCGTCACTTCAAAAAAGAATAACCCTTTTATTGTTATGTCAAAATAAATCATGAATCCAATTATAATCTATACTATGTTACATTGCTGCGGTTCTCCGCAGGACCGTATAACTTTCCTCAATGAAACTATCAAATTAGCTAGTGGATAAGGTACAATGCATAATGCTGACTCCCCTATAAAAATTCCATTACAGCCTTTGCTGGGGCATTTGTTTTCAAAATCATTTCTTCATACTCGTCTTCTGGATTTGATAAAGCAACAATGGCCCCTCCTGCTCCTATGGAAGCTTCACCTTCGTGCACAACAACTGTTCTTATTACAATATTCAAATCGAACGTCTTGTTATACGAGAAAAATCCAATGGACCCTGAGTAAATGCCCCGTGAACAACTTTCAAGAGAATCAAGTAATTCCATTGATCTTAACTTTGGTGCGCCTGTCATTGAACCACCCGGAAATGCAGCTTTGACACAATCAACTGCACTTAAATTTGACTGCTTTTTCCCACGAATTGTACTCACCATGGTATGAACAGTCGCATATGATTCCACATCCATAAGATGAGGAACATGAACAGAGCCAGGCTCACAGACACGACCAAGGTCATTCCTTAGAAGATCAACAATCATTAAATTCTCTGCCTGATCCTTTTCACTGTCACAAGAGAGAGAGAGAGAGAGAGAGAGAGCACATTAGATCATGGCAAGGAGCAGCAGAAGAACACAAACCTACTATTCTTGGACATAAAATGCAGTGTTTTTTTTTTTTTTTTTTTGTTTTGAACGTTTTGACTGGCCTATTATTCGATGGAACTTACCATCCTGATAATAAAGTCTTTTCCAATTGACCAAGCATACATAGAACAATTAATTCAAATTCACAGTAGTATTACTAAAGGCAGAAAATGAAAAATGAGTTTTCATGTTGTTGAACAGGAGAATCACATTACCTATATTGTAGTTGCAGTTTGTGTTGTTCATCTTCCTCTGCTGTTGCACCACGAGCTATAGTGCCCTTAATGGGTTTGGCTTCCAATGTACCATTTCTGTCCAATCGCAGGAACCTCTCAGGGGAAGAAGAGCAAATGCATAAATCTTCCTTGGAAAAATTAAGCCAGGCAGCATATGGCGCTGGGTTTTTTTGTCTAAGGTGAAGGTAAAGTCCAAGAGGATCTATTTCCCCAATACTTCTTCTAATCTGAGTTGTAAGACACAACTCATAGCTTTCTCCATCTTTAATGTACTCTAGACACTTTTCAACATCCTCCATATATTGCACTCTGGATTTGTCAGCATGAAAGCCTGCCTTATATGGGGATAAGGTTGCAGCCTGGAAAGTCTGCTCCTCTAACCTTGTGGCAGAAGCTTTTAAGCTGAAAAGCTTCTCCTCGGTATCGTCCAACCATGGTGTCATAGTTTTGCATTCTTCATGTAGAGACAGTATGTAAACATCATCATTTTGGTGATCAACAACAAGAAGATTATCAGCAAAGAAAAAGCAAGCATCCGGAGACCTAGATTTGTGGCGGTTGGAGACCACACCACATTCAACTTTAAGGTTATACCTGCATGACAAGAAAATCAATATTAGCCTCTATGGGATAACTTGAGAGCCATACAAGAAATACCGTGAAAGCATATAAATTTGTAAGAGTGAGTACATGAGAGAGTCCTACTGTATCTGGTGGAAAGAAAAAACATCCTTTACACTACGTTTGATTGCACAGAAGGGAAGGGAAGAGAAGAGAAAACAGCAAGGACAGGAGAAGGAAATTTTCTCATCTGTGCTTGGATATAGAGGGAAGAGATAGGAGAGAAAGGAAATTAAAAAAGAAAATTAAAAAAGATTTTTTTGATATTTATCCATCTAATTTTAAATTAATAATTACTTATGAGGATATAAAAGTAATTTCACACAAATAAAATAAAAATTTTCAAGGGAATAAAAGTAATTTTATGGATTTGGAGGGAAAGTAATTAAAAATTAAAAATTGGCGGGAACCATTGGGTCTTTTCTTCTCCCTTCTCTCCCATTCCCTCTAACCAAATGAAGTGTTAGAGCTAGACTCCCATTTCTATAAAATGTTCATGATTCATGTTGTACAAGATTGGTTTTATACAGGCTTAAATTAGAGAATGAGTTTCGGGCCACCAATTTTAAAAGAAGTAACATGCAACCATTATTTAAATGGTAGAATGAAGAATATAAAATCAGAATAAACCTAACTGCATACCCAATATAACCAATATATCCACCATGAAAGTCAAAAGGTAGTCCTTCATAATCTTTCTCTTCATAACAGAATGACAAAAGCTCCTGGCCCAAAGATCAAGCAAACATGAAAAAATTATCAGAACAAAATGGTAAGTATATTAATAAGAAACAAAGGTTTTTTATTTTATTTTAATTACTAGTAAGTTACACACACACCTAGTGGGTCTTGAACCCCCAATTCACTCTCTATGCCAATACTATGGGAGGAGGAAGTACGGGTTGAGCTATAGCTCATTCATAAAGTTATTTTAAAAAAGAAAAGGAGATGCTCAGATGACACAAGTTGGTAATCTTCAAGAAAGACCTATGTATTTCATGACATATATTTTGAGATAAACAAGATCACAGAGTTTACACTTCAGGAGGGTATCAAAATCATATATTATAATCAATTTTTTCATTTAAGACTAAAGGAAGGGAGGGGGGGGGGGGGTTGTTGTTAAAGGAATTTTCCTGTATGCTAGTATCTGATTAATCAAGTTTTGTAAATGGTTTTGAAATAGGTATGAGATAATGAGAAGACCAAAGTGGAGTGCAAATTGAGAAACTTCTATGTAAAATGAATATCAGATTCAAACTCGCAACAGTTTGCATTCCTTACTCCATGCATGAGCATACAGTAAAGACATCTATGTGTTTCATATGTTTTGGGACACACATCAAAGTCCCAGAGGCATGCCTTCTATATAATTCTTAATTTTTAATTCCATCTATTCTCCAAGGAAGATATATAAATCAAACTCCTCAAGCAGAACTACAGAAAAGTCCTAAAGCCACTATTTTCACAATGCCAGCAATTTCAGGGCCTGATGAAGTTGCTGACCATAATATATCACTCTGTCTGCTACAAGGTACAACACTCATCTTAAGAAAGAACATATTCCACAGCAATGTTAAACACTTAAATGTAATCCTAATTGAAGTGAAAGGGTAAATTGCAAATGCAAAAAAGAGCACTATTCTTGTAAGGTGTGAACTGATCTATAAAATTCAAAATAAAAAGATAGATAATGAAGTAAATCTTCCAATTTAACGTTAATAAAAAAATTTAGATCTCTAATGTAAAACTTAATGTTGCAAGCCTAATCAACTTCGCTGGTGAGATATAAAAAAGGCAGTAAATGTACAGACAACATTTTCACCTGATAGGTCAAAATACATATGAAATTAATGGAATAGTCACAAAAAAACATAGATCATCAGCACACAAAAGATTGCAACAGAAGCCATATCCCACTATCGAGTGCATCTCAGGTGTGCACAAAGAAGACAACTACTCCAATGATGTTCATGAAGTACCTTGTTCAGATAATCAAGAAAACCTTCTTCCAAGAATATGCTTCTGGGAGAGCCATGAGAATCTTCAATTGATAGGTATCCTCCACCTTTAAAAGACATATCACTGTAAAAGGATAAGCACATAATCATTACCTTAATAATATTATATTCTCATAACAAATGTTAAAAACTCTAAAACTTGTTCTTGAATTAACCGCACAAAGTCAAGACCATCATTAGAAACAGGAAAATGTTCCAAAAATAATGAAAAGGGAGAAGAAAGAAGAAAAACTTGGACTTGTTTGCATAAATTTCTCATGATTGATATTTCAGACCTTTGATCAGACAGTCTGTATGTCAACTGCTTCCAAAGAGATCCACCTTTTCCTCCCATGAATGAAAAGCGTGCTCTTTTCTAAAGATTTAAGACACAGAGGATACCAAATTAGTTTTTCATCAGGCTAATAAAAACAACAGTAAACCATAAAAACTATGATGAGAATGATATCAAGAACACAAGTAAAATAACACATGTTTTGAAGACAATAAGATTTAACATGATTTGGCCAACTCCAAGCCTACATCTATAGACAACACTAACCAATATCTACTATCAATGATATGGGTTGCAACCACATTCAACCAACTCTCACAAGCCTCACAAAACACATTACACAAACTAACCCAATACCCATTACACCCATAACAAACCCTCCATAAACTAACCCTATAGCCATTACACCCATAACAAACGAGATACTCACAATCTCACAGCTACAATAAACCCAATGATGCTCTCACTTAATCAATAGGCAAACTCTAAGCTCACACACACCAATACCTTTTATCCCCCAAGCAACTAGCAAAAACTATTCTTTGAAGAAACCCATTTCATGTTCTTCTACAAGTTTTCTTCTCCTCATATGGAAGGACTGCTTGGGCCAAAGCCCTTAACAGTACTGTCTATTCATAAGGCTGCAATTCATATTTCTTAGTGGTCTAGGAATACCTTAGTGGACAAAGAATACCATATTACTTTTTTAACAAGGAATAGACACACCAAGAAAGCCCAAACAAAGTCCAAATAGGATTTTGAGACAATTTCCAACAAACATAATGGTCCAATGTCCAAATAACAATATTTTATATCTTTGAAAATGTAATAAAAAATTTAATCAGCAACACAACTATCAACGTATTAAAACATTGCATAAACAATTTTTTGTAAGTTATATAATTAGTATAATGCAAAAATAAAAATAAAAATAAAAAATCAATCTCCACTATATGTCAATTTTCAAACTGACTTGTATATCTTTTTTCTTCTTTTTTTGTAGATAAGTTTTGGCGCAAGGGATGTAAATCATAGGATATGAAATGGAGAAACATATTAGGAGTATTTTGTGATCATAGAAAACCTATTATGTGAAAGGGAAAGTTTTATAAGAGTACGCTCTATCTAAGTACACATCTTGTGTATTGGGTGGCATTTGATTTTCTTTATTAAAGATTTCTCAATCATCACAAAATTTATAAGATACTTTATGTTATTGAATGTTGGGATATTAAGAGCTAACACATTCATTAAATGAGTGTAGTTGAAATGAGATTTATTAAGATGGATAATTAGAAATACACGGAAAGATTGGATTCAAAAGAAGAAAAATTGCTTAAAGATAGGGTGACCCCTATTGATGAAAAGACGAGGGATAGTTGCTTGAAAAGGTGTGGTCATGTTCAAAGGAAAGCAATAATGCACCGTTGAGAACGAGTGAGTTGATTCAAGTTGAGGGAATGAGAAAAAAATATTTAGGCATGTTGTAGGGTGGGTAGCCTACCCATGAAATATTTAGGAATGCCTTTGGGCACCTTGTACAAGACTGCATCCATTTGGAACCCCATTTTGGAGAAGATGGAGAAGAAGCTGGCTGGTTGGAAGCGTCTATATTTGTCTAAGGGTGGTAGGCTTACTCTCTTGAAGAGTACCCTCTCTAGTCTTCCTACATACTATCTATCCTTATTTACCATCCTTGTAGTTGTGGCTGACAGATTGGAGCGTATTCAGAGGAAATTCTTGTGGGGGTCTTCGGAATAGTGTTTTAAACATTCAAGGGGGGTGAACTACTAAAGCTTGTAGAAGGGCACACGGGTGTGGCCTTTGGCGTGGAATTAATGTCAGTTGGGAGAGATTCTCCAAACACTTAGCTTTTGTGATGGGTGATGGTTCCTGTATTCGTTTTTGGCATGATAGGTGTGTGGGGGATTTCTCTCTTAAAATGCTCTATCCTCAATTAAATGCATATTCTTGTGACAAGGAAGCCTGTATTTCTAACTTGTTGGTTCATCAGGAGGATGGGAGTAATAGATGTTGGAATGTGAGATTTTTTAGGAATTTTCGTGAGAGGGAATTTGAGGCTGCGTTCTCTTTCCTAGAACTCATTCAATCTCGGATCCCGAGAGGTATTGGGTGGGATAGACCCCATTGGTGCCTTAGTAGGAATGGTAAGTTTGATACTCGGTCCTTCTATCATAAGATCAAGGGTACAGGATTTGGAAAATCAAGGTGCCTAAGAGGGTGGCTTTCTTCTTGTGGACCACAGCACATGGCCGGATTCTTACCTTGGATAATTTGATGATTTGGGAGCCTCCCTTTGGCGAATAGGTGCTGTATGTGCTGCTGTTCTGCGGAATCTGTGGACCATCTTCTCATTCACTGTCCGGTAGCTTATTCCTTGTAGGTGCAAATGTTACAAGCTTTTGGGATTCAATGGGTCATGCCAGGTTCTGTGGAGAGTTTGGTGTCTTGTTGGAGTAATTGGTTGGGAAAATATGCTTCGGACATTTGGAATGTGGTTCCCGGTTGTTTGATGTGGGTTGTTTGGTTGGAAAGAAACCGACGCTCTTTTGAGGTTCTGGAAAGAATGCTTGATCAGTTACAAGCACTCAGCCAAAATACTCTTTTTGAATGGGCTAAGTGCTGGGGTTATTCAAACTGTTCTTTTGCTCTGGAGTTCTTTTCTACCCTTAGTAGTGCCTCTTAAGTGGCTTCTTTTTTTCTGTTTTCAGTTGTTTTTGTTTGCTTTTTTTTGTGTTCACCATCATGAACGCCTGCAATGGCTGTTTGCGTTTTTCTTGTTGAATAAAAGTCTTATTACTTATCAAAAAAAAAAAAAAAAAGTGTAAAAATAATATGTCAATTAAGGAAATAACAAAAAGTATGACCTCGGATAGGATAGAATGGTAGAAAAGAATACATGTGACCGACCTTGAATAGTCTGTTGAAAATCCATAACCAACCCCAAAAAATTGGGACCAAGGCTTAGTTGTTATTATTGCTGTAAGTTTTGGACCAAAGGGGAGGTGGAAGCAGTCAAACTGTTTTGTATAACTTGAATAAGTTGAGCTTTATGTATGGTAAGACTGATAAAAATATCCATGGACACATTCTAAATTCTTCCAAGATTTGCTATATACTAATTGCCAGAATCAATTTCTTTAATATCCAGAGTTCATAATTTCCAGTTTTTTTGACAAAAGAAATTTCCCTGCTTAAAATCACAAGATTGCAAGTAAGACTGTGACACTAGAAAATCTTGTTTCAATTGGACCAGTAACATTGTTAAGAAAGGCATAGATAATGAAAAAGTGGAACATTGTGAAGCTCAGTAAGAGTAGTCATTAGGCAACAAACCAACCTTTTCAATTGAAGAACTATCCAACCAAAAGGTGTCTTCAGCTTTATGACGTCCAAACAATTCACAAAATATATTTCTTGCCCCACCAACTTGACTGGCCAAGTGATCAAATTTCTTCCATTTCAATTTTAGAAATTTAACACCGGTGCTTGGGTGTGAAAGATGCACCATATTGGACACTTCAAAATAGCTCCTCTTATCTGCATCATGCACTAATTGGCTAGATTGGGGAGGGTCTCTATATAGTTGATCAGCTGCAGTACTCACTAAATGCCGGCTTCTGGGAACTTCTCTTAAAAGTTGACTAGCACAGGGCACCTGCATGCATGCTAAAAGAAGTAACTCAGAGGAAATCACAGGGCAATTACGTACGTAGTGCATACATAAATGTATACATATGTACCCAAAAGGAAAAATGTTAATGGTTCGAGACAATCATGAGGTAGACCAGAAAAACACCATTGGGGAAAGCTATATAGTTTTGGTACAAAGAATGCCAAGTGCCAATGGGGATTGAACCAGCCCATCAGTCAATATACACAATGCTGTAGGACTAACCATTTATAGGAGAACCCCAGAAAATGAAGGTAGTCATAAACCTTTCAGGTATGTTAAAACATCAAACTTCTTCATCTAATCTTTATTAACAATAAACTTGGCAGTATACCATTTTGTCCTCATAAATCTTCATATAATCTTTATTAACAATAAACCTGGCAGTATACCATTTTGTCCTCATAAAAACAATAAACAGGCTATCTCCCAAAATTATGAGTCAGCCAAAACAAACATACATGTATCTACATGGGCATATATATATATATATATATATATATGTAGTATGCATAAAAAGAAGGGCCACCAAACAAGAACAATGAATTAGTAATTAGTATATCTTAACAGAGCTCCAGTTTACCAGCATATGGCCTCAATCTCAGCCAATAATCCTCTGTGATCTTTCTAAAATTCTTGAATATTTGCCTCCCATGATATGTGGCAACACTCTCTGGATGAAACTGAAGGTCAAAAGAAAGTCAAGAGTTACTGTAGCACTTAAAAGAAGAAGAGCTGAATAATTAAAAACACTTAGCAGAATGACCATGTGACCCACCTGCAAACCGTAATGTGGCCTGGAAGAATGCATGATGCCCATGAGGACTCTTCTACTTTCATCAAACTGGACAAATGGCGAACAATTTCCATTTTTAATTTCTGAAATAGATTCAGAGGAGCTTTTATGCCCAATCTGACTCTTATAAGCATCTGACATAATGTTAGACTTCTGGGTCTCAAAAAAAGAAAGCGCATCACCAGAAGAGGTCCAAGCTATAGGAATGAGCTCCTTTGGGAGAGATTTGGCATCTATTACAAGCGAGTGATATCGAACCACCTGCAATTAGTTTTAATTAACAGGAATTTAGGATCAACACTGATAATTTCCCTATGGGCCCATGAAAGCAGAGTATGCAGTCGCAGTAAAAACAGTTTTAAAGGATTATCCAAATTTTTGTGAACTTAAAACACTTTCTAATACTGAAAAATGACCATATCCTGCAAGACAACTTTACTAATGTTTTATTCATATTTAAAATGTAAAATTGCAAGTTGAAGTATATTAGATTTCTCATGTGATTCCCATCTTCATGAATTTTATGATATATTTACATGTTGGTTGTGGTCTTTAATTGTAAAATGTTTTACACCATACTAAAATTACAGGAGTTGGTCATCTAAATGAAAATTCAAAATTTATTTGTAATCTCATATAATCTGAATGCAACTCCAAAGTGACCTCATGATAGATTTTCTTCCCCTGCATGTATGTTGTACATAGAGATCAAGAAATGAAAGAAATAATGATGAATGAGACATTGAAAGAGAGAACTACATCAAACAGTTGAAATCTTCTGATAACATTGCTTCAGTTGCTAAATACCTACTACCTAATTTAAATGTAGGTGTTAAAATAAACCCATAAGCCTGGCCATTGCAGTAGTGTCCAATACAATTTTCAAAATAACTCTTTTCTTTGCAAGTCTTCTGAGAACTATAAATTCCAAACTCTTTCAAACGAAGACAAACTGACCTTGAATCCTGAATCTCTGCCAGAAGGAATGTCATGAAACAATCGGCATCCATTATGCTGAATTTCGCTATATTGGACGAAAAATAAGTTAGCAGGCCTTTTAAAAATAATAAGTCACCATCTTATTGCTCCAAACCAGAATTTCTCAGTTGACTAAATTAACATCAAAACAAAAACTAGATAACCATACCTCAGTCGCCCATGGACTGGTTCAGGTGCACGGACAACTTGAGCGCCATGCACATATCCTAAAGCCTGCAGATCATAATAAGTCATTCAGAAGAAAAGCTAAAAGTGGAGAGACAATAAATAACTTTCTTTAAGGAGGAAAAAATTTATGATGCATAATCCTCGAGGTAATAGTTTTATTTACTTGCAAACAATTATAGAATCAAATCACCAAAGATTATATTTGACAGTATACGCAGTATAATGTATAATTTACTATAAAATAAGAAAGAGATGCTGCAGTGAATATAATAGTTTCAATTTAGACCATTTGTAAGAGTGAGAGAGGGAGGAAGCAGGGAGAGCTACATTCTGTGCTACTGCTGGGAAAAATAAAATAAAATAAAATGAGTCTCTATTGCAGGATTGGAAATCCTTTAAACCCTACGATTTTTAAAATATGGGCCCCATGATTTGTATGTGGGTCAACTTATCGTTTAGCATGGAACTTAGATATATATTATTGATAATCTGCACATTTATTAAATTGTTAAGGTAATGCTTCAAGCTCATTTATTTAAAATAACAACAACCAATCCTTAGACCCAAATTTTTTGAGGTCGGCTATGGATCCTCAACAGTCAAGGTCAGCCACATTTATTCTTCAATCTTTTTTACTTTAAATGGATTCTTTATATTCTAAAATATTGTATTTTTTTTTTTTTTATAAGTCTAAAATATTGTATATGTAAATAATCATATAGCCTAAACTTATCAATAAACTGTAACTAGGAAAACTAAGGTGAGGATAATCAAATACAAGTTACAACCTAGAATCTCTCTCCTTTTAATTACTGTTTTTAATAAGTCAACCTAGAATCTCAATGTATCTCTGTAAAGTAAAGCTGTTATAGTATATCTGTCGCACACATGTCCAAGGGTGTGTTTGGATACCGTTTATTTTGTTGAAAACTGAAAACAATAAAAAAATAATAAAAAATTTACTGTTCACCAAAGGGTTATTGTAGATATGCCTATTTGCACAAACGCGGATGCATTAATCGGTACCCAAACGGTACCCAAGTGTATGCGAGTGTGTGACACACATCCTGACAAAACCATATATCTATTTTGCACTGCAACCACAAATGAGAAGGGTACACGCATTGATTTTATACAATATAACACAACAAAAACAATTAGAGCATACCGTAGGTGGACCATCAGAGTCTGAGGATGTTCGACATAATACATAAGCACCAATTTTGGAAAAAAAAAAAAAAAAAAAATTTACTTTTACTGATGTGAATATGGCATAGAGCATAACTTAAAATGCAAATAATTTTCAGATGGAATTAACAGCTTTAACGGAAGATTTCTAGAGAACCTAAAATGGGGCTAAGTACACAGATGATGATCATAGACACATAATAACCAGGACAATAGAAAGCACATTAAACAGAAATACCTGGTGTCCAAGGCAAACACCCAAAATAGGGATATCCCAACACTGGAGCAGCAATCGGAGACATATTCCTGCAAGATAAAAATAGTTTCTAAAACATATCATCATTGAACAAATAAGGAATATACAGAAACAAAGTAGAACTGCAGCCAACTGTAATAAGTTATGCTGTCACTTTTTTGGCTAGGCAAGATCACTCAAAAGATATTCATAATGCCATACAGCCATCTATTCATAATATAGTGCTCAATTAGGATGCCACTTATACTACAGCTCTCTGGAATAAAGCCTATCACAATTAAGCTTCCTCTATCTTGCTTGTGTTAGAAGAAAATTCAAATATGATCGTATGCTCTTCCATAGCCCCATGATAGTGAAAATTGTTAGTATAGCTATCGCAGAACAGTGCTTTCAGTAAACATTTTTTCACACTACTATTTTCAGCTATTATGGATGAAAATGATGGAATAAAAAGCATATATCAAAATTACATTACATTCTCTCACCTATATCTGCAGGGCATGTTGGAGAACCAGGTCCTGGTGATATAACAATATTATCAAATGCATTTTCTTCATACAAATAGTGGCAAACATCCTTCCAAGTCAATTCATCATTTCGCACTACCACAGGAGGCACTAGCATAATATCAAACCAGAAGAGGAAGATGTCAAAACAAGTTATACCCAGATACTAGTAAGTTCTTATTACCATCTCTGCATCAATATTGTAAACCTTATTATTCCACAATGGCAGACCCATGACTATGTGAAAGGAATGTTTCACATCCACCTTATTTTTCTGGCCCTATCATTTCATTTAATAAAATATGCAATTATTCGCGGCATATATTGGCTACTAAGGTTAGCCAATGCAGAAGTTTTAGATATGCGAAGTTATCCCATCATCAAGAGTGGACATCTTAAACATAAAATAATATTTCTTTTAAGCAGAATTAGAAAATCACCATAGAAAGACAAAGGATAGATTTTTGAAAGAATGATCCACCCCATGTAAAGCACACACCCTTCCATGTTCCAATATTACTACAAAACCTCAAAATATTAGAGCCTAAATGCTTGGGTTCTTAAACATCATAGTAGGAAGCAAGGCATGGAAAACAACAGTAAATCTGTGATCTTATGAATCGCATAAAATACTTTGATCAAAAAGTAAAATACATGAAAACCACTCTTCCTTCCAACTAATTGTAAATGCATTTGCTTCAAAACTTTTTAACTAAGCATGTGCCAAGCATCCAATATTTGAAACCAGAGAACATAGGCTCTATGGTTTCACATTTGAACTTGCAGCAGCATTCTCCAAACCGATGAATTAAACATAAATCAAACAAGATACTTAAAAGTAAGCATAGCTAGTTAACATAAATGCAATGCTTCTTCACGGTACTTAATATTTCAATATCAAGTTTTTAAGATCAAAGTTCATATAAGAGGATCATGAAAGTAATGAGACCTATATGTATCAACCAGCTTATTGTATACCGTAAAAAGTTGCAAAGAAAAGGCCTTAGAATGTAGGATCATGAACAATCAGAAAAGAATATTAGCATGCTTCAGAAGATGAAAAGTATAACATCAGTAGTAAAGAGTTGTGCACCATGAAAATAGATAGACATATAGGCAAATGGAGAGAGAGCTTACATCCATTAACAACAGACAACTCCTGGTAAATATTGTATGTGTAACTATCATAGTTGTCAATCAACAATGTTCTCACAAATTCTAGCTTCTGACTAGGCTTCTGCAGCTGTTTCTCTCCCATGTACGGTCCTTCCAATTTCCCAGGCATTAAATGATTTCCAACGACCCTTTTCCCAGTATCATTATCAGACACTTGAATACTATCTTTTTTAGCAGAATAACCAACCCTCACAGAAGGTCTGGGCACTAGCATGTTTACCTTAGAATGCCGCAAACCCTCAACACAAGGGTACTTGAGCTCAGAAGATGATGAACACAATGTGAAATTCATTGTTATCAATAAGGGGGAATGCAAAATTTATATGTGTGTGAACACAAAATCCCCCCACTTCCACGCCTCTGCAAAATAACAACGCATACAATCAAATATATTATCAAAATTCCAAATAAAACAACATGACGGTTACAAGCATATTTTGAATAAATTAGTCTAATCAAAGTCAATTTGATCTGCATTGATTTTTTTTTTTTTAATTAAGTTTGTCACATCAGTGAATACCAAACAAAATTTCGGAAACCAGATTTACTTGGCCAGATGGATCAATTAGTAACATCAGGCTCTGCAAACAGTCCAAACAACTCAGAATACCAGGAAAACAAAAGGTATTACCAAAAAAAAAAAAAAAAAAAAAAAAACTAATGAACAAGAATAAAAAAAAAAATCAGGTTGACAAGCTCAGTGAAAATTTACTTCAACATAGATCTTTCAAGAGCTAATAATGCTTCAGTATAACATTGTAACATCATTTTTTGTCAAATCACTTACACCAATGTTCGAAAAATGACTTCAATCTCATTTTGTCTGCAAATCTGATTTCCAACACTCACTGAAGATTGTTGTCTTTCGTGGTAACATCTTAAAGCTTTTTTAATTCAATATTTATTAGATTTAACAGCTTTTGTTTTTTAACATTAGTGGACAAAAAATGTACAGGTTTTTAAAATATCAAAATTTTACATGGTACAGCAGTACTTTTACCCAAAAAATAATAATAATAATAATAATAACGATAAATTTTACAACTCATGTAACAGTTTCCACACACAAAAAAAGAACATACACGTTGAGAATAAAGCCAATCTTGATCTGAAAGATTCCAAAAGAGTTATTAAAAAACCAAAAAGCATTTTATGAATGAGTTTTAACTTACTGATAGAGAAAGCAAATTCCAAAAAAAGAAAAAAAAAAAAACACACACACACAAACAGATACGTAACGTAGGTATATGTAGTGTAATGAAGGTGGGAATCGAACCTCAAAGCATGGGCTCGATGTGTTCGACGAAATGCCTCTGTGAAGAGAGAGAGAGAGAGAATGTGAGGTTGGTGGAGGATACGTTAAAAGGAGAGGAGAGGAGAGGCGGTATAAATAGAAGAATTCAGAGGCAGATGGGACCACGGTGGGTGTAGTACCAACCTTTGGTGATATGGAAAGTTATGAATTTTAATTTGATTGTTTTTGTACCCTCCAAATTCAAAGTAGAATAAAGCAGTACATTCGTTGAACAAATCTTGGGCCGCCTCTCCTTGGTTGGCCATTGGACCTTCACAACCTCTCGTCTTTACTCTTTCAAGTTGTTTTTTATTTTTATTTTTTTATTGTTGTTATTAAAAAAAATTCGTTATTAAAAAAAATTTATTATATTTTTTTATTATAATAACGTTATTTTTTATAATGTTATTATATTATAAGTCCGTTTTAAACATTATCATTCCATCCATAAGAGTTGATTAAGTGGCTTCGTTAATTAAATGGCTATAAAATGTCATGTATGTATAAAATGATGTCATTTTTCTATTTAAAATTAAGTTGCTATGTTCTATTAAAAAAAATTACATTGTTTCAAGTATTATTTAAAGTTACATCGACTTACATTTTTAAGTAAGTCATATAATTTATGTTTTAATTTTTTTTAATTGCTATTGTGCGTGCCCGGTTTCTCAGTTATTGGGCCAACTGTTTGATTGAGCTCACAATTAATTTATTGATGTGGGGGTTATGGATTTCCGACAAGGGGTAGTTCCTTTGGATTAAGTTTTAGGCCCGAAAGGACTATTAACCAAGTTGACCAAACACTTTCACTCTCATACTTCTCGTTCTCTCTCTATTCTCTAGCTCTCCCTCTCTAGAGTGTCCAACCCCCTTCCTTCTGACCTTCCCTCTATTTATAGCTTTTTATTGTTTTCTAACAATCCTCGTGTGAGGGGGACCCGTTTGGATTATTCCTGATAGAGCTAGGCCCCACTTTGGGAACAAGAACTTATATATTGGAACTCGTGATAGACGCCGAGTGATGCTCAGCAGCGATATCTCCTAAGGCACTACCGATGTATTCTGAGATGCGTCTGAACAACAGTGGCCTCGAGGCTTGAATAGGCCTTGGCCTGACCTGTTTTGCAGTCCAAACTAACTGGTCTCACCAGCAATGGGCTCTTGACCGTGTACCATATGGCTTTGGGCCCAACAAAAATGGGCTTGGGACCACACATCACACAGTTATCCTACTTTATTTCCTTATCTTTCATTTTTCTTTGTTTTAACGATCTACTTGTTTTGCTGTAAAATGTTTTTTGATGTTTGGTATGACATATAAAAATTTTTAAGCACAAAATACCAAAATTAGTGGCTACCAAAGACTGTGGCCATTGAAATAATGACTCGGCCACTAGATGATAGGGGTAAGGAGGGGGGAAGAGCCACTATGTGTTTTTTGAGAGTGAAACAAAAGGACAATTTTGCATGTTGCACTCTCTGTCTTTTATGAGAAAGTTTGTAGACACAATTTTTATACCAAAACTTTAATAAGATCGATTTTAAGTGGTGGAGAAAGAGTGGTGGAACAAAAATTGTAGACATAGAATTTTTTTTTTTTTTTTGAGTAAATAGTAATACTTATTAGAACACACACGAAAATAATAATACTAGTGTTTTAAAGCAGGTTTATAATATATTACATAACCAGAGTATAACTACAAAACCTTTGTAGTTGTAGACTGAGGTTATAAATAGTAGACACTAAACACACACAACCAATATGGGATAAACATCCCTATTTTTTTTTAGTAAACAATAATACTTATTAGAACACACACGAAAATAATAATACTAGAAGAACTATTCTTTGATTCTAGATTTTGAAACATGGTTTGTTGTCTTTATTCATGGGATAATGCTGGGGTACATAGATTTATATTATTGTTACCATTATTATACTTAATTTGTAATAAATGATAATTGTATTGTGTTAGGATGCCAAGAGCTTTGTAGCTCATTGGTATTGCTGAATTATTAAGTGAAGGAGAATATAAATCCGAATTCTCCCATCTCTGCTTACTATTATTTTTTTAAAATCATATTCAAACCATTCAAAGTGGTGATTTAATAGTTACACTTGATATGGGATAAAATCTAAAAGTATTTCTTTCTACTATTATAAATTATTAATGTTTTCTCGATAGGGAGTCATGATATGACTTAACCCACATGAAAGCGCTGGTGACCCCCTTACTTATAGTCTATCACTCATTCATCATTTAGCAAATAAAGGAGTGCATATGATGACATACAAGGTAGTTTCCACTTACTAGTCTCCTCGTACCCTTTTTATTCAACTAAAAGAAAATGTGATTTAGTCATTGATTATTTGTTTGAGTTTGTTTGTGGTGTAATGGGGATTGAAATTATATTTATATATGTTCAGTTTTGGTTAGCAAGGTATGGAATTTGATTGTGATTAGGGTCATTGTCATTGCCTCCATGGTGTAACGGACACAACCCAAAATAATCATAAGATAAACATGTTACAAATGCCTATGTATGTGGATAGCAGAGAGAAACATACACCCAATGAATGATATTCTGTATAAAATATGTCCCATCTTAGCTCCAAAAATATATTTGATGGAATAGCAACACTACATACATATGCACAAATTTTCACAATATTGTTCACAACAATTAAACTAAGAAGTTGTTATTAGTTCTTATTTGAGCCCACTATAGATGTCATTTTTTTACCTACTACTAATAATATGTTTTATTAGCAGTAGTGAAACTTATTATCATTTTTTCTTTCTTTCTGTGTTTATAGGCTTCTCTTTTATGGAAGCCACCATCTTGCATAAAGCTAATGATTGCGATTGAATAATTCAGTCCATATCTCCCTTTATGCCTCTACACCGACCTATTTCGACTTTTTCCTCTTTTTCTATTGCAGTCCCCTTTACCTTCTTTTTTCTACTACCCATGAATGCCCAATTCGTTGGGTTGGTGGATTAATTTCTTTTTGTGAAAAACGGTGATTCATTACTCATTCTTCCAGTAGTTTAACTAACATTTCAAGTTGTAAGTTGGACAGAAAATTATCATGTAGGCATCAAGTGTAAGACGCCTTTTCTATAACCATACCATATATTAGTCCAGACTTGTAAATCCAAGCTCGGCCTTGTTATCATAGACCGCTATAATTTGAAGTATTGGGGCCGAAGTTAGCTTTTTCTTCATTCTAGCCCAAACTATCAGGGCCTGAAATTTGAGCCCAAATAAGCCTTAACTGGATGTCAAAAAGTATGTCTAGCATAAATGGCCTTTTGACAGATTTTAGGTAAAAAGAATATAACTTAGAGAAATGATACATTTACAATATTTTCACAATATTTTTACGATAAATGTTAAGTGGCAGGTTGTTATTATTGAGGCAAAAAAGTAATATTAGTGTTAGGTTCAAATTTGAACCAATAATAACTAACCACGTATGATTTGTTATGAAAATATTGTGAATGTAGCACCTCTCTATAATTTATTCTTACCAAATTGAAAGTAAAATTTAGGTATTATGATAAGTAGCTAATAACGTTGTAACTTAACTAACATCTATTGGTATTTTTGATTCTCAATAAGAAAAAAAAAAATCTCTTGGTATTTTTAGTTGAGACATCTATTTTTATTTTGAGAAATCAGACTGAACTTTGATTAAAAAGAGTCAGCTAAATCAGCTTGAACTACAACTGAAATTCTCCCTATCAAAAATACCAATTGAATTATAAATTAAAAAGAAATTAAAAAAAAGACATAGAAAGTTAAGGATTTTTGTTTTTTGGTCCTTTTTTTCCTAATAGTTATAACTTATAACGGCTATTAGGAAATAAAGCTTTAATATTATTATCTATTTATTATTTTGAGTGTTTCACATATTAGATTGAATAGTGTTTTAAAATTTCAAATTTATAAAGTATGAATAGAAAATAGTAAGTTTTTTCTCCTAAAAACTCCAAATTTTAAAATTGTTTTCAATTTTAATAACCCTTTAAAACTTCTCTACTCCTTTAGCTAAAAATGCACAAATATTTGTTAGATTATGTGGTGTGAATGAAAAGAGATCAACAAAAAGTTAAAGGCTTCGGTTTTGTAGTATATAATAATAATAATAATAATAATAATAATAATATATTTATCTCTCAAAATGAAAAAATAAAATAAAAACTAAAGTATATTTTTGGCCCTTAAAGTTTGGATTTGTTTTCATTTTAACCTTTTAGGTTTCAAATTTTTTGTTTTGGGCTTTCATGTTTGATTTTGTTTTCATCTAGTCCTTCATGCATTTGATTCAGTTTTCTGTTTGGCCCTACATGAAAATAGAATATTTGAAATGTAAAAAGTTAAATAGAAATCATAATTAAAGGTAAAGGGCCACAATGGAAATTCTGAAACAAAAAGGACCCCTATGAAACTGAATTACACATAAAGGGTAAAAACAAAAAAAAAAAACCCAAATTAATAATTGTACTTTAATCTTACAAAAGCAGTTTTATGTTAGGAAAAGAAATAAATGTTTCTAATCTTATCTAGTTTTAAAAACATAATGACAATAGTAATCAAACAAGAAAATATGTTGTAGGTTTCAGTTAGTTTAATTAGTAAAATCTCTGATGATTGAATAAAAAATCTGGAGTTCAATTCCCACCTATACCAAAAATCGATTGGTATCTTGATTTGATGATAGCTCTCAAAAAAGTTTAAAAAAAAAAAAAAAAAACGCATATTTTAAAAACGCTAGTTTTAAAAACGCACATTTTGAAACAGCTTATCCAAACAGGCCCAAAGTTCTGAAAGGAAAAAAAAAAAAAAATGTCATCTCAATTGGTTGAAAGGTCCAAAGATTAAAGTAAAGGCTGAGTACTATCAATGGATCTTTCTTGACAAAAAATCCATATTTAAGGTATCATTTAATCAATTTCAAGAAAGAAGAAGAGTAGCGTTAAACCTTTCACAATTGACCGGTTCTTAGACAAACGAAGCACCATTCCTAGTTTGGCAGGGATAAGGAGAAAAAGGAAGAGTAAAGTCAATAGATGTTGAAGCAGTTGTCTCTATAGTGATACTGATATTTAGGTTTTGGTGCATCCTTACTTGGTGCCAATGGTGGCGAGTCTTTCGTTGGTTGGTTGTTGTATTGAAGAACAGATTCTAGGTGGGTTTAAGCCGAAAGCTTTGTGTATTGGTGTTGGAGGAGGGGCTTTGCTTGGTTTTTTAAGAGCCCAATTAGGTTTTGAGGTTGTTGGCATCGAGGCTGACAAGGAGGTTTTGTGGGTTGCGAGGAGGTATTTTGGTTTGTTAGGTAATGAGTCTATTCGGGTAATTATTGGCGATGCAATAGATGTTATAGAGAAATTTATATATCATTCAAATGGTGTTCATGAGGGAGAGAATGGTAGTTACTTGAATGATGGCAGTGATGACAATAACAAATTTGATGCCAATAAGGTTGATTTGGATTCTAGTGATGCTACAAATGGTACAGGTGCTCCACCATTGGAATTTATTAGAAAGCAAGTTCTTTTGGCTGCTAAGTCGGTCCTATGTGATTTTGGCATTCTTGCTATAAATGTTATTTCTCCAAATAGATCATTCTACGAGAAATTGATATATGAATTTCGTGAAGTTTTTCATGAGCTGTATGAAATAGATGTAGGAAATGAAGAGAATTTTGTTGTAGTTGCCACAATGTGATCACCTACGGTGTCTTCTGTTAGTGATAGTGAGAATTCTTTTCTCACCAGACTGAGAATGGCTATTTCAGGAGCATACATGGATTCCATAAGGAATATTTGAGACCAAAAGATTTATGGAAGTTGGAGGAATATCATTTTCCAATATCATATTCAAAGCCAAAGCATGCTCTAAAGAATGGTTTGGGGATATAAGCTATCTTTTATGAGTTGGCCTGAAAGGTACTCAAATCCCTAGAGAGGACCTTGCCCCATAGTTGGGTCCAAATGTTTTTTTGAATGTTAAGAATTCTGGTTTGATTGAATGAATATATTGTAGTTGAACCAGAATGGCACCTCTTGTCTGAGGCAGATTGATATATACTTCTCTTCAACATAAGCTGGAGTTACCAGTGTTTGCTGTGCCTTTAGGAGGAAGAAAATTATGGTCACTTTGCACACTGAGGTTGATAATTTGAAGGATATGAAGGAACAGTGTTTTCTAGAGTGTTTTTCGGGTAACAAAGTTTCCTCACATCTCATTTTAAATTTCTAATGAATGTAGGCCATATTACATCTTTGTTCAGAGCAGTGTGCAATAAGATATAGTTAGTCATGTCTTTGTGCTTCCAATTAGAGATAAATTGGAAGCTCAATAGGTATTATGTTTATATTTGAAAGGAGAGAGAGGAGGGTCAGTCTGGCATAACTTTCTATTTATGGTGTCTGGAGCAATGATGCATTTAAACTGTGTCAAAATTACCTTAATATTGTTCTGTGATTTGAAACATTTGTACACATTGCTCTTAATCTTTAACTAGAGTTTAATTTCTTTGATTTGTAGTCACTAGTCATCACTCTATATTTTGAGGCATCCATACCTAATGTAGATTATTATTAGTATATCCGTGTGCAGTCTCTCACTCAACAGCCTGATTTTACAATTAGGGTGAAGAGTTTGCACCTGACCAAAGGTGTGCCCTTTATCTATTGCATTTACCTTTGCTTAAAGAGTAAGAGTCAATAGTGCCTCACGGATCATCTTGCCTAAATTATTTTTAGTGGGCTACAGCTCAATTGGGTTCAAGACCCACTGAGTGCCTATGTAGCTTACAAATTAAAAGACAATCTTCATTTCTATCATGATATCATCATTCTTATAACTGCATATATATATATATATATATATATATTATAAAGAGCATTAGCATTGGGGTGTAAAACCCCCCAATTTGTCAGTTTAGAACCACACACCCAAAACCAACTTTATTTAAGTGTGTATTGCAAAATATTTGGACACTTTGCTATAGTAAATTGTTAATTTTACAACTTACTATAACTTGGTGTTAAACTTAAAAATTATTATTTTATTCACTTTCTTTCTTCTCTAAATCCATCTTCTCTCTCACCTCTCTCCATCTCAACTCTTTGACTCTCTTTCTTCTCTCTTCTCTCTTTGACACCCCATTCTCTCTCTTTTAGTTTATCTAGTTTTTCCTCTCTTTGATTCACTCTCTCTATCGCTTCCTTCTTTATGAGTCACTCTCTTTCTTTATTCATTCTCTTTGTATCTCATTCCTCTCTCTCTCTCTCTGATCGTGCAATGGCGGTGGCTTGGGTCTTGTGGTGGAGACATTGTGGGTTGTGGGTTTTGGTGGATCATGCAGTGGTGGGTTTTGGTCTATGGTGTGGAGGATTGTGGTGGTGAGTTGGTTTGGTGTGGTGGTGAGTTGTGATAGTGGGGTCAAATTTGTTAGGTCCTCATTATGTATGGTGATGTCATTAGATTGGGAATCACCAACACAAACAGAGAGAATAAAATTATGTAATGTAACAATGAATGAGGAGTCCCAGTATTTATAGACTCCTCATGCCTCTTGGAAAAAAGATATGTCTATTTACCAAGAGATGCATCTTATCTAAAAGACACACCACTTCTATAAATAACTAACTTTAACACTTAATTAATTCTTTGTTGTTGGTTGGTGAAGCAACATCATTCACCAAGTGGGTGTTATTATATAGGTGAAGGTGCACCATATTATGGTGTGATCACCTTTTACTATTATATTCTAACATCTCTCACTTGATCGCACCATAATAAATGGTGTTAGCTACAATCAACATATACTATAATGTCACCGTGGCATTGCCCTATGTTGATTCTCATCTCTGTCTTTCATAGATCGATGTTAGTGTCTAACTCTGGCAAAAATTGTGTACACATCTTGCCATGTACCACTGACCGCACTCTTCGTTATAGACCACTCCTATAGTAT
The DNA here is from genome assembly GCF_001633185.2 of Quercus lobata. Lineage (NCBI taxonomy): Eukaryota > Viridiplantae > Streptophyta > Magnoliopsida > Fagales > Fagaceae > Quercus > Quercus lobata. The sequence continues at coordinate 56,135,216 of NC_044911.1, forward strand.
ACTCCGGATATCTTATCATTCACTATTATTTCAAATAAAGGGCATCAAACATGTGGAACGCTTGTTACCACACCCAACCGAGATTCTTAGTCCACACCCGCACCACCAGTCGATGTCCTTCAGCCACACATATTAAACATGTGTTAACCTGCACTAAATCGTTTGATACTTCCTTTAAGCCAGTATCATGAAGGTTTTCTCATACGACTTCAGTAACCTTTTTTTATTGTACAAGCTGTATTATGTATGATGCACATTAGTGGACTTTACATTCATACACTAATTTCTTATACAATACTATTCTGCTTGATATTGACCAATTATGTCCCTAAAGCAGAAGTTGCATAGCCATGTTCTCCGGGCGTCCCCAGTCCTTCCATATATGCAAATACATGTAGTATATCATCTAGGTTTTTGGATTCACAAGTCTTATATTTCCTACATGTACTTTAAATTTATCTAGAGTCAATCCTTTGGTCATAGGATTAGCCACCATCTCGCTTGAGGGGATAAATCGGATTTGTATTTCACCCCTTTCCACTATATCTTGAATATAGTGATTATTTGTTTCGATGTGTTTGCTTTTAGAGCTATTTGCTCCACTTTTTATCAACGAGATAGCGGATTTATTGTCACAAAACACATCAACTAGTCTATTTGGTATACTTAATTTTAAACTGTCGACAAATCGCTTAATCCAGACTGCTTCACTTACCGCTGTGCTGCATGATATGTATTTTGCCTCCATGGTATGTTTTGCAATACAACCTTGTTTCTTACTTAACCAAGAGACAGTTATTCCACCTCACATGACCACTAGTAGATTTTCTATCATCTACGTCTCCTGCAAACTCAGCATCTGTATGTCCTATTATTTCTAGATCAATAATTCCAGAACATAATTTCATACCATTGGTGCCTTGGAGATATCTAAAAATTCTTTTGACTGCCTGCCAATGTGCCATTCCAAGATTAGATTTATAGCTACTTACCAATCCTACTGCATGACAAATGTCTGGCCTTGTGCTTGTCATTGCATACATTAAACTGCCCAAAGCTTGGGCATATGGGACTTTTTTCATAAATTCTTGCTCTTCTTTATTCTTAAGGCGCATATTCTTACTTAATATAGTTCCTTTACTTACAGATGTACTCAAAACTTTTGATTCTGCCATTTTGAATCTCTTAAGTACTTTCTCCAAATAGTTCTCTTGATCCAGATATAAGAATTTTGTATTTCTATCTCTAGTTATTTTAATTCCTAATACATATGCAGCAGGACCCATATCTGTCATTTCAAATCTTGATGATAGGAAATATTTTGTCTTTGAAATCATGTTTGGGTAATTTCCAGCTAATAATATATCATCAACATATAATGATAATACTGTTAACTCATCGTAGCATTTTCATATGTAAACACAGTAATCTAGTGGACTTATCTCAAAACCAATCTCTAATATTGCTTGGTGGAACTTTAAATACCATTGTCTAGAAGATTGTTTGAGTCCATAAAGGGATCTCTTTAATTTATAAACTTTATCTTCTTGTCTTTTTATTTCAAAACCCTCTGGTTGTAACATGAATATATCTTCTTTTAATTCACCATTAAGAAAAGTTGTCTTGACATTCAATTGATGCAACTCTAAATTCATTCTTGTTACACCAGACATAATTATTCTATTTGAAGTAAATTTAGCTATTGGTGAATAAGTATCAACAAAATCTACACCAGATTGTTGATTAAAACCTTTAGCCACCAATCTTGCTTTATATTCATCTAAACTACCGTCAGCCTTAAATTTCTTTCTTAGAACCCATTTACAGCCAATGGCCTTTCTTCCATCTAGTAAAGATGTTAATTCTCAGACATCATTTTTCTTGATGGATTCTAATTCATCTATCATAGCATCTTGCCATTGTTTTGAATCATTGCATGCCATTGCTTGTCCATAATTAATTGGGTCCTCACTTAAATTTTCCTCTATATTATATAAATGATAGTCTTTGAGCATAGTTGGCAGCCGTCTAATCCTTTTACTCCCACTGTTCTTAGGATCAAAGATTTGTTGATCCGGTACCAATTTATCTGATATTCTTTTGCTCCCACTTTTAGCAACATCCTTATAATGATCTTGTGTTTTATTATCAAGGTCTTCTTGTAATCTTATTTCTTCAAGTGGTGTAATTTGATTGGTGCTTTCAAGGAAAATAGCATCTCTACTTTCTATTAATCCCTTTTCTTGATTATAAAATCTATAACCACCACCGTTTTGAACATATCCAATAAATTTGCACTCCCACATCTTCCTTTTTAATTTATCTCTTAATGGTTTTGGTATTAGTACATGGGCTTTGCATCCCCAAACTCTTAAGTTTGATAAGTCTGGTTTGTGACCAGTCCAATATTCATAAGATGTAAGATCTTTGGATTTTGTATTAACTTTGTTTAATAAATAATTGGCAGTTGTCAAATCTTCCCCCCCAAAAATCTGCAGGAGTTGTGAATGTGCCATCATTGATCTTGACATTTCCATTAGAGTTCTATTGTGTCTTTCAGCAATACCATTTTGTTGAGGTTTATAAGGCATAGTATAAATATGCCTAATTCCTTCCCCTTTACAGAACTCATCAAAGACTTCATATTCACCACCTCTATCATTATTTATACTTTTAATTGGTCGTCCTAATTGTTTTTCTACTTCAGTTTTATAATTTTTAAATTTTTCGAGTGCTTCAGATTTGTGTTTGAGTAGATATACATATCCATATTGAGAATAATCATCAATAAAGGTGATGAAGTATTCCATTCCTTTGTGTGTTTTGGTTCTCAAAGGTTTACAAATATCTGAGTGGATTAGTTCTAATAACTCTCAAGATTGCCAATGTTTAGTGAAAGGTTTTGCTATCATCTTTCCTTTGATACATGATTCACATACATCAAAATTTTCAATGTTTAAATTAGGTAATATACCAATTTTACTCATTCTTTCTATTTTATTTTTACTTATATGTCCTAATTGAAGATGCCATAAATAAGAGACACAATATAATAATAGCAAACTGAATCTTTATTAAAAATATTATTGTCAAGTACGTACATATTATCAATTCTCACTCCTTTGAGTTTTATATTACCCTTACAAATAGTGACACGACCAGACTTCAACCTAATTTCATAACCTTTTTTTATCTAGTATAGAAACAGAAATGAGATTCCTACGAACGTCTGGTACATATAATACATTACTTAAAATTACAATAATACCATTAATAGATAATCTACAATTTCCTTCACCTAATACATCACTATAAGTATTATTTCTCATATAGACTTTTTGTTCTCCTAACTTCTTTTCCTTCAGATCAACAACAATTCTTTACTTCTTGCTATATGTCAAGTTGCGGCTGTGTCGATCCACCAATTGTCTGATAATGGCTTAATTATCATTGCTTCAGAAATGGTCATTATTATTTGCTTTGTTCCATTGTTTTTGTTATTATTATTATTATAATTAGTACAATTTTTCCTAATATGACCAAATCTTCCACAATGATAACAAGCATTTTTTGGTCTTCCTTTGTTTCTTTGCTTATTTGGCCATCGTTTTTGGAATTTTCTTTTCTTATATGGAAATGATGTATTTTTCCATTGTCGCTTAGGGGGTTTAGATTTAGGAATTGTTTGAGTCATCAACAAATTATGATTTTTATTTTCAGACTTTCTTCTTTTCATTCTTTCTTCTTCAAGTACTAAAAAACCAGGTAATGATATCATAGTGACTTCTTTACCACTATGTGTGAGTGTAGTAACTATATGATCCCAAGATGGTGGAAGGCTATTTAAAATGGTTGTTACTAGCATTTTGTCCAACACAAGATTATCTGCATCGGCCAATTCTTTGGCTAAAAGTTCCATGGTATTAATATGATCACCTATATAATCACTTTCATTCATTCGTGTACTATTAAATTTATCCAACAATAATTGAACATGTGTGTCAGATCTTGGTCCATATTTAGCTTCTAATGCTTCCAACAATTCCTTTGCAGTTTCTTTATCTTCAAATAAAGGTATTATATTGTCTTTCATATGGTGTAGCATAGAAGCTTTAGCAAGTGAGTCATCCACTTTCCAATTATCTTTGACTTTAATTTCCTCATTGTAATTTTTATCTATTGGTATGGGTTTTGTTGTTGACAATGTATATAAAGTCCTCATTGTAATTGTTGTTCACACACATATACACTTAGATTAGGCTAGAGTAGAATTTCTATCTTATATCAACAAAAAAAAAAAAGAATCAAATGAGGTTTTTATTGTCATTGTAAAGTAAATATACCACCCAAGAAATATATTGAAAATGTGTTTAATGTAATAACAAAATAAAACTAATAAACACACCAAACTCTTTATTATATAAGCAAATTAAGTACAATAAATATACTTATATTGTCTTTGTTAAATACAAACACACCAAACTGGAAAATAAAACTAAAAAGTAAAATAAAACACACTAACATATAAGCACATTATTTAAAAGGAAATAATGAAACTATTACATATAATGACGCTTATAGTCATTCATGTGTCCTTTCCAATATGCTCTTCTTGGGTTTTGCCACGGATATCCTCTAAATGATTCTACGTGCCTTCTCTTGTATTGTGGGGATCTCAAATTGCGTCTTTGTCTTGTAGACCTGGATGACTCTCTTCTTTCAAATTTGCTAAATTTTCTTTTCTTTTTGTAATGAGGATTGGGAATACCTTTGACTTGTTTACCCTTTGAATTTTTGTCAATTTGTGCTTAAAAATGTGAATGAACTTCTTTGTAATAATTATTGTTGCTGTAACTATTTTCAAAGTCAAGAGAATCCAATTTTTTATTCAAGTTTAGAGACTCAGGACAACCACGAATTGGACTCCGAGTGGGCCTTGATTGTGGGCTTGATTCAAGACTTGAATCACTCCAAGTCTTAATAGCTTTGCGAAGTGGGCTTGGTAGAGGAGTTGGAGGCCTTATAGTCTTCTTGGCTATTGCTCTAATACGTGGACATGTTTTGGGTTAAAAAAAAGGTTCAATAGGATTAGAATTGAATTGCTTTATCTCTTGAACTTTGGGATAATCTTGATAGATATTTGAAGAGTCTTGTTTTACTTAGCAAGCTTGACAGATATTTGGAGAATCAACTTCTCCAAATATTTCAGTTTTCTCAACCAAATTTGAAATTTTAGATGGATCACTTTCAAATGGGGTTACTACTATATTGAAATAAAGTCGATTTGGATTCTCCGGATCAATCCAAAAGTGGGTATTATCTTCTTTTTCAATTTCCAAATCGTTGATCTCAGTTTCCAGTTGATTCAATGTTTCTTCTTGTATCTTTTCTTGTTCAGTATAAGAATCCCAATATTTTTCTTGAAGAACAAAATCTTCATGTACTTGATGAATATCATCGGTGAACGGTAAACCACCAATTCTCACCCAAAATGGTGGTTCATCAGGATAGGCAATATTTTGATGATAATTATACTAAGACACTGATGTCACTAAGCCTAATACCTATCTATGAATTGTTTGAAAAATTAATTTCAACAATTCAATAGAGTAAATATAGGTGGTGGTGGTGGTGGTGGTGGAGTGTTTTTTCCCTCTGGACCATTGGCTCTAATACCACTTGATAGTTTTTAGACCCCTTAAAACCAATAGATTTAACCTAGGTAATTAGCCAAGTTGTTACTTAGTCCAATTTAATAAGTTTAGGTTATCACAATAACAAAGATCAAATTATGCAAAGCAGCGGAAAATAAATAACACAAGATATGATCACCCAGGAAACCAAATCGGTAAAAACCTGAGGAGGATTTGACCTAACTATCCTCAAGGTAAACTTGAATCCACTATCTTGAAAGAATTGAAGTTCATACAATAAGACTTACAAGCCCCCACGCTTGACTTCTTATTGCTACCAACCAGTAGAACTTATTGACACGACCACATGCGAGCTCTGAATCCACGGACTCCTTCTTTCTTGGATTCACCACCAGATACAAGCACACCCGCTTGTGTTTTCTTTAAACTTCAATGGTAACAACTGAGTTGATCATCAAGGTGTAGATAAATATTCCCCTTGAAAACCCTAAACTTATGTAAAGGAAAGCTTCTCTAGATCTCACAAGAGATTTACACAAACCGCAATATGAGCAACACTAAGACGTGGCTAGGGTTTGCCTTTTATACTTTGGACAAATAAGAAATTCTAAAAACGTTTTAAAACAACTAGGGCTGAGTTGGAAAATTCTGCAGAAAAAAATTCTGCCTGAATTTCGATCAATTGAGCCTAAGCTTCGATCGATCGAGCCAGGCCGAAATGCATTAATCTTTTCTACATTAAGCTCGATTCCAACTTTACATAAACGCACAACTTTGAGCAAGACTAAAACACTTCTAAACACATTGTTTTGATCATGGTTTGCCAACAATACAAATTAGAGTTCTAAATATATAAAATCCTAAATCTTTAGAACCTAACAAACTCCCCCTTTGGCAATCCATGACAAAACACAACTAGAAGCTCAAAGTTTACAAAATAAAAAGCCCTTTACAAAAATAATGCTCATAAAACAAATTCAATCCTAACTACTGTCCATCAGTTGCAAGTGTAGACAGCAGCTCAATTGAATCAACCTGTATATTTCCTGAAACACTAAACAAAATGCATAACCATATGTGTGGAAACAATACAAGTAAACAAATTAACTTCTTGATTTCAAACAACACACAATAAAGACATATATCAATGAATAACTCATAAATATAAATTAATAAACAGTTTGAAACAAGAAACATATAAAGTACCAACAAAAAATACTCTCCCTAACATGAATATCTCATCAAAAACATGGTAAGAGCTAAAAAAGTAAAAAACAATGTGAAGCACCTAGATACAATCTAAACTCCACAAGCTCCAACCAAAGAAAATACTCTCCCCCTGAAAACAAAAACTCTACAAAGTACTCCCCCTTTTTGTGACGGAATGCCAAATGGCAAACAAAAATCCATCATCAAAAGGGAGGTGGTCTAAACTGCGCCAACTCCGCACGCAAGGCATGGATCTCATCGAGCACGTCCACCAAAATCTGTCCATAAGCTGCCTGAACGGTCAAGACATGATCCAACATACGACGAATGTCTGAATCATCTGAAGCAGTCGATGGAGGAATATCAGCATCAGCAGCAGCACCTGATATCTTAGCAGCATCAGCACCTGTAGAAGAGGGAGGAGGGAGAATAGCACTAGATGACGCACCTCTAGGACGAGAAGGAGCAACTCTTAAGTGAGCAGCCCTCTGTCTAAGAAAGGTGGCACCTATGGGAGCAACAACATGCACAGGCTCACCAGACGGGAAACCATCTAGACTTAAAAAGAGCAAAATCCTATGAATGAAAATAGGATGAATAAGCGCATGCCCTACGGCAGAACTCCTATGAACCTCGTTCAAAGAACGAAGGAACAAATGAGGAAAACTGATAGACGCTCTAGAAACAAACGCATACAAAAACACACATCGCTCTAGAGGGATAGTGTGGAAGTGAGAAATAGGCCACAACGAATGACACGCTATCCTAAAGAAAAGATAGGCAGTCTCGGTAAATTCAGCAGACGTGATCCAAGGATCAGAACCCCACTGGATAGATGACCCAGTGATGTAAGACATGACAAACTCTAATAAGGGTGACTCATCATAGGGATAGTTAGGCTCCCGAACAACCGGAACCCCAAGAGCCTCAGCCATTACCCGAGGGGTAATGGTGAACTCAACACCTCGTATCCAACTCCTAACAAGGGTGTTGGAATCATAGACGTGGCAAGAGAGGTTCGAGAAAAACTCTCTAATTAGGGCGGTCGGGGGTGGATGATCTATCTCTAAGAGAGGCAACCAACCTCTAGACTCAAAATTAGCCCTAATGGCCGGATCAATCTCATCTAAAAGTACAGCTCGCTTAGCCCATATCTTACACTTATTGTTCAAAGTATCAAAGGCCTCTCTGCACTTATCGTTCCTAAACACCTCACTCCTAGAGGGAGACTTAGAGGAAGTGGAAGGGGTCCTATGGACTCTAGTTTTCCTAGGCATAGTGCTAGGATAAGGACCAAAACACAGAGCAAATGAACAAAAACACAAAAAACAAAACCAAGGGCAGACTGCAAGTTAGAACAAAAAAAATATAGAATAAAAATCTATATGATGCATGAACAAATTAAATGGTATGATGCATGTCCTAATGCAGTGCAATTACGTCCAAAAAGTTCAAATTCACAAAATTGGCTTGAACATAGAGGTATTAACACAAAAACCCCAAAATTTGGAAAACCACCTGATCAATTTGAAAGATATTGACGAATTGATCATCATACATGATAGAGTTAAAAAAAAATAATGACCAATTTCATCAATTAAACAAGCCAATTTCATCAATTTAACCCAATTTGACAAAATCCCCAATTCGGAACAATTTCAAACCCTAGAATTTTCAATATTTCAAAAACCACAAAATTGATCAAATTAAACTACAAGAATCATGATAATACCATCCTAGAACAAAAACCCAATGATCAATTTCATAAAAAATGGTTTGAATCATCAAAAATCCCAAAATATGAAAAGTGCCGAAAATACCCAATGAATATGCATGAAATCATGAAATAAAATGCAAAAGGAAGGGCAAAAAGGACTTACCGGCCTTGGAAGACAAAAACCTTGCAAAAATTTCGGAAGAAAACGACAAAAAATCTTTGGTGGAGCCTTAGCCAAGTCGGAGAGAGAGGAAAGTTTGAAAAACTTTTGAAAAAGTGTCTTTGAAAAAGTCCAATCTGACTATAAAAAAACATGATTCACGAGTTTCGATCGATCGAAAAACAGCCTCGATTGATCGAAACAGACAAAGGCTTTAACAAAATAATTTGAAAAATGTTCGATCGATCGAAAATCAGTTTCGATCAATCGAAAACAACAGAGGCTCTCTCTAACATATTTAAAAATTTTCGATTGATCGAAAAACAGAATGGATCGATCGAAATGGGCAAAGGCTCACTAAATTTGAGGAAAAACACAGTTTTTTGAAAAATAATTAGAATCAACTCAAAGCATTGAAATTTAAGAACAAAATGCATGAGTATGTGATGATGTGATTTTCAAAAACAAGAATTTTAAGCCCAAATTCCCCAAAAACAAAATTTCTTGCATTCTCCATAAATTTTCAAGCAACAAATTAATTTTGCACAAAATTCAATGTATTTGTAAAACATAGTTGGTCAAACCATAAACACACACAATAACATGTACAAAGTTTAGCAAAGAGTAACTCGTGTAGTGTGTGCAACTAGTAAAAACTTGAGATACATGTGAGGTGATATGTGAATATCAATCAATCACAAAGTCTACAAAATTCATCACAAAGAATTTAAAAGAGACTATCACCTAAAGAGTTACATCATATAACTCCCACATCTCCTAGATCATAAACTTGCAATCATGTAAGTTTCTTGAATTTTTGCCTCATAATATACATACCAATTTTAAGTCATGTGAGTTTGGCATCAAGCCTAATAGTACACACAAATTTTAATTATTAAGCAATTTAAACCGAGACTTCACCTTATGTTCTTTTTGTGCATGTGCTACACTTTCTCGAGCACAAAATCTTATGACACTAAGGTGTTCATGATTGGCTAGTGAACAGTGGTGAGATGGTTATTTATGTCTTTCTCTAAAAGTTCAAGTCCAGCATTCAAAAACATGTGACTTCAAGATTAAGACAGAATAATCAAAAACCATAAACATCTTTCCCATATAACATGCACTACAAAACTTCAACTAGTAAAGTGCAATAAGTAAGCTCATCAAAGTTAAACAAGGTACAAACGACATGTTATATGAAAATAAATTGACCAACCTTGTTTTCAAAAACCAAGAAGAATAGTACAAAACAAAATTTGCTTCCTTTTTCTTCCCTTTTTAAATTTTTTTTTTTTAATAAAAAAAACACCTAGAATGAAATACATGAATGTTATGCAATGTAAATCCTAGAAAACAAAAAACAAAACAAAACCAAAGAACAATGGTCACAAAGGGTAGAGCAATGAAGCATAAGGACCAAGAAGACCAAGACAGATCAGGGACACAGAATCACACCAATTACTTGACGAAGAGTCTCAAACTTACTTCTATCAAGAAGTTTGGTGAAAATGTCGGCATTCTGACGTTCAGTAGGAATATACTCAAGAAACACAATCTTTCTTTCAACAAGATCCCTAATGAAGTGATACTTAATCTCTATGTGCTTAGTTTTAGAATGTTGAACTGGGTTCTTAGATATGTCAATAGCACTAGAGTTATTACAGTAAACCACCATGGTATCTTGGGATATTCCATAATCAGTTAAAACTTTTTTCATCCAAAGAAGTTGTGAGCAACAACTTCCAGCAGCAATGTATTCTGCCTCGGCAGTAGACAAGGACACAAAATTTTTCTTTTTACTCATCCAAGCAACAAGATTAGCACCAACATAAAAACACCCACCAGTGGTGCTTTTTCTATCATCAGCATTACCAGCCCAATTAGAATCAGAGAAACCAGTAAGAGACAGATTAGACTCTTTACTATAAAATAATCCATAATCACAAGTTCCAGCAACATATTTAATTATTCTTTTGACAGCATTTAAGTGTGAAACTTTAGGATTAGATTGAAATTTAGAACAAACACCAACACTAAATGCAATATCAGGCCGACTAGCAGTCAAATATAAAAGACATCCAATCATACTTCTGTATAATGTAACATCAACAGACTCACCTGACAGATCATTTGTTAATTTTGCATTGGCGGCCATTGGTGTTCTGGCATGGGCAGCATTGTCCAATCCAAATTTCTTGTCTAGATTCTTTGCATATTTTGCTTGGTTGATGTAGATCCCTGAGTCTGTTTGCTTCACCTGTAATCCCAAGAAATAAGTTAGTTCACCAACCATACTCATTTCAAACATCGCCTTCATTTCATCTGCAAAAGAATGAGCAAGAGAGTCATTAGTAGCACCAAAAACAATATCATCAACATAAATTTGAGCTACAACAAAACTGTTCTTATCATTTCTTATGAAGAGAGTAGTGTCTGCAAATCCCCTTTTGAAGTCATGCTCAGTGAGATATGCAGTCAATCTATCATACCAAGCCCGTGGAGTTTGTTTCAAACCATACAGAGCTCTCTTCAATTTATACACATCATCCGGTCTGTGAAGGTCAACAAAGCCTTTAGGTTGTTCAACATATACTTCTTCTTGCAGCATTCCATTCAAGAAAGCACTTTTGACATCCATTTGATATAGCTTGAAGTTCAGATGACTAGCTATAGCCAACAGTATCCTAATGGATTCCAATCTTGCTACCGGAGCAAAAGTCTCATCAAAGTCAATCCCTTCCACTTATGTGTAGCCTTGAGCAACAAGTCTTGATTTATTTCTGATAACAGTGCCATGTTCATCTGATTTGTTCTTAAAGATCCATTTAGTTCCAATTACATTTACACCCTTTGGTCTAGGAACTAATTCCCACACATCATTCCGAACAAATTGATGAAGTTCTTCATGCATAGAGTTTACCCAATCAGCATCTTGAAGTGTCTCATCTACTTTTTTCGGTTCAAATTGGGACAGATAGCATGAATGTGTAATTACACTTAAGGCTTTTGACCTTAATCTCATGTTATCATTCAGACTTCCCAATATATTTGAGGAGGGATGATTAAGCCTTACTCTAGAGGAATGACCTTTAACTAGAGATGTGGAAGTACATTTCTGTTCTGATGAAGGACTAAACTCATGTTGAACCTGTTGAGTCTCATGAACTGGAGTGGATGGTTCAGGACTTGATGGCACAGAAATTGTATCATTCAACACCATTAGCTCCTCATCACTATGTTTCCCAACATAATCAACAAGAAGTGAGTCATTAACCTCCATAGGCTTATCTTGAACCGGAGTAGTATTTTCTGAATGTGCTTCTGGACATACTTCATCATTGATCACAACATTTGATGATTCTATGACAGTTTTGGTTCTTAGATTATACACTCTATATGCTCTACTAGTAGAGGAGTACCCTAGAAAATATCCCTTGTCACTCTTTGCATCAAATTTCTCTAGGTTCTCTCTATCACGTAGAATGTAACGATCACTACCAAATATCCTGAAATACTTAACGACCGGCTTCTTTCCTCTCCAGAGTTCATAAGGAGTCTTCTTGGAATCAGGTCTGAAATACACCCGGTTGAGTGTATGGCAAGCAATGTTAACTGCTTCTCCCCAGAAAGATTTTGGCAATTTTTTATTGTGCAGCATAACACGTGCCATCTCCTGAACAACCCTATTTTTCTGTTCAACTATTCCATTTTGTTGTGGTGTCTTGGATGAAGAGAACTCTTGATGTGTGCCCTGTTCATTGCAGAAGGTAGCCAGTTTGGTATTCTCAAATTCTCTTCCATGGTCACTTCTGATTTTGGCTATCACAGTATCTTTTTCAACCTGCAATTTCTTACATAGATGTATCATCTTTTCAGGAGCCTCATCTTTATCTTTCAAAAGCACAACCCAAATATATCTGGTAAAGTCATCCACAACCACTAGAATATACTTCTTTCCTCCTAAACTCTGAACTCGAGCAGGACCCATAAGATCAATGTGCAATAACTCTAGAGGTCTTGAAGTTTGAACACTAGCTACAGACGGATGTTTAGATTTTATCTATTTACCTATCTGACATAGTCCACATATGCACTTATCTATCTTCTCAAACTTAAGTAAACCAACAACATCATCACATTTGGAAATCTTTTCTAACTGCTTATGACTTGCATGCCCCAACCGTTGATGCCGCAAATCAACTTAATCAATCTTTGCACTAAAACACTTGTTGCTTATACTTGGTGTCAATCCATAACAGTTGTTCGTTGTCCTTACACCAACACACATACAACCACCTCCTCCATCAAGTATCTCACATTCATACTTAGTGAAGAGAACGTTCAGTCCATTGTCACAAATCTGACTGATGCTGAGTAAATTTGCCTTCAGTCCATCAACATACCAAACATCTTCAAAGACCGGTAACCCTGGGATGTCCACAGTTCCAATGCCTCTAATGACAGATTTGCTTCCATCTCCAAAAGTGACCGTCCCAATCTTTCATTCAAAGAGGGTCTTGAATAATCCTTTGTTTCCTGTCATATGCCTGGAACAACCACTATCCAAATACCAAAGACAAGAATCACGTGCCTTTAAGGCGGTTAAGGCAGTATAACACAAATAATTATTACCATATATGATAACACCAAGACATCCAAGGAAAGATTTAACAAACTCAACAAGAGACAAATACACAAAGTAAGCAAGTTGATGAATAAACAAAAAGAATTTCCAAGAATCCATAACAAAGGGGTCAAGGATCAGTTCAGTGATCAAAAGATCAACAACAAAAGAGTAACCCGCTCTGATACCACTTGATAGTTTTTAGACCCCTTAAAACCAATAGATTTAACCTAGGTAATTAGCCAAGTTGTTACTTAGTCCAATTTAACAAGTCTAGGTTATCACAATAACAAAGATCAAATCATGCAAAGCAGCAGAAAATAAATAACACAAGATATGATCACCCAAGAAACCAAACCGGTAAAAACCTGGGGAGGATTTGACCTAGCTATCCTCAAGGTAAACTTGAATCCACTATCTTGAAAGAATCGAAGTTCATACAATAAGACTTACAAGCCCCCACGCTCGACTTCTTATTGCTACCAACCAGTAGAACTTACTGACACGACCACGTGCAAGCTTTGAATCCACGGACTCCTTCTTTCTTGGATTCACCACCAGATACAAGCACACCCGTTTGTGTTTTCTTTAAACTTCAATGGCAGCAACTGATTTGATCATCAAGGTGTAGATAAATATTCTCCTTGAAAACCTTAAGCTTGTGTAAAGGAAAGCTCCTCTAGATCTCACAAGAGATTTACACAAACCGCAATATGAGCAATACTAAAACGTGGTTAGGGTTTGCCTTTTATACTTTGGACAAATAGGAAACCCTAAAAACGTTTTAAAACAACTAGGGCTGAGTTGGAAAATTCTGCAGAAAAAAATTCTGCCCGAGCTTTGATCAATTGAGCCTAAGCTTCGATTGATCGAGCCAGGCCGAGATGCATTAATCTTTTCTGCATTAAGCTCGATTCCAACTTTACATAAACGCATAACTTTGAGCAAGACTAAAACACTTCAAAACACATTATTTTGATCATGATTTGCCAACAATACAAATTAAAGTTCTAAATACATAAAATCCTAAGTCTTTAGAACCTAACACCACTATTAGGTCCTTATTATGTATGGTGACGTTGTTAGACTAAGAATCACCAACACAAAAAGAGAGAATAAAATGATTTTTTTTTGAGAAACTAGAATAAAATGATTTAACGTAACAATAAATGAGGAATCTCAGTATTTATATACTCCTCATGTCTCTTGGGAAAAGATATGTCTATTTACAAAGATATGCATCTTATCTAAAAGACACACAATTTCTGTAAATAACTTACTTGAACACTTAATTAATTATCTACTGTTGGTTGGTGAAGCAACAACATTCACCAAGTTGGTCTTATTATATAGGTGAGGGTGCATCATATTATGGTATGATCACCTATCATTATTATTTGCTAACAAAATTGGGTTCCGTTTGCTTTGTTTTTTTTATTTGAATTCTGGTATGGGTATGAGAGTGACAATAAGAAAGAGAGTGAAATGAATAAAAAATGAATAGTGTTTAGTGTGATGTGAAAAATAATAAATAGGATGTTGGATAAATTGTAAAATGGTGTTTTAAAGTAGATAAAGTAACTTTTTGGTATTAAAATAGGCTTTTTTTTTTTTTTTTTTCCCATTGCAAATCTAGTTGTTAATGCTCTAAGACAAAAGGTGAAAAGCTAAAAACTAAGAGTCTGTTTGGTTTGTCTTAGGTTTGTATTCATTTTCTATTTTCATTTTTTGTACTCGTTTTTGCACTCAAATCTTGTACTCATTTTTTTTTTCCAACTCATATTTTTGTTTGGCATTAATTTTCTACTATTGTTTTCCCTAATTTTTTTTTCTAACAACCCCCAACGGATACAAACATAGAGGAAGCCTTTGGCAGTTATAATACGTGCTAGAAACCATTTACCTCTTACAAACTAGTAATAATTAGAGCAGATATGCCTGAAAATATACAACACACAACCATGGATCTACCATTAGATTTCAGCAAACTAACCCCCTAAACACCTTAGATTCACCATCAGATATGCCTTAAAACAAATAACCACCATATCCATTTCAACAAACCAATCCACAAAAAAACCACCACACCCAAAAGGAGTCCACCAGTGAGCATTGCCATGGATCACTCTCATCGATTGACCACCACCAGCATTAAGAGAGAGAGAGAGAGAGAGAGAGAGAGAGAGAGAGAGAGAGAGAGAGAGAGAGAGAGAGAGAGAGAGAGATTTTGATAGGACACTTTACTGTTAGTGGGACCCATGAAATTGGTTTTTTTACGAAAATGACACGATATTCACTTTCAAGAAAATGAAAACGCCCAAAAATTGTATGCTGTTTTTTGAATATTGAAAATGAAAACTGAGTACAAAAAAAAAAAAAAAAAACTCAACTAGTGTTTTTTTTTTTTTTTTTTTTTTTTTTTTTTTGTGGTGGGTCCCACAAAAAGCTGAAAATAAAAACTGAAAACACCACATTTTTTCTTAAACCAAGCACCCTCTAATATTTTTACCAAATAGACTCTAAATCTTGTGTTTGACTTTTTCAACTTTTAATTTTGGTAACTTTAGTGGCAGAGCCACATTGAGATTGAAGGGGGCCTTGGCCATCTAAAATTTTCGGAAAAAAGAAGAAGGAAATATATATATTTTTTTGGGGGGGGGGGGGAGAGAGAGAGAGAGAGAGAGCGCTTTTGATAGGACAACTCACTGTTAGTGGGATCCACATAATTGGTTTTTTTACGAAAATACCATGATATTCATTTTCAAGAAAATGAAAACGCCCAAAAACTGTACACAATTTTTTTAATACTAAAAATGAAAACTAGGTACAAAAAACACAACCAAACCAGTGTTTTTTGTGGTTGGTCCCACAAAAATTGAAAATAAATACTGAAGACTCCACTTTTTTTTCTCAAACCAAACACCCTCTAATATTTTTACCAAATAGACTCTAAATCTTGTGTTTGACTTTTTCAACTTTTAATTTTGTTTACTTTAGTGGCGAAGCCACATTTAGACTGAATTTTTGGAAAAAAAGAAGAAGGAAATATATATATATATATATATATTTTGGAATTATCCTAATTAATTTGAAACTTTTTAAAGAACCCTTATTGTTTTGGTTACCCATACTCGATAATATGCATATATAGATTTAAGAAAGTCTAAAAATAAATATAACTTTCATTTAAATAGAATACAATCCAATTAGTGATAAATATATATGTCAAAAAATTGCAATAATTAGACATTTAACATCTATAAAATGAACACAGAAGTATTTTAACAATTACCTCAACAAATAAAAGAGATTTTTTTTTTTTTTTTTTACAAATATAGATTTAAGAAAGTCTAAAAATAAATATAACTTTTATTTAAATAGAATACAATCCAATTAGTGATAAATATATGTGTCAAAAAATTGCAATAATTAGACATTTAGCATCTATAAAATTAAGGTCAAAGGCTTTGTTGATCTGCTGCAACACTAAGTCCACCACACAATTGCAGAACATTTTGATCAGTGCTCACACAGGTGACTCTCTCTCTCTCTGTCTCCATTTGCCTTTCTTCTTCTTTTTTCTCTCCAATTCTTCTCTCCTTTAGGCTACATTGCTGTAGTTCCGTGATTTACAATGTAAAAACTAACAAAGCTTCCATGTGAATGTGTAAATAATAATGACAAACTAGACTAGACAAGACAGACAAAGTTCCCCAAGCTTTTGGGTAGGCCCTTATGTAGCTATGCCCCTAACCGCCTTTGTTACCCCACTTTCCTAATTACCAGATAATGCACTTTTCTTTTCATTTGTTTTCTTTTAATTTTCCTTGTAATATATTATATGTTATTACAGTTATATATATATATATATATATATCTCATATGGCATTATAAATGTACTTGATTAAAATATACTACTATATAACATTTAATTTATTGATGAAATAATATAACATGTATTTAGTTGTTTTTTATTAGAATTTTTTATGGGTCAAAATTTGAATGATTGTTTGTCTTTTATTTTGCAATCTTTAAATTATTAGTATTTTTTTAATATTTTTTTTTAATCTCAATCATTTTATTTAATGGGTAATAATTTATTTTGATAAATCTAGGTTCATTAGTAAGTTTAGGACTATTGACACATTCTTGAAATGTATATTGATTATTAAATTGTATTATACATTACTATTCTAGATTTCATACACACACAAAAAATTAGTTGTCTAGTTTTATGTATGACTTCCCCAAAGATAAATTCCTAGTTCCACCACTGGGTTACTTTATAAAGGAAAAGATTAAAATGGATATGTGACAAGGTGTAGGTGATAAAAAAAATAAAGTAAAACACTTAGTGTTTCTATTTTATGCTTTATCAAGTATTGAATGTCATGTATTTATCCTTTTTTTTAAAAAAAGTAAAAAAAAAGGGGTAACGCATTTTGAGTGACAAAACATAAAGTAAAATAACAAAGTTTGGCTTTAAATAGGTTTGAAATTATCTTTCCAACTATTATGTGGTTATATGACTATTATCTATACATGTGTATTATTTAAACAAGTCACTTGACTCATTACAAAGGTTATGTGACTAAAACTACATATATGTATAGTTTTTTCAATTGTCACATAGTGAGTTAAAAGAAGATTGCTATAAATTGGTATGAAGCAAAACTTTTTTAAAAATAAAGTACTTAGAGTGGGACTGATAATTCTCGTATAACAATCTATCATGATGTTTATGACGAGAGTTCTCACTTTTGTTTCTTTTTTCCATTTTACTCTGCTGTAATTATTGCCACTTCTACATTAATTATCCCTTTGTTTAAAACTCTAA
This sequence comes from Quercus lobata, assembly GCF_001633185.2. NCBI lineage: Eukaryota > Viridiplantae > Streptophyta > Magnoliopsida > Fagales > Fagaceae > Quercus > Quercus lobata. The sequence continues at coordinate 56,153,420 of NC_044911.1, forward strand.
ACATTTACTGCCTGAAATTGTTGGGAAGATTGATTAATTTTTTATATTAAATCATTTGCAGGCTACCAAGACACAAAGCAATTATGGCATACACATACACTACTCCATGGCTCTTGGTAGTGGCTGAGCTTCTAATACTAGTCTCTATAACCGAAAGCAAAGTTCCAGCCATCATAGTTTTTGGGGACTCAACCGTGGATGCAGGAAACAACAACGTGGTTCCAACCCTTCTCAAGAGCAATTTCAGGCCTTATGGACGTGACTTTGCTGGTGGTCGCCCCACAGGACGGTTCTCCAATGGTCGCATTCCTCCAGACTTCATTTCTGAGGCTTTTGGGCTCAAACCAACAGTACCCGCTTACTTAGATCCTGCGTATAATATATCAGATTTTGCCACTGGAGTTTGCTTTGCTTCTGCTGGGACAGGCTATGACAATGCAACTTCTGATGTATTAGTAAGTATCAAACCAAACCATATCTATCAACCTATGCATAAAATAAATAAAAAACCATGCAAAGAGCTTTTTAGCTCAACTGGCAACGCTTTTAGTCTGTTTGGATTGAGAAGAAGTGAGGGGGAGTAGAGTAAAGTAGAGTCGAATTAGCCCAAAATTAGCCTATTTTCAGCTATTTCTACTCTATTCCTCTCCATCCCCATCCAAACGGACCCTTAGAGTTTCTGAAGGAATCCCCTCTCCATTGTAACTATCAAGTTATCCACTTTGTGACATTATTTGTTGGTCCCTCCTCTATTATTAATTAATACTATTTTTTTTTTTAATTCTACAAATTTAGGTTCTAACTAGTTGAGAATTATCTTCTCCAATTCATTAGGTTGCAATTTATATGACAAACCATGTATATTATTTAAATGAGTCACATAATTCATTTAAAATTTTTGCGACTAAAACTACATATTAATGGTTTCTTCAATCATTATATAATGTGTTGAAAGAAAATAGCTCAAACTGATTTGGAGCTAAACTTTTTCCTTTTGTTTTTGTTTTTTTACCTTATAAAAGATTAATTGATTTATACTTTTCTTATGAGTAATTAATACATACTTTTTGTTATTCTAATTTGTCAATGCGTGTGCATGAGAAAGTTATACCAATTTATAACTTGTGCTTCCTTAATTTGCAGAAAGTGATACCAACGTGGAAGGAATTGGAGTACTACAAGGAGTACCAAAAAACGTTGAGAGCCTATGTTGGTAAAGACAAGGCAAATGAGATTTTGAGTGAGGCCTTATATTTGATGAGCCTAGGAACAAACGACTTCCTAGAGAACTATTACTTATCCCCTAAACGGCAATCTCAATTCACAGTCCAACAGTATGAGGATTTTCTCATTGGACTTGCTGGAAATTTCATCAGAGAACTGTATAGTCTTGGAGTTCGGAAAATATCACTCACTGGACTTCCTCCAATGGGGTGTTTGCCACTGGAGAGAACCATAAATATTTTGGGTCAAAATGAATGCGTGGAGAAATTTAACAATGTGGCGCTGGAATTTAATGGGAAGTTAAATGGTTTGGTGAAAAGGCTGAATAAGGAGCTTCCAGGGCTCAGATTACTGTCTGTAGATGTATACAAGATTCTTGATCAAATCATCAAGAAACCTTCTTTATATGGTAAGTTCATACTCCTTGTACTTACTGTAATTTGGTTTTACTTTTTTTTTTTTAGTTGAATTAATTTGGCATTACCTGTTTATGATTGTGATTAACAATGATATTCCTCCCTTTTTTATAAGTAGGTAATAATTTCCCTTTTAAGTATATTAAATTAAATGACTTTGGATTCTCAAAAAAAATTAAATACTTATATTTTTCTCTAAATATAAAATGTAATATTTTTTAATTAGTTATTTGAGTTGTTTAAATAATTCACATAAACAATCTTATAAATAAACACGTATGTAATAAGTTGAAAAAAATATTCTTCTTTATTGGTTTATTAGAGGTAATCTTTGTTCTATATCTAATATCTTTCCTATTATTTGGTTGAGGATGAGTGAAGGGGACACACATATTTTTCTTGTTAGATTTTTTTTAATAAAAAATTTAATATATGGTCCGAATCAACGATTATATTTCATTGGGTTAGGACTTAAAAGAGACCAAGGAAAACCCATATCCTAGCTCATGACTTACATCATGTTTTGATATATATATATATATATATATAAATTGGAATGAGATTGGTAGATTATAAGGACTGGAATACAATGAAATGAAATATGATATTTTTTCTTAAAAAAATTAAAAAAAGTATGATATATATATATATATATTAAGAATTGAAAGAAAATAAATATGTAGGTTAGGGAAATATAAATATATCTATCCAATGAACTCTTCTCCCTCTCACATGAAAGAGGAGCTGTAGTTGAGGACTCTACACAGACCTGGTTCGTGTGAAAGTAGAGACTCGCCGCATGGCGAGTTATGGCACAAAATTGTGCCAAATCATGTATCTCTAGCATTACTCTCATGAATAATGCAGAATGGGTTTGTGTGAGAGTAGAGTGGAGTCACATGGCGAGTTATGGCACAAAATTGTACCAAATCATGTATCTCTAGCATTACTCTCATGAATAATGCAGAATGGATTCGTGTGAGAGTACGGTGGAGTCCATAACTTCTCCTTATTGACCATTGAGAGAGATTTACAACTTGACACTATAGGGGAGAATGGACCTTTACCATAGGTGATGGACATATGTCCACATCTCTACCATCATTGTTACTCTTTTCCTCCCCTGAATTAGTTAGTCACTCATTACTAGTCATAAATAAAACCATATGCAACTAGACATAAAAGAAGTTGTTTATTCTTTCTTTATGTATTTCAATGATGAAGGAAGAGCGTGAATATTGACTATTGTCTGTAAAGAAAAAAAATAAAGAAAATTTGATATTTTAATGAAATATAGTATAAAATAGATAATTTGATGTGTAATATTTTGCACGGACTAATGCGAATGTTCTGTGCCCCAAATTTAGAGCCGGCTCTACTTGCTATATTAATCCAATTTGAAACAAACAATACGTGTTAGGTTTTGTTTTTATTTTATTTTTCGTCTACTCGTAAGTTCTTCAATTATAACAAATATGAAATTCGTTGTGGATTGGCAGGATTTGACGTTGTAGGAAAGGGATGCTGTGCTACAGGCAAATTCGAATTGAGTTACCTCTGCAATAAGCTCAGTCCGTTTACTTGTTCGGATGCGAATAAGTATGTCTTTTGGGATGCCTTCCACCCTACAGAGAAAACAAATCACATAATTGTTAATAGTTTTCTTGATAAGCTTCTAGCATATTTTCGTTGATTACTTTCATCCAAAAATAACAATAAATAAATAAAAAATCTTTGATTTTTGTTGTGGTTGATTACCATAATATCTCAATTAAAGTATTTATTTATTTATTTATAATGATGGATTTCTTTATCTATTTGTTTGGTTTTAGATTTTGTCCTTATTCTATAATATAACAACAATGGCTCTATTGTAATTCAACAATAGAGGTCCAAATCCAATGGCAATTGGAATCTCGACGTGATTTTATTTATTTATTTATTGATCTAGCTAGACCTGAATTTTTTTTTTTTTTTTTTTTTTGGGTGTATTTATCCACTGAAATGTTTGAGCCTAAATTAATGAGGAAAGATTGGATCTGATGTCTAATTGCATTAGACCCATTACGATGGTAACACGTGTGCATTTTTTGTCACATCTCATTATTTTAATGGATTCAGTGCATTGGACCTAAGCTAAGTTCATTAGTGAGAGTGTGAGTACATATTAGAGTGGGAAAAAAAATCTACAGTTCTAATTCAAACGAAGCTATCAAGAAAAAAAAAAAAAAAGGTTATTAAGCTAAAAGTTGAAGCCAAGGGATTCTGTATTAAAAAAAAAAAAAAAAAGTTCAAGCCAAGGAGGAAATATTTTTTTGGCAAGAGTGGAATAATATAATTATTTACATATTTTCTCAAAGTTTGGTTTAAATTACACATGTAATTTAAGCAATATATCACTAATCAATTTTACATTTTCTTTATCAAAAAAAAAAAAAAATTACATTTTCTTCTTACAGCTTCTACTCAATATTTTCAAGTGCAAATTATACTTTTCTATCCTAAACTATCACCTTGATTATACTTACCTTTTAAATTATCAAAACGCGCATGATTGACCCCCCAAAGTTATAATTTTATTTCAATACCCTTCCTACTGTTTGTTTTATATGAATGATAAAGGAATTTATATGAGTGATAAATTATGTACATCAAAGGCATCATTCGCCACGTTAGCACTTCCTCAATAATAAAGTGGATTAGTCTGTTTATTAGACCCAAAAAAAAAAAAAATATAGTGTCGATACTTGATTTACATCCAACTCAATGCCATGATTTTTTATTTATTTTTGTGCACGTGCTCCCCCCCTAATCTAAGTTTGAGCAATAAATTTGCAAGCCATAGATATTGACTCGGGGATTCTTTTATGCTTAAGGAAGGTATTAGCAACCACATATATAATACATAAAAATTTTCAAGTATGATGGGAAGAATTGGCTAGCTGGGTAGTGTCATTCTTTTATCATGTTGTGTGTTGTGGACTTTTGCGGGGATTGGCTCCATGTAAGTCTACCTATATATGTGTGATGCTTTCGCTTGAAAAATAAAGCTTAAGCATTTTTAGTCTACCTACCATTTTTAGTCCCTAAACTAATTAATGCCTGACATTTAGGTCCTTTCCGTCACTCAACTAACGGCAAAGGTTGACGTGGCTGACAGTGGAATAAAAAAATAATAATATAATCACACACATTAATTAAAATAAAAAAAATAAAAAAAAAAAAAACTCATTAGTTTTTGGGAAGAACATGACTGTTAATAATCTTCATGTTCTTCTTCTTCTTCAGAACATGAACTTCATGTTCTTCACCAAATCAAGACAAACTCAACCGGCCAACATTCATAATCTATCTCAACATAGAAAATTCTAACACTTTCAACATTGAAACCTCTAGTAAATCAAACCCATAAATCCAAGAAATAGACCCATAAACCTATAACCAAATAATCTTTCACGTTCATTCATACAAGGTTCATAAATCCAAGACCCACAAACTATAAATACAAAACTCACCATCCTTGACCCAAATCCGCCATCAACAACACCACCCCACCGATCAAACCCATTTCCCAAAGCAGCAAACACCACCATCATCGTCGCCCAGCCCCATGGAAACCCATAAAAAACTGATCAAACCCACACCACCATTGTTGATCAAACCCAACCCCGGAAACCCAGAAAAACCTAATCAATCCCACACCACCATTGTCGATCAAACCCAGCCTCGGAAACCCATAAAAACCTGATCAAACTCACACCACCATCACCAATCAAGCTAGAAAAACCCAACCCCATGAAAACCCAGAAAAACTTGATCAAACCCACTCCACCATTGCCGATCAAACCCACACCACCATCATCGATCAAACAACAAAGAGGGAGAAAGAGCCGGGTTTTGAGAGAGAGAGAGAGAGAGAGAGAGAGAGAGAGTCAGAGATTAAGATTTAAGAGAGAGTGAGGGATTGAGAGCTTGAACAAAGGAAAAAGAAAAAGAAAGATACAAATACAAACATGCACCATGAGAAAGAGAAAGAGAAAGAGAGGATTTGGAATTGAAATGGAAGAAGAAAAGGAAAGATCAGAAATTTATACAAAGTAGGTTTTTTTAAAATGGTGGAGAGAGGACTCAAGGGCATTGATGCGTTTTTTTAAATCTTCGATATTTTAAATTTCTGGGCAATCAAACATGTTTAGTGAAGAAAATGAAGAATATGAACAGTCATGTTCTTCCCAAAAACTAATGATTTTTTATTTATTTATTTTAATGTTTGTTTTTAATTTAATTAATTAATGTGTGTGATTATATATATTTTTTATTTCACCGTCTGCCACGTCAGTTTTTGCTGTTAGTTGGGTGATGGAAAGGACCTAAATGTCAGGCGTTAATTGGTTTAGGGACTAAAAGTGGTAAAAACAAAATGTAAGGACCGAAATGGAAAAAGTACAAAATGTAGGGACTGAAAGTGCATTTACGCCAATTAGTAATTAAAAACATTACATTTTCAAGACCTTGACTCATGGAAACTATAAACATATTAAATACTTGTCTACGTTGGAGAATTAAAACATAAAAGTTGATTGGTATCTTGGTCTGATGATAAAAAGCTATCATTGAGAACGGACATCATAGGTTGAAATTTTCTCAAAAAATAAAATAAAAATAAAAACTAGATATTCCTTAAAAAAAACCCCAATTATATGTTATTTTACTAGATAATAAAGACATTTGAACATAGAACGTAGAACATAGATGACATGTGTCACCTACGTGGCTATTACATAATCTACCCTTTGCTGTTGCATTATTCTACTTTTACTTTTAGTGGGTTGTACAACTTTTTTTTTTTACCCCTCTTTAGGCCTAAATTTGTTTTCCCCCTTTTAAAGAGTGTGAGGGAATTTCACTAGCAAAATGAATTTGGAAATTGAAATGTTCTGAGAACATTTTTTTTTTTCATTTGGCTTGCCTCTCATTTTAGACATGTTAACAATTCAATTAGATTTGCCAAAAAAAAAAAAAAAAAAAGCTTGGCTTATCTCCAGTACTTTTTTAATTGGAATTTCCTATTGTTTTAATGAGAAATTGCCACATCATCCACTAAATAAATAAAAGGTGGAGATTAAAACCCACTACCACTTGCCATTGTATATTTAAAACAAAAGGACATGTCCAGTTAAAAAAGTACTAGAGGTAAATCAAACCCAAAAAAATGCCATTATAAATTGTCAAATAAGTTTGATTGCTGAGAAAGCATTAAGCATCCATCAACTTTTTCCAATTATATTTGGCAACGGATCATTTCAATATTAGAACACATGATTACTAAAATGAAAGTTATAAGATAATTTTTGACAAATTAATTCAAAATGTGTACTGCAAATTGCATAGGACATTGACAAGTATCAAGAAAAGCATAGAGAACTATAATGAATTTATTACAAACCAATGAATTATTATTATTTCAAAACTCTTGTTAACAAGACCCATATATTATACTATATAATAAATTTGTGTCTTAGAAGCCATAATTTTGTTTTTCCTTACAATTGGTTGTTTTCTCTTTGCTGCACTCTACTTGCAGCAAGTAATTATAAAATAGTTTGGGGTGATTTGAGAGTAGGAAGAATTTTTATGCGTGTCTAGTGTCTTTGTAGACCCGTTGTGGCTCTCCTTTAATTTCATATTTGTAATGAATCTCCTTTTATGCCTAAAACAAAATAAAAATAAAAAACTAGGAAATTTATTATTAATATTACGTGAATCAATGCTGGAGTGGATAACTAAAACCACCACACATCCGATGAGCTCAATGCAATGTTGCAAAATTTTGGTGGGGCCAAGTTAAGAATAATAGGAAGATTCATTGGAAAAGCTAGAGTAAATTATCTCAACCTAAGAAAGAGGGTGAGATGGGCTTTCGGGATTTGAGATATTTCAACATAGCTATGTTAGCAAAGCAAGGTTGGAGAATGTTGCATGACTAGGATTCACTTATTTTCCAGTGTTTCAAAGCTATATATTTTCCACGATGCCACTTCCTAGATCCTGTTGAGTCACCCAATAACTCTTATGTACGGAAAAGTATTATGGCAGTAATGCCTATCCTGAAGAGTGGATGTTGTTGGATAGTAGGAAATGGGTTATCCATTAGAGTACGTGTAGATAAATGGATTCCAAATCACCCAACAAATAAAGTTCTCTATCAGATGCATGAGGATGATAAGGAGTGGCAGGTTTCTGACCTTATAAATCCAGATGTAAATTGGTGGAGCCGTGATCTCATCATGGCAACCTTTCATAGGAAATATGCCAAGGCTATTTGCAAAATATATACCACTAAGTCGTAGGTCTGTGTCTGACTCAATTGTTTGGCTTAATAATAAGAATAGTATGTATTCTGTTAAATTTGGGTACCATGTGGCAAGGAAGGTATTGAGAGAAGAGAATTGGGTTGAAAGCTCTTGGGATCCAATTGGCCAACAGGTATGGAGAAATCTTTGGAAACTTCAGGTTCCTAATAAAATCGAGGTTTTTGGATGGAGAGCATACCAAGAAATACAATAAAAAGAGCACTTCTATTGTTAATTCTTTATCCACAGATGACATAGAAGGTAGTTTCCACTAGTAGTCTCCTTGTACCCTTTTTATTCAACTAAAAGAAATTGTGATTTAGTCATTGATTATTTTTTTGAGTTTGTTTGTGGTGTAATAGGGATTGAAATTATGTTTTTGTATGTTAAATTTTGGTTAGCAAGGTGTGGAATTTGTTTATGATTAGGGTCATTGTCAATGCCTCCTTGGTGTAACGGGTACAACCATAAGATAAACATGTTACAAATGCCTATGTATGTGGATAGCGGAGAGATACATACACACAATGAATGATATTCTATAGAAAATATGTCCCATCTTAACTCCAAAAATATATTTGATGGAATAGCAACATTACATACATATACAAAAAAATTTCACAATAGTTGAGTTAGGAAAATTTTACTACTTCTTGTAGGGGTGGTAGGCCTAGTAGTACATGTCTATATATATTGGGCCGGGGGCCTAATCAGAGGACATGGAGTAGTTTGAGGACGGAGAAATCTTCATAGGAGTTCATGTTAGTGAGTGAAGAGGTGAGGTATGGTCATAAGAGTCCAAGAAATTGATCCGAGGAGGAATGCCTCCTCAGCTGATCAATGCCGAGGTCTGGGGCTGTGATTTGCCTTCCAGGGCGACATTCTAGGAGATTCTACTGGTAAGAATACACATCCAAAAGGTATAGGACAAAGGAGGGCTATGAAATATCTAAGGGAAAGCTGCTACCACCGCATTAATGAGGAAGTGATACCTGAACAATAGTTTTTAGCCTTACAGCTATTCCCAAAGACTTCAGGAAGGTGCTGATGTGACAAGGATCAACACCAACAATCTAATCTACACGTGGAGAGCAGAGATGAAAGGAGGAAGATAGTATAAAATAGAAGGGAGGCTCTGAGAGAAAAGGATCAGAGAATTGAGGGAGAAATATTGTAGCAATAAGAATTGTACTTGTAATCAACTTCAAGAAATATATACAAGAACTGATCTCCTCAAACTATGCCAAGAATGATTTTCTTTAGATAAAACCAGTCTACTTTCACTTTATTGTCATTTGGATCCACTATAATTGCTACCCAACTCATTAGAACTTAATTTTCCAACCCACTTTCTACAAATTCATTGAATTGGGCTCTTTGGGCTTAGATCCTTTTACCTTTTAGGCTTAGGACTCAAATTGCATCCTTACAATTCTTATCTATCCAACTATTAACATTTGACACCACTTTTTTCACCTATTACTAAGAGCATTCGCATCCGAGAATTTCAACCTATCCTATTTTACCATCTCAAAAAACTACTTTATCATTTATACCATACCATTTTACAATACACTCAACATCCTAACTTTTATTTTCCTATTCTACTCATTAAAATAATATATCCCTGAACCATATCTATTCTCTCCCATCTCTCTCCTCTCTCTAATTTTTACCTCTCTTCCATTGAAAGCAAACCACCTCCACCGTCCAAAAAGGCTAAAAAAAAAAAAAAAAAAAACCACCTACAGAAATCCAATACAAATCAAACTTAGATACCAAAAACCTTAACTTTCTTGGAATTTGACTGATTTCTCAGGAGCCCAGAACTCAAACAGACCTCCAAAAATAAAAACTACTTGCAAAAACCAAATATCAATCAAACCTACTTCCAAATAACTCTCTCTCTGCATCACCTCTCGCCACCACCAACACCAACACACCAAACCCACTTCCACCGTTAACCCAACTGCCACAACAACTCCACCAATCTCCAAAGAAATCCAAAAAATCGTGGCCCACCAAGTGAAAAAACCCTGCCACCAAACCCACGCCGACAACCACGAAGAGAAACCCATGCCGATCTCTACACCACACCCAAACACTGATCTGTACACCAAACCCCAAACGTCGATCTCCATGCCACCACACTGATCTGCAACGAGAGAGAGAAGAGAAATAATGAGTGGATGGTGGCTTACCATGGCCGGTGACAGTGGGTCAGGCCATAGTGCGGTGGCTATGGGGTTTTAAGTCTAAAGAGAGGGAGTGAGTGAGGACTGAAAGGAGAGGGAGAATTAGAGATTGAGAGACAGAGAGAGAGACGTGAGACGGAGAATGGAGGAGAGAGAAAGTGGCAGATATTTATAGGTGAGAATAAAAAATTATTATTCTGTTTTAGAATGCTGCTACAATACCATTGTAAATTTACAATGGTACTGTAACAGTATTGCAAATTTTTTTGCAATTTTAAACATTTACAAGTCCAGGTGTTGAGTGGTTTTTGGCCTTTAAAGCTAAATCTGTCCTACATATATCATTTGGTAGTCCGGATGTGAATGCTCTAACAATCTACTATATTAGCTGTCGTGAAAATTTCTGTCAATTTTTTTTTTCTTTTTGTGTTTATAGACTTTCTCTTTGATGGAAGCGACCGATTAAGCAATTTTGCATAAAGCTAATGATTGCAATTGAATAATTTAGTCCAATAATCCCCCTTTATGCCTCTATACCTAATTAAACTTTTTCTCCTTTTCTATTGCAATCACCTTTACCTTCTTCTTTTTTTCCTCAAAAAAAAACCTTTACCTTCTTTTTTTTGCTACCTATGAATGCCCAATTCGTTGGGTTGGTGTCTTGGTGGATTGATTTCTTTTCGTGAAAAACACTAATTCATCATTCATTCCACTAGTTCAACTAACACTCCGAGCTGCAAGTTGGACATAAAATTATCGTGTAGGCATCAACTATGACCTTTTCTTTAACCATACCATATATTAGTCCAACTTGTAAATCCAAGCTCGGCCTTATTATCATAGACATCGGGCTATAATTTGAAGTATTAGGGTCGAAGTTAGCTTTTCCTTCATTCTAGCCCAAATTATCGGGGCCTGAAACTTGAGCCCAACTAAGCCTTAACTGGATGTTGAAAACTATGTCCAGCATGAATGGCCTTTTGACAAATTTTAGGTAAAAAAAATATAAATTTATCTTACTTCTTACCAGATTGAGGGTCAAATTAAGTATTATGATAAATAACCAAGAGCATTGGTACTCAACTAAAATCTCTTGGTATTTTTAGTTGAGACATCTAGGGCTAAAATTCTCTCTCCCCAAATATAAAAATTGAATTATAAAATTTAGAAAATTAAGGTTTTTTGTTTTTGGGTCTATCATAACTTATAATGGCTTAGGAAGTAAAGCTTTAATATCATTAGCTCTTTATTGTTTTGAGTGTTTCACATATTAGAATGAATAGTGTTTTAAAATTCTGGATTTATAAAGTATGAATAGAAAATTGTAATTTTTTTCTCCTAAAAACCCAAAATTTTAAAATTGTTTTTAATTTTAATAACCATTTAAAACTTCTCTACTCCTTTAGCTAAATGTGCACAAATATTTGTCAGATTGTGGTGTGAATGAAAAAGGTTCCTCCCTTTAACCAAAACCAAACTCACCTTGATGTATCTAGTGAATCTGTGTAATTAAATTATCTAAATTGCTTAATAAAATATTTATTAAAAAAAAAAAAACTCCTTTTCTCCCTTCTATGTTACTAGAATCGTATGGGACAACCCAAACTTATCCAATATGATGAATATGGGATGACTGGATATATATATCTTTTTATATTTTCTGGTTTATATGAAAAAAAAATTAAAAAAAAACTCAAGAATTAAAATGATAGATAAGCTCACTACCAAAGCAAACCCAAAGAGACATAAATATCACCACCCAAAGGAATTTAGCTAATGATATAGAACTGAATTGACTCACCACTCAATGGGATATAAAATATCACCACCCAAAGATATACTCGCCACCCAAAGAAATTCACCCAAGAGATAAAAGTTAATTAAGAAGAAATTCATCTTCTGAAGCACAAAGCTTTATAATCTGAAAATACACTCTATAATATGAATTTTATTCAATTCAACCAAAAGGCTTATATAAAGCTTAAAACAGGCCTCTAAGCATGGGAGAATGAAATTAGTAATTAAAAAAATTACATTTTTAAGACCTTGACTCATGGAAACTATAAACATAATAAATACTTGTCTACCTTTGAGAATTAAAACATAAACGTTGATTGGTGTCTTGGTCTAATGATAAAAAGCTATCATTGGGAACGGACATCATAGGTTGAAACTTTCTCAAAAAAAAAAAAAAACATAAAAGCTAAATATTCCATAGAAAACCCCAATTAAATGTTATTTTACTAGATAATAAAGACATTTGAACATAGAACGTAGAACATAGATGATACATGTCACCTATGTGGCTGTTACATAATCTGTCATTCGCTCTTGGATTATTCTACTTTTACTTTTGGTGGGTTGTACAACCTTTTTTTTACCCCTCTTTAGGCCTAAATTTGTTTTCCCCCTTTTAAAGAGTGTGAGGGAATTTCACTAGCAAAATGAATTTGGAAATTGAAATGTTCTGAAAACTTTTTTCTTTTTTTCATTTGGCTTGCATCTCATTATAGACATGGTACCAATCCAGTTAGATTTGCCCCCCCCACCCCCCAAAAAAAAAGAGAAAAAAAAAGTTTGGCTTACCTCCATTACTTTTTTAATTGAAATTTCCTTTTGTTTTAATGAAAAACTGCCACATCATCCACTAACTAAATAAAATGTGGAAATTAAAACTCACTACCACTTGTTATTGTATATTTAAAATAAAAAGACATGTTTAGTTAAAAAAGTACTAAAGGTAAACCAAACCAAAAAAAAAAAAAAAATGCCATTATAAATGGTCAAATATGCTTGACTGTTGAGAAAGCATGGATCACATGTTCAGAGAATCTAACAACTCTTTTTTCTTTTTTCTTTTTTCTAATTTATTTTTTTGATAAAGAGAATCTAAAATAAAGAGAATCTAAACAACTCTAAACATAGTATTGGGCAATCTTAATCCTTTTTTTTTCAATAGCTGTCCCCTTCTCACTTGAGTTAGAGCTAAGCTAACAATCAATATTACATTGTGACAATTTGTTCGGTTGTTCCAGCACTTCCTTGGTTTGGTGCCATTTTTTAATTAATAGTTTAATACTACAATTGGGTACATTTGAAAAACTTGGGATACAGAGATCATTGACTAATTTGACTTTACGTTTCAACAACCATTTGCCTTTGATTTTCCTATTGTTCTATAAACACAGATGTAGGCACGCAACTTATAATCAAATTTCAGAAATTGTGATTGTTGGGGTTTCACTAAGCAATAGTTTGGTAACACAAAATTAGTCAAAATTGTTAGCAAGATTTATTGTAATTGGTATATAGCAAAAATTGAATTACATGTGGGTTTATATGAAATCAACTTGCTTCAATCATAATTTATAATTATTTTTTATTTTTATTTTTATTTATTTTTTTATGAATCAGGATTTCATTACTTATGACTTATCGCTTAGCAAGTTGTGAAAATATTTTATCCATAACACTACTCTTTATAAAGTGATAAAGTAGGTAATTAAGTGTACGTTTGGCTCCAGCTTAAAAAGTCAGCTTATTTTACTATTTAGCTTATTTTTACTATTATTCATAGGCCCCACTACACTTTTTGGTATTATTCACAAGTCCTACTGTACTATTTCAACTAACTTTTACCTTTATCTATAGTACTTTCAGCAAAAAGTTTTCAGTTTCAGCAAAATAAGTAGATTCCAAACAGACCCTAAATAACAAAATCTAGCCACCTTGACAATTACTCCACTGTTACCGCTGAAATTAGGTTTTAACTTTTAAGGAAAGGTCTACTGCTTGCTTGGGATTTGCAATTAAGGGAAAAGTATTATTGAATTAGACTCTTAATAACTTTTCATTCACACAAGGATGCCAAATTAGAATGTTACGATGGGTTTAATTAGCTAAATTAGTAAAATATGTTATCATCAAATAAGATATGTTATCATCAATGGATTGTTATCATCAAATAACAATCCATCGATGCATTGGTCAGTTCATAAAGAGAAATAGACAAAGTTTTCCTCCAAACCAATTTAGAAAAAAATTCTCTAGCCCATTACACAGGTATTTTTATAAAATAATTCATATGTATTATTTAAAAAAAATTATATTACTTCTTAAATAAATTATGTGACTAAAAGTCTAAAAGTATACGTGCATGGTTTTATTAATTGCGACATAGTGAGTTAAAGGAATTTTTCTCCAAATCAAATTCATGGTAAACTTTTTCCAAGAATAATTGATGTTATAGATTTAAATATTTTTTCCATTAAAAAAAGTCAATATTTATAAATATGAAAATATATATATTAATACTATATTTCAACCCGATAGTATCCCATAAATAGATTACATCATTACATGGCGATTTGAGGATGAATTGGTCCCTAGATGTTTTAACTCACCACCATAGGCTTCCATTTATCTATAAAACAAGGAGGAGATTTGACTTTATATATATGTGGAAAAAATTAACGAATGCCCTAAGGACATTTGTTAATGAATTAATTTAAGAAATTTTTTTATGAGAAAAAAAAAAGTAATTAATATTTTGACAGCTTTTTCAATTTTCCATAAAAATGATATAAAAACTTTCCTTAAATTGTTTATTAACCGTTGCGCAAAGAGCACCCATTAACATAACCGTATATGTGTGTGTGTATATATATTGGTTTTTTCATAAACAAGTTTGACTTTATTTATAGAGTAACTTGACTTTGCCCAAGGTTTTGTAATTATAGGGGGGCCAATTACTATTATTATAGGGTAGCTTAAATCTTAACTATGGGAATATTAATATTTGAAGGGAGTTTTGACTTTGTTTAAAAGTAGCCTTTGGGTGGAGAAATTATAAGGTCCTCATGGTGAACAAGTGACGTGGTCCACCATTCTAATAAAAGACTTTCACCTGTTTAAAATTGTTGAGTTAGAAAATTTTTTTAAACAGAAATTGATTACTAACTCAACAATTTTAAACAAGTAGAAGTCTTTTAGTGGAATGGTGGACAAGTGATATAATTTACCAAATGATTATATAATTTCTCCTTGGGGTGGGGGTGGGGTGGTTTCATTTTGGTTCCATAAATTTGCTTCAACCTAAGAATAATATTCAATGTCTATAAAGGTAATTTTTATCCACTAATAAATGAATATTAAAGTCTTATAAATAAAGTAATACCACAAAGGATTTAGATGTCTTTGTCCAAGGGTCCTCCCATATGGGAGAGACTTTGAATTTGTTTGTGAAAGTGTTAGCAAGATTTTGTTATTTGTTGATACATTCTGAGTGTATAAACACTCTGTAATATTTCTTTGATATAGTGAATTCATCATCTGCTACCTGTAAACAAGTGATTGAGCCAATAATTATTTTCCATAGGAGTCAAGCCAAATATAATAAAGTTCTTTTTCTTTAATTAAAAAAGAACTACAAAAAATATTTTAAAAAAAATATTCTAAAATTAAAAGATAATGTTTTTACTATGGTTAAGGGAAATTTTGAAAAAACTAGGGGCCCTCTAGTTTTGCCGCCACTGCCATGAACATATGCTATTGTCGAACCACATAAATTCTTAGTGTTTTCTCTTGTATTTGATTGTTTATTAATTTATTCGTTCTTATTATTTCTTTGAAGATCTTTCTAAATCCCATAATATTTGACAATCACTATTTGTGTGAGAGGGCTATCAAGAGGTCCTTTCGCATAACAAATTGGTATTGGAGTTTTTACTTTTACAATGATTTTTATTGGAGATGCTCGTGTTGAATCCCTTCTTCACTTTTGATGTATGAAGAAAAAATGAAAAATATTAAAATTACTACAAAATATATATAAATTAAATGTGATGGTGGACTTCAACAACTTAATAAATAAATATTGTAATTACTTTTTTATATTTGTGAAAAATCAAGTTATAAGTCTTATACTTTTTTCCAAAAAACAAAAAAAAGTTATAAGTCTTATATAGTAAAATTTGTAGCATCTCTAACATCACTTTCCTTATTTTCCATTAGCAGAAATGGAATTCTATTGTATTTGCTATTTATGACTTGAATTGAGTTTGAACTAGTCTAATTCAAACTAGGGCCACTCACCAGTCAAATTCACACTTCAATCATCTCAAATTTTAATTTCCCAACTTCTTTGAAGTGGTTTGGTCGACATAGGAAACAAAGAAAGGCAAAAGGAATAACATCAACAACATTTAAAAACTTTCAACTTTCAACTTTCAAGAATAGAAATAAAAGAAAATTCTAAACAAGAACTTTTTCCTACCCTCCATTCTCTTTGTAATTCAAACAAGAGAGGAGACTAGCATAACATATGTTTCCCCTGTCAAAACTTATAAGAATCTGTATATATTTGATCCATAAAAGAAACAAGCTACTTCAAAATATTTCATCGTGAAGAGAGAACACGTTGTGCCAATTGCTTTTGCAGTTTTGCTTGGGTGGTAATTTTTACAATTGCCTCGCTACAAGTCTCTTCTGCTTTTCAAAATCAAAAAATTTTAAGAGCTATAAAGTATGAAAGTTGGGAAAATAGAGATATATTTTTTTTAATTTTTGGTTTTGAGATACATAAGAGGAGGGAGATTCAAAAGTGGTGAAAAGAGTTTTTCAAGCACTATATAAAATTCCTTTTTGGTTTTTTTCCTTTGTTTGGTTCAGAAAGAAAATTGGAGATAAACTCATAACAGAGGGTGTCCAAGTGGTTTCCACTTTGACCCAAAAACGTGGGAAGAAAAATACCTCCAAGTTACCTAAATTACATTTTCTATTCCTTGATATTCAGCCTCCCATTACATTTTTTTGTTAATCAGCCCTTCTCTCTCTCTCTCTCTCTCTCTCTCTCTCTCTCTCTCTCTCTCTCTCTCTCTCTCTCTCAATTTGAAATGGTTTTTGTTTCTACTAGTTGTTTGGTTGGTTGTTTTTTGTCCATCTCCTTCTTGAGAAAGCAATGGCGGAGCCACATTGGGACCCAAGGGGGCCTTGGCCCCCCCAAAATATTTGAAAAAATTAGTATATATATAGTAGAGTTATTTTAATAAAGAAATGTTATATTCACAATATTTTTACAATAAATCTTAAGTGGCAAGTTATTATTACTTGTTACGTGTGTGCAAAAAAGTTATTTAGTTGTGGATTAAAATTATAACTAATAACAATTTACCACTTACAATTTATTGTGAAATTGTTGTAAAAATATTGTAGAGGTAGCACTTAAATAATTTTCCTCCACTACATAACCATGTGTGTGGTTAAAATACTTCCTGCAAAAGCAGGTGTGTAGCTGTGTAGGCTACTCTCACTTTCTCATATTTTTATTTGTTCTTAAAATATTAAAATAATCAATGTATCATAACATCATAAATGTATATGATTAAAATATATTATTTTTATCATTTTCTTTATATATAAAATAATATAACATGTATTTGGTTGTCGTTATAGCTATTTTTTTTTTTATATATTGAAATTGGAATGATTGTTTGTCTTTTATTTAAAAATCTTTAAATTATTAGTATTTTTTAAAATTTTAGTCATTATATTTAATGGGTGATAATTTAATTTGAAAAATCTAGGTTCATGGACAAGTTTAGGAGTTGGTAATTCAGAAATAATACACTTTTGAGTTTTGATTATTAAATTGTATGTATATTACTGTTAGTATGGATATAATTAATATATACACAAAAATAATTAATTGTCTAATTTTATGTTTGGCCCCCCCAAATATAAATTCCTGGCACCACCACTGTGAGAAAGTATCTCCTAAGACGGACTCACAAAATTTGTCTCACTGACATGTGAGTTCCACGCATGTAGGACCCATATGTCAGTGAGACATGGGTTTCATAAGCCTGTCTCATACAAGATTTTTCCCTCCTTATATTTTGTGTGCCCATGGGAGGTGGCATTTTTATAGTTTGGCACTATACTTGTTAATTTAACCATGGAAATGTTGTAAAGAAATTTGTAATTCAATTGGCATGTTTTAATATTTCCAACAAAGATATTTACTGTTCAAATTCTTTCCCTACCAAATATCAAATTATTAAAAAATCATGGAGATGTTGACCTATTCTATATACAGAAAATAAAATAAAATAAACACTTAAATTTAGACTTTCAAAACACACAAACGCATAGAGATAATATGTAATATTTATTAGATAATAATGAAAAAAAAAATTACTTCTCACATACTATTTTAAAAATATATATATATATATATATTTGATAATAGGAGCATAATAGTAAATATATGTAAACAATTTTTTCCATTTTCTCATTCTTTTTTCTCAAAAATAAAAATAAAAAAATCGTATCATATATATTATATTAAAGTCAAAACATAATCATAATCCAAATTGAATCTAGATTAGTTTTTAATTGTAATATAATTTTGATATAAATGTCCATTTTAATTTTCTTAATTTTAATGTAAAGTTGTTCATTCAAAATACTCAGCATGAAAATCATAATAATCACCCCACTTAATTAGGTAAGATCATTTTATCATCATTGTTGTTTAATATTTATGTGCGTAAACATGGATTACAACCTAGTTTATAGTTATTTTTTATCCTTCCAATTTTCTATTTTCTATACTAAACACACATAATGAAAAATTAGAATATTTTCTATCCTCCCAATTCGAGTTTCAAGAAATTTAAAAAACTTTTTAATTAAGGCTCTATAATCTTTTTGCAAAAGCTCTACTACTAATTAGTAGTAAAACTTTTATGATATGGAGGTTTAACTGAAAAACTCTTTAGTGTTTTAAATATTTGACAAATTAAAGTTCTAGATTTCTAAAATATGAACAATAAATTATATATATATATATATATATTCTAAAAGTTTCAAATTTTAGTTTTAGTCTTAATATAATTTGTAGCTTTGAGTATCCCTTAAAGCTCTTTAGCTTTAGTTTTAAGGCTCTTCAACACACCCTAAACTTTAGGATTCCCGCTGCTTTCTTTCCTAATCGGCTGAGTTTCCATATGCTTCATTACTGTATTCAGAGTTTGTACTTTTCAACTTCACTTTACTCGTTGTTAGTTGGAAAGGCAGCCCAACCACTACCCTTAAAAAACGTACTCTTCAGAATTAACTATTCTATTATAATTCTATTCTAATATATATATATATATATTACAATTCTATTCAACATATAAAACATATTCTTAGAGCATTAGCATTAGGGAGAATAAAGCCCCCTAGTTGCTATTTTACACCCTGCACGCCAAAACATGCTTTACCCGAGTTTGTAAACCCAAAAATTTTTACAACCTAGCTACAATGAGTTCTCATTTATAAGAACTCATTGTAGCTAGGTTGTAAAAAAAATTTGTTCTCAAATATTGTCTCTTTCTCTTTTGTCACATTAGTGTAGAATTGATTTGTTTATATTATTTAATAGTATAGTTTATATTATTTTAATGAGTTGTAAGTAAAAATAGAAGCTGCAATGTTGGGTGAGTTACAAAATAGAATAGTAAAATAGATAAAGTAGATTTTGAGGATGTAAAATAAATACTTTTTTGCATCCTCAAATGCGAATGCTCTTACATGATTCTAAGTAACTGTTATTTTGTTTAAATAAACTAAAGGCTTTTTTAGAAAATAATATATACAGTGATGAAGCCAGGAATTTTATATTTGGGGGGCCAAACATAAAATTAGACAATTAATTATTTCTCTGTGTATATATTAATTAAATCCATACTAATAGTAATGTACATACACTTTAATAATCAAAACCCCAAAGTATATTATTTCTAAATTACCATCTCCTAAACTTGTCCATGAGTCTAGATTTTCCAAATTAAATTATCACCTGATGATGCCAAAATCGTCAGTTGGATCATTCATCCAATCTAGAGCTTTAGATGATCTTGTAGGACCTGCAAGATAAAGAGAGTTGATCGAAAAGACCATCGGATTGTGCTCGGTGGGGGAGTCTCTAATGCTTAAGTTAGTATTAGCCCATATCTTTTCTACTATAGATAGCATTTTGTAGTGGTTTTTGACATACTTTAGAAAATGGACAAATTGTCTCTTTTATAGGTGACTTAGGTAGCTGTTAGACATAAATGAGGGTGATTATTACCCTAATTGTAATGTTCTTTGTCTTGATGAGAGAGTTTAAGACCTTTGGTAGCTATTATTGAATGTATTGGGCGGTTACTTGTCTATCTTTGATGGCCTACTTATGATGCAATGATCGTCCATTAAGATGGATGACCTTAATGATTTTTATGGACTCATCATCACCCATTAAAAATAATGACTAAAATTTTAAAAAATACTAATAATTTATTTTTAAATAACAGACAAACAATCATTCAAATTTCAATATAAAAAAAATATTTATAACTACAACCAAATACATGTTATAAGGACACAATTTGGTTCCTAAGCCTAAAAGGTAATAAGATCTAGCCCCAAAGAGTCCAATACAATGAATTTGTAGAGAGTGGGTTAGAAAACTAGGTTCTAATGAGTTGGATAACAATTATAGTGGATCCAGATGACAAGAAAACAAAGATAAATTGATTTTATCCAAGGAAAATCATCTTCGGCTCAATCCGAGGAGGTTAGTTCTTGTATATATTTCTTTTAAATTTGATTACAAGTTCAGTTCTTATGGCTACAGTGTTTTTCTCCCTCTTTCTCGATCCCTCTACCGTGGGGCTTCTTTCTCTATTATATACTCCTCTCTTCTTCATCTTCGCAATCCACGTGTAGGTCAAGTTGTTGGCTTTGGCGCCTGTCCCATCAGCACATTCCTGAAGTCTTTGGGAGTAGCTGTAAAGTTGTTTGCCACTGTTCAGGTATCACCTCCACATTAATGCGACCAGAGAGTTAGCTGTAGAGTTAGCATTCAATGCGGTGGTAGCGGCTTTCCCTTAGATATTTCTCAGCTTCCCTTTGTTCTATGTTTCCCTAAGGTTTATCCTTATTAGAAAAACCTTTCAAAGTGTCATCCTTAAGGGCGGACCAATCCTTCTGACCCTTGCCTTGCTTAGCTGAGGAGGCATCCCTTCTCGGACTACCTCCCCAAACCTTCACAGTCGTAGTTTGCTCATGGCACCTGATTCTTATGTCTTCCCTATCGTCTAGTTGTCCTCGAATCACTAATCGTCCTCAGACAAGGCTCACGACCCAATACAGACTTTTAGGCCTTTTATCCCTACACATGTTATATTATTTTATATATAAATTAAATAATAAAAATAATATATTTTAATCATATACGTTTATAATGTTATGATATATTGATTATTTTAATATTTTAAGAACAAATAAAAATATGAGAATAGTCAAACCAAACAAAATGAAAAATAAAATAAAAGTAAATGGTAAAGTGGGAGTAGCCTATACAGCTACACAGTTACTTTTGCAGGAAGTATTTTAACCATACATGTGTTGTTTATTATTTTATATATAAATTAAATGATAAAAATAATATATTATAATCATATACTTTTATAATGTTATGATATATTGATTATTTTAATATTTTAAGAACAAATAAACATATGAGAAGAGTCAAATCAAATAAAATAAAAGTACATGGTAAAGTAGGAGTAGCCTACACAACTATAAACTTACTTTTGCATGAAGTATTTTAACCACACACGTGGTTATTTAGTGGAGGAGGATAATTTTATATATAACCTTTTATATATATATATATATATATATATATATGTATATAAATAAATAAAATATAGCTCCCTCCGCCGCTATGGACCACGAGGGAAAAGAAAAGTCTCCGTGAATAAGTCAAAAGAAATGCATATTATTGATCAAACAAACAACAAATTTATCAACTCTACCTGTATCAGCCACCTCACATAATTTGGCAATGGAGCAAGTTGTGCCAGAACTTAATTTATCCGTTAATCATTATTACGATATAAAGAATCCCAGTTCAGAATCACTAGCATCACCGCCTGAATTGTGAAATAACTCTCTCTCTCTCTCTCTCTGGGCTCAGTATTTCAGAGAGGATCATTGAAGTTTAAAGTGACTAAACAAGTTTGATCAATCAAATGAAGTTAGATTTTTTGTGCTTTAAAGGTATTTGTTATTCACCGGAAGCTGATAATGACAACAGCATACAAGGTATTGTAGAATTTGATTAAGCAGTACTGGCTTTCGTTTCTGTAAACTATTGTTCATTTTATGTAGTCATTATCAAGAAGATGCTTATAAAATTTTCTGTCATTTTCTGTTTATGTTGCATTTATAATTTGGTTTTGAGATGATATTGGGAAAAAAAAAAATAAGGCTTAAGTCCTATGAAGCTGCAATACTAGTCGATCATATTTGAGCTGTTTATTGCCACTAATGTAAGAGAAAGTTTTAGTTCATCCAATATAGCTATAAATTGTAAAATAGTGTTTTAAAGTAGATAAAGTAACTTTTTGGTATTAAATTAGGCTTCTTCTTTTCTTTTCTTTTTTTCGTAGCAAATCTAGCTGTGAATGCTCTAAGACAAAAGGTGAAAAGCTAAAAACTAAGAGTCTGTTTGGTTTGTATTCATTTTCTATTTTCATTTTTTGTACTCATTTCTATTCTCAAATCTTGTACTCATTTTTTTGTTTCCAACTCATATTTTTGTTTGGCATTAATTTTTTGCTATTGTTTTCCCTAAATTTTTTTTTAATTATTTATTTATTTTTAACCTCCAATGGATACAAACACAGAGGAAGCCTTTGGCAGTTATCATACCCGTTAGAAACCATTTACCTCCTACAAACTAGTAACAATCAGAGCAGATATGCCTTAAAACAAACAACCACCATAACCATTTCAACAAACCAATCCACAAAAAAACCACCACAACCAAAAGGAGTCCACTACCAGTGAGCATCAACCATGGATTGCTCTCATCGATTCACCACCACCACCATTGAGAGAGAGAGAGAGAGAGAGAGAGAGAGAGAGAGCTTTTGATAGGACAACTTAATGTTAGTGGGACCCATGAAATTGGTTTTTTTACAAAAATGCCACCATAGATTCACTATCAGATATGCCTTAAAACAAACAACCACCATATGCATTTCAACAAACCAATCCATAAAAAAACCACCACACCCAAAAGGAGTCCACTACCAGTAAGCATCAGCCATGGATCGCTCTCATCAATTGACCACCACCACCATTGAGAGAGAGAGAGAGAGAGAGAGAGAGAGAGAGAGAGAGAGAGAGAGAGAGAGAGAGAGAGAGAGAGAGCTTTTGATAGGACAACTTATAGTTGTGGGACCCATG
Source organism: Quercus lobata (assembly GCF_001633185.2). Taxonomy (NCBI): domain Eukaryota; kingdom Viridiplantae; phylum Streptophyta; class Magnoliopsida; order Fagales; family Fagaceae; genus Quercus; species Quercus lobata. Next base: position 56,176,895 of record NC_044911.1, read on the forward strand.
AAATTGGTTTTTTTAATGAAAATGCCACGATATTCATTTTCAAGAAAATGAAAACGCCCAAAAATTGTATGCTGTTTTTTGAATATTGAAAATGAAAATTGAGTACGAAAAACACAACCAAACTAGTGTTTTTTGTGGTGGGTCCCACAAAAAGCTGAAAATAAATACTGAAAACACCACATTTTTTCTCAAACCAAACACCCTTTAATATTTTTACCCAAGGGCTAAGAAGGGAAACTCTCAAAAGCCTAAGCAGAAAAAGCAGCATTTCTGTCATCATTGTGGTGCAGCTGGACATACTCGACCTAATTGCTACAAGTGGTTAACCACTCAAAAGAGCAACAGCATGATCGCGTCGAGAGATCAGAATCAGTTTCCATCCTCTTTTGCTCCTCTTGGAGATCTTCTCAAAGCCTTCATGTTCCTTTCAAATTTGAACGGGTTTAACTCTTCCTCCTCACCGCTAGATCAAAGGTTTGCTAAACGGAAAGGTTCTTCCAAGGCGTGGAAGGAAAAGGGCTCCAAGTGATTCTGTCACTTATTCTCTCTCCACTTTGTGTGTTTTTTTTTTTTTTTTTTTTTTTTTTGCATTATTTGTGTGTTTTGCTTTCTTGTTTTGAGTCAGTTTAGTTTTATGCATTGCTTTGTTTTGTTCAACATGTTTTTGTTTGTTTATTTTTCAGTTTTGCTTTATTTTGTTTTTCATAAAAATTAAAAAAAAAATTGAAAAATTAGAAAAATACAAAAACAGTGTGAATTTATGTACATTGGTACTTGTGTACCTTGGATGGTCATTGAAAAAAAGTTTTTTAAACTTTGTATCTTTTGTAACTTAGATGAGCATCTCTATGCACAACTGAACAAGTGAACTTTGTGGCTCGTGTTTGTGATAAGTAAAATTAAGTAGTCTCTTGTACTTAACACTCGTATCACTCTTTTTGATGAGAAGAACTAGAAAATCCTAAGGAAAAGGCATAAATAACCATCTCACCACTGTTGCCTGCCAATCATGACATCTGTATGCTTCGACATAGCAAAAGTGCAATGTCAAAAGCTTAACATCATTGGATACTTCTTTTCTATCTCTTATATACCCATGCATGGTTTGCTTTAAAAAAATATATGCAAAGAAAAATAAAAGCAAAAAGATCAAAATGCTTTATATATGATTGCAAGTGTGTATTCTAGGAGATATGGGAGTTATAAGATGTACCTCAAAGATAATAGTCCCCATTAAACAATCACAATTGTGTGTGAGTTAAAGTGATTTTCTCATATCTCAAATCATCATAACATGTAGACACTTATGCAATCTTGCGATGTGTTTCACACACAACACGTAATATTCTTTGCTACTTTTGATACATGTGCAGGTACAATGTGATTTAGCTATCACAAGGAATACTTGTGTTAATGTATGCTCACTAAACTGTTTTAACTTGTTTTTGAAATATAAAATTGGTTAGACTTGTTTAGTGTATGTGTGTGTGTGTGTCTTTTAGGATCTATGTGCTTACATTTTTCTTGATTGAGAGATGTTTTTGAGAGATTAAAATGTTATTTGGATCCTTGGTTGAGTTGCATGTTTGATTACATTCAAGTCTGTGTTTTTCTCTTCTTGAAAAACTATTTTAAGCAATCTCGACAGCTCCTCGATACCTCTTGACACTTGGCTTATCTATTGAGCTCTTCAACTTCTTTTAATCACAATCTTAAAAGTTTCTCGATAGCACCTCGATCCATCAAGAAAGTTTTTGTCTCCTCGATAGCTGCTCAATAGCCCCTTGATCCATTGAGCTTCTTTTTGCTGTGGACACCTCTGGATAGCTGCTTGATAGCTGTATCTTTTCATGCCTTTAAAGCTTGACACCTCTCTACACCTCTCAATCTGTCGAGAATTATGAGAATCTATAAATAGGGTCCGCGTGATTCAGATCTCACTTTTCTCGATCTCTCTCGATACTTTTGTGTCTTTTCACCTCCTAAACCTTTCTTTCTCACTTCAAACTCCCTACCCAAGAGCTTTTCGGCCTTAAGATCATTTTTCTTACACCTGGTAAGATCTTTATCTCTCATTCTTCATGTTTACTAACCTAAGTTTTGGGTTTTTGAAATTTTTTTGGGGTTTTTCAAAATTGGTGGAATTTTTGTGAAATTTTTGGGATGGGCTTTGTGAAAATGGTTCTAAATCATCATGCATTACATCTCATTTGCATTATAACAATGTTTCATGCATTATAGGTGTGTGTTTACCTTGTTGAACTGATTGTGTGCTGGTAGGATTGGATTAGGCTAAGCCCATTATGTTTTTACTATTGCATATCACATGCTCATGCATTTTTATGCATACATACTTTACATTCTCTATATTCTTATATATTGATTGTATTGGTGCTTTTTTGTGTGTTTCTTTCTCTCCCTCTCTTTAATTTATGTTAGTTGCATCATGGCACCTAAACGTAAATCTACTCCATCCCAAAACCCTCTTCGTTCCGGGCCATCCACTTCTTCTGATCCTACTCCTTCTTCTGTCCAGTTTCATGATGAGAAGGTCAAATCAAACTTCTTTGAGAACTTCTCTAGATGAGTCGTTCATTCGGAATGCCAAGTCATTTTGCTGGACTTCTCCAACACTGACCTACCCACTGTCATTCACAGCAGAGGTTGGGAGTCACTGTGTGACGTCTCAGTCACTTGTCCATCCGTGCTTATTCAGGAGTTCTACTCCAACATGCATGAATTTGATTATTCAATTCCTCTCTTTGTTACTCGCGTTCGAGGTACGCAAATTGTGGTCACTCCGGATATTGTATCCGAGGTGCTTCGTGTTCCGAGGGTAGAGCATCCTAACTACCCCGGTTGTGAGCGTTTGAGGACTGTGTCCAAAGACGAGCTTATATCCGCTTTTTTTAAGCGTCCCTTTAATTGGGGTGATCGTCAGTTCACTTCTTGTACGGCCTTTGCTAAAGGCCCTAGGTTTCTTAACATGGTTATGACTTTTGTTTTGCATCCTTTCTCTCATTATTACTCCTTTACCGAGCCCCGTGCTCGATTTTTGCTTTCCCTTTTAGAGCATCTTACTATAGATTTTCCCTCCCACTTTATTCTCCCATCATAGATGTATATAGGGATACGGCAACCCGTGATAAACTCATCTTCCCTATTAAACGGAGCAAGGCGCAGCTACGTTTGAAGAGGTCCGAGACAGTGATTCCTCCAACTTTTGCAACTCCATCCACATCTGCCCCCTCTTCTTCTACGGGCTGTGTGACTCTCGAGGACATCATGGCACAGCTTATGCGCATGGATGATCGCCTCGACACTCTCAGTGATGAGTTATGTCAAGTGAACACCCGTGTTGGTCATATTGTACGACGTCAGCCTGCCATGGGTGGTTACACTGCTGCTTCTCCTTCTCCATTAGCATTTGAGGATGAGGATGATGATGCTGATGCTGATGCTTCTGATGCTGATGAGGATGATGATGCTAGCTCTTCTAGTGTTAACGAGATGTCTACTTGATACTCTTACCCTTTGTCACTCGTGTCAAAAAGGGGGAGTAATTTTGGATATGAGAGTAGTCATACACATTGGGGGAAGGTTAGCATAGGAGATTTTTGTCGAGGGAAATGTTTATATTGAGGGATGTAGTTTGGACTTTATGTATCTTTTTCTTTTCTTTCTATTTTAAATACATTCTTCTTGTACTTTAGATCTTGTGATCATATTGTGATAGCAAACCTTGTACTTGTTGATATATACATTTGAGGTTGTTATTACAGTTCTTTCACCTATCTTTACATGTGTTGTTTCTTTTCTTTCTTTATACACATGTTTCTTATTTCTTGTATGCAATATTTTATTTCTGTTTTACACTAAGATGCCTTGATGAGTTTTGGTTAAAGTGTTACAGAAATACAGGTTGTCAAAGTTTACTTGCCGTAAACTCTCTTCTTACAAAGTTTTTCAAGAGTTTGTGTTAGGATAGATTTTATTGTATTCAACAAGTGAATGAGTTGAGTGAGTTATGACTTCTCTCATATCTCATTTGTTTGTTGTGGTTTTGTCACGGATTGCCAAATGGGTAGATTGTTAGGACATATGTGATTCTATGTTAGGAAAATATGTCAACATTTTATGTAATTGGCTAATCCTTTGACAAAACGCACTTTTGTTGTAATTGGGTAGATTTAGGATGTGTTTAATGCTTCAAGCAACAAGGTTTCAAGTTCAAGTGTTAAAGTCATGCAAGTCTGTCCAAGAATCAAGTGAGAAAGTGCAGAATTTTAAAACTCGACAGCTAGCATCTATCGAGGTTTAAAAGTTACTGAAACCCGTGGCTCAATAGCTAGCTCGATAGATGGCTATCTATTAAGGTTTATGAAATTCATTTTTTCAAGCTGTTTTTCATCCAATCCGTGAATGTATGTTTGATCTTTCTTTTCTCACAACCCTAAACATAAATAAGGATTATTTTGAGGGCCGTAAAAGGATACACAAGTTGCACAAGAGCACAATTCCACAAGTGTGAAGAAAAGTGTGACCGGAAACGTAGTTTGCCCTAGTTCTTCTTTCTCTTGAAGAAGCTGCTGTGTTTTGTACACCATAGAGTTTTGTGACCAAGCAACTTCATGATCTTCATCGTGTGATGAACTGAAAAACTTTGCAGCCAACATCCTTCTCAAGTTGGAGATTAAGTCACGTATTAGGATCCATGCAATTGGTTAGTCACATACTAAGAGCCGTGCATTGAAAATGAGAGATTGTCACTACAAAACAAGTCCAATTGGGTATTGAGGTAAGGGTTCAACTGTAGGCTGGTATAAAGTATTGGGATTCCTTTACTTGTAACCGTTTGTTTTGATAATAGTGGATTCTCGGGAATGGTGACCTTAAAATCACCTAGTGGGGTTTTTGCCGTATAAGTTTTCCCTATTCGTAAACAAATCACCGTGTCAATTTATTTTCCGCTGCATACTTTAGTTAATTGGTGATTTGTTTGTGCTGCCACGTACAATTGCATGTTAATTTGATTAATTGATAAACTTGGCTAATTAATCAATTAATTCATCACAATGGGTCAATACGTTTTTGGCCTATCATATAGATTTAAGAAAGTCTAAAAATAAATATAACTTTATTTAAATAGAATATAATCCAATTAGTGATAAATATATGTGTCAAAAAATTGCAATAATTAGACATTTAGCATCTATAAAATGAACACAGAAGTATTTTAACTTACACCATAGTAGTATAAAATTGGAAGGTCAAAGGTTTTGTTGATCTGCCGCACCCCCAAGTCCACCACATAATTGCAAAACATTTTGATCAGTGCTCACACAGGTGACTCTCTCTCTCTCTCTCTCTGTTTTCCTTTCTTCTTCTTTTTTCTCTCCAGTTCTTCTCTCCTTTAGGCTACATTGCTACAATTCTGTGATTTACAATGTAAAAACTAACAAAGCTTCCATGTGAATGTGTAAATAATAATGGCAGACTAGACTAGACAAGACATACAAAGTTCCCCAAGCTTCTGTGTAGGCCCCTATGTGGCAGACTAGACTAGACAAGACATAATAATGCACTTTTGTTTTCATTTGTTTTCTTTTAATTGTCCTTATAATATATTATTTGATATTACAATAATATATATATATATTTATATATATCATATGACATTATAAATCTACTTGATTAAAATATACTACTATATAACATTTAATTTATTGATAAAATAATATAACATGTATTAAGTTGTTTTTTATTAGAATTTTTTTATGGGTCGAAATTTGAATGATTGTTTGTCTTTTATTTAGCAATCTTTAAATTATTAGTATTTTTTTAGTATATTTTTTAAAAAATCTCAATCATTTTATTTAATGGGTGATAATTTATTTTGATAAATCTAGGTTCATTGGTAAGTTTAGGACTATTGAAACATTCTTGAAATGTAAATTGATTATTAATTGTATTATACATTACTATTCTAGGTTTCATACACACAAAAACTTAGTTGTCTAATTTTATGTATGGCCCCCAAAGATAATTTTCTGACTCTGTCACTAGGTTACTTTATATAGAAAAAGTTTAAAATGGATATGTGACAAGGTGTAGGTGATAAAAAAAATAATAATAAATAATAAAAAAATTTTGGATTGAAATTTTTTAGTATGTGACAAGGTTTAAAATGGATATGGATATTTGACAAGGTGTAGCTCACTGGCAACTCTTATAGTCTGTTGGATTGAGAGAAAGTGAGTGGGAGTAGAGTAACGTAGAGTCGAATTGACCCAAAATTAGCCTATTTTCAGCTATCTCTACTCTATTCCTCTCCCTCCCCACTCAATCCAAACGGACCCTTAGAGTTTCTAAAGGAAACCCCTCTCCATCGTAACTATCAAGTTATCCACTTTGTGACATTATCTGTTGGTCCCTCCTCTATTATTAATTAATACTTTTTTTTTTAATTCTACAAATTTAGGTTCTAACTAGTTGAGAATTATCTTTTCCAATTCATTCGGTTGCAATTTATATGACAAACCATGTGTATTATTTAAATGAGTCACATAATTCATTTAAAATTTTTGCGACTAATTATCTATACATATGTATTATTTAAACAAGTCACATGACTCATTACAAAGGTTATGTGACTAAAACTACATATATGTATGGTCTTTTCAATTGTCACATAGTGAGTTAAAAGAAGATAGCTATAAATTAGTTTGAAACCAATTTTTTTCTAAAATAAAGTACTTAGAGTGGGACTGATAATTCTTGCATAACAATTTATCGCGAGAGTTCTCTCTTTTGTTTCTTTTTTCTATTTTACTCAACTGTAATTACTGCCACTACTACATTAATTATCCCTTTGTTTAAAACTATAAACATTTACTGCCTGAAATTGTTGGAAAGATTGATTAATTTTTTAATATTAAATCATTTGCAGGCTCCATTTCTTGTTTAAAACTCTGAACATTTACTGCCTGAAATTGTTGGAAAGATTGATAAATTTTTTAATATTAAATCATTTGCAGGCTCCATTCTACGTATAACATTGCTAAATAACCAATCAATCGGTGGAATGGAACAAGAAATTGTAAGTGAAATTTCCACTTCACATCCAGATTATATTTTATCATATTAATTAAGGAGTGGAGTTTCATCCAATAGGCATTACTGTGGGCTATTTGTAATCCCTTTCTTGTGTCCTTTCATACTAATAATTTCGGGAAGGTAGAGTTTTATGTCTTCTATTGACTAAGCCATTAATACTCCCAACAAACTAGTCCCCCACCATAACAAAAAAAAAATCCCGTTTCTTCTCCAATATATTACTTATCAGAATTCCATTTCCATCCAATCAAATAGCTTCATATCAAGCTACCAAGACACAAAGCAATTATGGCATACACATACACTACTCCATGGCTCTTGGTAGTAACTGAGCTTTTAATACTAGTCTCTATAACCGAAAGCAAAGTTCCAGCCATCATAGTTTTTGGGGACTCAACCGTGGATGCAGGAAACAACAACGTGGTTCCAACCCTTCTCAAGAGCAATTTCAGGCCTTATGGACGTGATTTTGCAGGTGGTCGCCCCACAGGACGGTTCTCTAATGGTCGCATTCCTCCAGACTTCATTTCTGAGGCTTTTGGGCTCAAACCAACAGTACCCGCTTACTTAGATCCTGCGTATGATATAGCAGATTTTGCCACTGGAGTTTGCTTTGCTTCTGCTGGGACAGGCTATGACAATGAAACTTCTGATGTATTTGTATGTATCAAACAAAACCATATCTATCAACCTATGCATAAAATAAATAAATAAACCATGCAAAGAGGTTTTTAGCTCAACTGGCAACTCTTACCGTCCGTATGGATTGAGAGGGAGTGAGAGAGAGTAGAGTAAAGTAAGGTTGAATTAGCCTAAAATTAGTTTATTTTTACCCTACTCTATTCTATTCCCCTCCCTCTCCAGTCAATCCAAATAGGCCCTTAGAGTTTCTAAAGGAATCCCCTCTCTATTGTAATTATCAAGTTATCCACTTTGTGACATTATCTGTTGGTCCCTCCTCTCTTATTAATTGATTTTTTTTTTATTCTACAAATTTAGGTTTTAACTTCTAACTGGTTGGGAATTATCTTCTCCAATTCATTGGGTAGCAATTTATATGACAAACCATGTGTATTATTTAAATGAGTCACATAATTCATTTAAAATCTTTGCGACTAAAACTACATATTATTGGTTTCTTCAATCATTATATAATGTGTTGAAAGAAGATAGCTCAAACTGATTTGGAGCTAAACATTTTCCCTTTCTTTTTTTTTTTCTTTTTTTTTACCTTATAAAAGATTAATTGATTCATACTTTTCTTATGAGTAATTAATACATACTTTTTGGTATTCTAATTTGTCATTGCATGTGCATGAGAAAGTCATACCAAATTTTAACTTGTGCTTCCTTAATTTGCAGAAAGTGATACCAATGTGGAAAGAATTGGAGTACTACAAGAAGTACCAAAACAAGTTGAGAGCCTATGTTGGTAAAGACAAGGCAAATGAGATTTTGAGTGAGGCCTTATATTTGATGAGCCTAGGAACAAACGACTTCCTAGAGAACTATTACTTATCCCCTAAACGGCAATCTCAATTCACAGTCCAACAGTATGAGGATTTTCTCATTGGACTTGCTGAAAATTTCATCAAAGAACTATATAGTCTTGGAGTTCGGAAAATATCACTCACTGGACTTCCTCCAATGGGGTGTTTGCCACTGGAAAGAACCATAAATATTTTGGGTCAAAACGAATGCATGGAGAAATATAACAACGTGGCGCTAGAATTTAATGGGAAGTTAAATGGTTTGGTGAAAAGGCTGAATAAGGAGCTTCTAGGGCTCAGATTACTGTCTGCAGATGCATACAAGATTCTCGATCAAATCATCAAGAAACCTTCTTTATATGGTAAGTTCATACTCCTTGTACTTACTGTAATTTGGTTTTACTTCTTTTTTTTTTCTTTTTCTTTTTTTCTGAATTAATTTGGTATTACTTGTTTATGATTGTGATTAACAATAATATGCCTCCCCTTTTTTTTAATAAGTAGGTAATAATTTTCCTTTTAAGTATATTAAATTAAATGACTTTGGATTCTCAAAAAAAAAAAAATTATATTTTTCTCTAAATATAAAACGCAACATTTTTTTAATTAATTATTTGATTTGTTTAAATAATTCATATAAACAATCTTATAAATAATCACGCATGTAATAAGTTGAAAAATATTCTTCTTTATTGGTTTATTAGAGCTAATCATTGTTCTATATCTAATATCTTTCCTATTATTTGGTTGAGGAAATGAGTGAAGGAGACACACACTTATTGCTTGTTAGATTTTTTCAATAAAAAATCTAAAAATATGGTCCAAATCAACGATTATATTTCATTGGGTTAAGACTTAAAAGAGACCAAGGAAAACCCATATCCTAGCTCATGACTTATATATATCCATCCAATGAACTCTTCTCCCTCTCACATGAAAGAGGAGCTGCAGTTGAGGAGCCCACACAAACCCAGTTCATGTGAGAGTAGAGTCTCACCACGTGGCAAGTTGTGGCACAAAATTGTACCAAATCATGTATCTCTAGCATTACTCTCATGAATAATGGATTCGTGTGAAAGTAGAGTGGAGTCCATAACTTCTATGTATTGACCATTGAGAGAGATTTACAACTTGACACTATTGGGGAGAATGGACCTTTGCCATAGGTGATGGACATAAGTCCACATCTCTACCGTCATTGTTACTCGTTTCCTCCCCTAAATTAGTTAGAGTCACTTATTACTAGTCATAATTAATAAAACCATATGTAACTAGACATAGAAGAAGTTGTTTATTCTTTCTTTATGTATTTCGATGATGAAGAAAGAGCGTGAATATTGACTATTGTCTATAAAGAAAAAAAAATAAAAAAATAAAAAAAATTTGATATTTTAATGAAATATAATATAAAATAGATAATTTGATGTGTGATATTTTGTACGAACTAATGCGAATGTTCTGTGCCCCAAAATTAGAGCCGGCTCTACTTGCTATACTAATCCAATTTGAAACAAACAATACATGTTAGGTTTTGTTTTTATTTTATTTTTCCTCTACTCGTAAGTTCTTTGGTTATAACAAATACGAAATTCGTTGTGGATTGGCAGGATTTGACGTTGTAGGAAAGGGATGTTGTTCTACAGGCAAATTCGAATTGGGTTACCTCTGCAATGAGCTCAGTCCGTTTACTTGTTCGGATGCGAATAAGTATGTGTTTTGGGATGCCTTCCACCCTACAGAGAAAACAAATCACATAGTCGTTAATAGTTTTCTTGATAAGCTTCTAGCATATTTTCGTTGATTACTGTCATCCAAAAATAACAATAAATAAATAAATAATCTCTGATTTTTGTTGTGGTTGATTACCATGATATCTCAATTAAAATATTTTTTTATTTATTTATTTATAATGATGGATTTCTTTATCTATTTGTTTGGTTTTAGATTTTGTCCTTATTTTGTAATATAACAACAATGGCTCCATTGTAATTCAACGATAGAGGTCCAAATCCAATGGCATTTGGAATCTCGACTGGATTTTATTTATTTATTTATTGATCTAGACATGAATTTGTTTTTTTGTGTATTTATCCACTGAAATGTTTGAGCCTAAATTAATGAGGAAAGATTAGATCGAATTAGACCCATCACGATGGTGACACGTGTATTTTTTGTCACATCTCGTCATTTTAGCGAGTTCAGTGCATTTGACGTAAGTTAAGTCCATTAGTGAGAGTGAGAATACATATTAGAGTGGGGAAAAAAATCTACAGTTCTAATTCAAACCAAGCTATCAAGAGTGCGTTTGGCTCTAAATTAAAAAGTCAACTTATTTTTGCTACTATTCATGGTCCCACTGCACTTTTTAGTACTATTCATGGGTCCTACTATACTATTTCAGCTAACTTTTACCTTTATCTACAGTACTTTCAGCAAAAAGTTTTTAGTTTCAGCAAAATAAGCGAATCCCAAACAGACCCAAAAAAAATGATTATTAAGCAAAAAGTTGAAGCCAAGGGATTCTGTATTATAAAAATAAAAAAAATAATAAAAAAAGTTCAAGCCAAGGAGGATATATTTTTTTGGCAAGAGTGGAACAAATAATTATTTACATATTTTCTCAAAGTTTGGTTTAAATTACACATGTAATTTAAGCAATATATCACTAATCAATTTTATATTTTTTTTGAATGCAAGTTCGACAAATTCTATTATTGAATTAGATTTTCTTCTTACAACTTCCACTCAATATTTTCAAGTGCAAGTTACATTTTTCTATCCTAAACTATCACCCTGATTATACTTACCTTTTAAATTATCAAAACGCGCATGATTGACCCCCCAAAGTTATAACTTTATTTCAATGCCCTTCTTACCGTTTGTTTTATATGAATGATAAAAGAATTTATATGAGTGATAAATTAAATGTACATCAAAGGCATCATTTGCCACGTTAGCACTTACACAATAATAAAGTGGATTAGTCTGTATATTTGACAAACAAAAAACAAACAAAAAAAAGAAGAAGAAGAAGAGAAGATTATAGTGTCGATACCTAATTTACATCCAACTCATTGCCATGATTTTTTTTTTTTTTTTTTTTTGTGTGTGCGCGCACTCTCCTAATCTAAGTTGTGCAATAAATTTGCAAACCATAGATATTGGCTCAGGGATTCATTTTGTTGGGTGCATCATAGCACCGTGGGTCTAGTCCACACTTGATAAAACACCTCATTAAAGAGGTGGTTGGACAAGCCACATAAGTCAGCTTATTTTCTTCTTGAGCAGTGACTTTGGCGTGTTGGACACACTAAGGAGAAAAAGAGAAAAGAAAGGGGTTGATGTGTTAAGTGTCCGTTTGGTTGGAGGGGTGAAAAAGTGGGAGGATGGAAAATGGTGGGAGGATAGAAAAGATTTTATTTTCTCCCCTTTTTGTTTGGTTGGGAGTGGAAAAGTGGAGAGATGGAAAAAATGAGTTTGAATAAATTTATTCATATACCCTTGCTAAAGAATGATACCAAATTTAAAAATAAAAATAAAAGTGACAAATAACCACACAAAAAAGAGCAATCACCCAAATTTTTTTATAAAAATAAAAACATATTCCAAAAAAAATCACATCCAGTAAAAATAAAAATAAACTATCACGCCCAAGCCCTAAAAAAATCAAAAGAAAAAAAAAAGAGGCAATGTTAATGCCCAAGAAAAAAGAGGCAAACGTAATTGATGTGAATGTTGCTACCTAGGGAAGAGAGAAGAAAGAAAAAAAAATGCAACTTAAAGTGAGGGTATTTGGGTAAAGTGAGGGTATTTGGGTAAAGTATATCATTCAGCACTTTTTCCTCCCTATTTTCCTCCCAAATTAGGAGGATAAAAAAAATGTAGGCCTAAAGGGATTATTTTCCTCCCTATTTTTTGTCTCTCTTGTTTTCTCTCCTGAACCAAACAATGGAAAATACAATTTTTCACTCTATTTTCCATCCTCCCTGTTTTCACCCCAACCAAACATACCCTAAGGCTATTCGGCCTAAGGGAGAGCTGAAGGAAAAAGAAATTGGCTAAAGCAAAGTCAAGGCAAGTGAGTTGCATTTATTGTGATTTGATGTCAAGAGTGCGAAAGGAAGAAAAGAAGGAAAAGATGAAGAAATAAAAGGAGAGGCAATTTAGCCAGTGAGCAAGAAGTGAAGTCCCAGAGTGTGACGACTAGTGCAGTCTTGAAGAACTGCGTGAGTGAGAGCAAGCAAAAGAGAAGAACAAAATAGAGAGTAAGAGAAAATTGTGAGAGATACATAGTGAGGAAGAGAGCAATGAGTGAAAAGAAAAGGAGAGTTTTCTTTACTTAAGTTGTATCTCTAAGTGTTGTAATCTCTATTTTATATAGTGAAATTATTCGGAATTTATCCCGTGGTTTTTCCTTTCAAGGAGAAAGAGTTTCCACGTAAATCTTTGTATTCTTATGTGGTTATGCTTCCGCTGTACTTGTTGAAATTTATTCAAAATTATATAGAATTTTTCTCAACACTTTTATGCTCAAGGAAGGTATTAGCAGGCACATATATAATACATAAAAATTTTCAAGTACGATGGGAAGAACTGGCTGGCTGGGTAGCGTCATTCTCTTATCATGTTATGTGTTGTGGACTTTTGCGGGGATTGGCTCCATGTAAAGTCTACCTATATACGTGTGATGCTTTGGCATGAAAAAGAAAGCTTAAAAACTATACTTGATGTGAATGGTCTATTTTAGAGCTTACTCTAATTTCTTGAAGAGGGGTACCTCCTTCCATTCCTAGTTCTCTACCTTTTGGACTACTTTGGGCAACTTCCTTCTAGACAAGTCCAGCCCTAGCTAAGAGAGCTAGTTTCTTCGAAGCTTACCTAGAACTTCTTACTGTAGAAGACTTTCTATCTCTCTCTCTCTCTCTCCCCTCTATACTTCATCTCTTTCTTTGAATTCCTTTAATTTTTTGAGGATTGTCAATGTCCTTAATGAGGTTCAAATTGGCGATTTATAAAGAAAATCATTATTTCATTCCTCTTAATTAAAAGGTTACTCAATTCTCTAAAAATTTATGTTTGGTCATTTTTTTTGTGTTTGTGATGAATTGTATGTGCAGTGAGCTGTTAGTGGCTACTGGCTAGAAGGTTAATGATTATGCTCCTTGGCCGCGCATATGGTGCATGTGCGGAGGCTATGTTGTTTGGCTTTCATGCCTCTATCAGGAAACTAAAAGTACACACAAAATTAGTATTGAGCGTGAATAACATAAAAAACTTATCGTGCATGATAATGTATGTGTGTGATTGGCTTTACACCTTTTTAGATTCAAGCTGTATATCTTAAATCAATTTTCACATTTTGTTGGATATAATTCTTTTCTCTACTGTAATTTTCAAGAATGGTCCAGTAATTTTTTGATGTTGCAAGTAATATCACAACAAGAAAGCTCCCTAGGTTTCTATAGAAACTGTATGGAAAATGGCATCAAAATTTGTTTAGATATAATTATAATAAGTCCAATTTGTAAAGTTGTGATTTCCAACTATATTGTGTTGGTTTTAATTCCGTGACAAATTTGATTGTAATTTCCTCAAACTTTTTCCCTGTATGCATGTGGGTTTAACTGTAAGGGATGAGTGTGAGAGATCGGTGAAGAATCAAGCTTCAAAAGTTGAACAAGTGGATTTCGCGAAAAGGCCACATGTAGAGCACATGACTAAAAGATGAAGAGTTGTGCCAAGCTCTTAATTTTGCAACTATATCGTAGGAAGGGCCAACCCGCGAAAGTTTCTGTTTGGCAAAAAGTTGTGTTTTGCTTTACCAAATCTTTACCCACACTATGTATACCCTCATTACCCACAAAGTGTAAAGAGTGCTTTTCAAAGAGAAAACCCTAGAAAATACACTTGAGAGTTAGAGATTGTTATACTCACAGTCATCTACACATTTTCTTGTGGTTTTCCTTAACTCCTACCTCTCCATCTCTAGATCTTTGAGAGGTTACTAGCCCAAACACTTACCACACCCATTCTGAGTGTAAAGTGGGATTTTGATGCTATTGGGAAGTACTGGAAGGAGTCATTCATTGGCAAGTGCAATCAGGCTAAATTACAGGATCCGGAAAGTTAGAGAAGACAAGACTCTGAGAATTTCGTTGGTAGCAAGAGCTTGGAGGGCTCAAGTACATGGGGTAGACTAGGCTTGGAGGGTCTTTTGTTATTCGTGTACTCCAACTTTATTCACTAGTGGATCGATTTCGACTTGGAGGGTCACAAAGAGGTTTTTCGCCGAGTTCTTTGGTTTCCTCTTCGATAACACGTCTCAGTGTTATCTTGTGTTTGCATCTCTCTTCCCTACTCTTTAAGCTTTCATTTTATTGTTGATGATGGTTGAATATGGCTAGGATAGAGTTATCGGTTCATTGCGCTTATTTACTCTTGTTTTGCACTTAGTCTAAGTTAGAGTAAAAGCAATCTAGCCATAATTTTTATTTGGGGGTCTGAACAAGCTCTTGTGTTTTAGCACGAATCCAAGCTTTCACAGTTAATGGGTGCTCTTAAGTCATTTGTTAATTGATAATTTTAAACAAGTTTTGATACTATTTTTATGAGAAATATATAAAAAAATTGTGAAAAAAAATTAATTACTTTTTTCTTTTTCCATAAACAATTTCTAAAAATATATATTAAACCAATCTCCTTAAGCATCCATCAACTTTTTCCAATTATATTTGGCAATGGCTCATTTCAACATTAGAACACATGATTACTAAAATGTATGAGTTATAAGATAATTTTTGACAAATTAATTCAAAATGTGTATTGCACATTGCATAGGACATTGACAAGTATCAAGAAAAACATAGAGAACTATAATGAATTTATGCGTGCAAACCAATGAATTATTGTTATTTTAAAACTCTTGTTAACAAGACCCATATATTATACCATATAATAAATTTGTGTCTTAGAAGCCATAATTTTGTTTTTCCTTACAATTGGTTGTTTTCTCTCTACTGCACTCTACTTGCAGCAAGTGGTTATAAAATAGTTTGGGGTGATTTAAGAGTAGGATGAATTTTTATGTGTGTCTAGTGTCTTTGTAGACCCTTTGTGGCTCTCCTTTAATTTTGTGTTCGTAAAAACTCTATCTGTTTGTTTTAGTAATGAATCTCCTTTTTATGCCCAAAACAAAATAAAAATAAAAAACTAGGAAATTTATTATTAATATTACGTGAATCAATATTGGATAGTGGATAGTTAAAACCACCACACATCCAATGAGCTCAATGCAATGTGTGCAAAATTTTGGTGGGGACAAGTTGGGAATGATAGGAAGATTCACTGGAAAAGTTGGGGTAAATTATCTCAGCCTAAGAAAGAGGGCAGGATGGGTTTTCAGGATTTGAGATATTTCAACCTAGCTATGTTAGTAAAGCAAGGTTGGAGAATGCTACATGACCAGGATTCACTTATTTTGTAGTGTTTCAAAGCTAGATATTTTCCACAGTGCCACTTCCTAGATGCTGTTAAGTCACCCAATAACTCTTACGTATCGAAAAGCATTATGGCAACAATTCCTATCCTGAAGAGTGGATATCCATTAAAGTACATACAGATAAACGGATTCCAAATCACCCTAATAAATAAAGTTCTCTATCTAATGCATAAGGATGATGAGGAGTGGCGGGATTTTGACCTCATAGACCCAGATTTAAATTGGAGGTGTGATCTCATTGTAAAGTCATGATTTACAACTATGTTTTATGTTGGCTTTATTCCATGACAAAAAGTGTTGTAATTGCTTTAATTTTGTTCCTTGTATTTTGTGGGATTTTATTGTATTGGGTTTAGTTTTAAGTTGGTGAAGACTCAAGCTTAATTGAAGATCAGTGCATTTCGCGACTAGCTTGTGAGAAGGGTTCCCGCGAAAAGGGCATGTGAGGAGCACATGACTAGAAGTTGAAGAGTCGTGTCAAACTGTCATTTTCACGAGTGATTTTTAAGTGTGACTTTCTTACCTTTAAGTGCGAAACACTTTGCCTGGAGGATTTTTAAGTGTGACTTTCTTACCTTTCACCCATACTATATATACCCTCATTACCCACAAATGTAAAATAGGCCATTTCAGAGAGAAAAACCCTAGATAGGTTTTCTACAACACACACACCCATCTTTTAGAGAGAGAGCTACTCATCCTTAGTAAGAAATCATTGTAGCCTCTTCTCCTTCCCTCTCCTATTGTCATACCTTGAGAGGAGATTTGTACCCAAACATAACCCACACCTATTCAGAGTGTAGAGAATGTTTTGGAGCATGGGAAGTTTTGGGGAATTTCCAAAAGAAGCCGGTGAGGCTTGGCAGATGCAATCGGGCATATTGCGAGATCCGGAAAGCTGACAAGACACGGTTCCGAGAAGCCTTGTTGGAGTAGGAGCTTGGAGGCTTAGGTGCATCAGGTAAATTAGGCTTGGAGGGTCTTTTGCTAACCCATGTATCCCAATTGATTGTCTAGTGGATCAATTACCACTTGAAGGGCGGTGGAGAGGTTTTACGCCGAGTACTTTGGTTTTCTCTTCGATAACACATCGGCGTGTTATCTTGTGTTTGCATTTCTCTTCCCTCACTCTTGTACTTTACTTTTATTGTTTCCTGTTCATGTTTATGCACTAGAGTAGTATCGGTTAATTGCTCTTCATTTACTCTTGTTTCCACACTTAGATAAGTTAGAGTAAAAGTAATCTAGCCATAATTTTTAGTTGGGGGTCTAAATAGCTCTTGTATTTTTAACACATTTTTGAGCTTTCACTCATCATGGCAAGCTTTCATAGGGAAGATGCTGAGGCCTTTTGTAGGATATATACCACTAAGTCGTAGGTCTATGTCTGACTTGGTTGTATGGCTTAATAATAAGAATGGTATGTATTCTGTTAAATTTGGGTACCATGTGGCAAGGAAGGTGTTAAGAGAAGAGAATAGGGTTGAAAGCTCTAGGGGTCCAATTGGCCAGTAGGTATGGAGAAATCTTTGGAAACTTCAGGTTCCTAATAAAATCAAGGTTTTTGGATGGAAAGCATGCCAAGAAATACTATAAAAAGAGCACATCTATTGTTAATTCTTTATCCACAGATGACATAGAAGGTAGTTTCCACTAGTAGTCTCCTCATACCCTTTTTATTCAACTAAAAGAAATTATGATTTAGTCATTGATTATTTGTTTGAGTTTGTATGTGGTGTAATGGGGATTGAAATTATGTTTTTATATGTTCAATTTTGGTTAGTAAGGTGGAATTTGATTATGATTAGGGTCATTGTCAATGCCTCCCTGGTGTAACGGACATAACCATAAAATAAACATGTTACAAATGCCTATGTATGTGGTTAGCGAAGAGAAACATATACACAATGAATGATATTCTATAGAAAATATGTCACATCTTAACTCCAAAAATATATTTGATGGAATAGCAACATTACATACATATACAAAAAATTTCACAATAATTGAGTTAGGAAAATTTTACTAGTTCTCATCTAATCCAACTATTGACATTTGACGCCACTTTTTTTACCTATTATTAAAAATCTACTATATTAGCCGTTGTGAAAATTTCTGTCAATTTTTTTTTTCTTTTGGTGTTTATAGACTTTCTCTTTGATGTAAGCGACCGATTAAGCAATTTTGCATAAAGCTAATGATTGCAATTGAATAATTTAGTCCAATAATCCCCCTTTATGCCTCTATACCTTAAACTTTTTTTCCTTTTCTATTGCAGTCACCTTTACCTTCTTTTTTTCCTAAAAAAAAAAATAAAAAAATAAAAAAACCCTTTACCTTCTTTTTTTCACTATACCTATGAATGCCCAATTCATTGGGTTGGTGTCTTGGTGGATTGATTTCTTTTTGCGAAAAACGGTGATTCATCATTCATTCTTCCACTAGTTCAACTAACACTTCAAGCTGCAAGTTGGACAGAAAATTATCATGTAGGCATCAGCTATGAGACCTTTTCTTTAACCATACCATATAATAGTCCAGACTTGTAAATCCAAGCTTGGCCTTATTACCATAGACATCGGGCTATAATATTGGGGCCTAAGTTAGCTTTTTCTTCATTATAGCCCAAACTATCGGGGCCTGAAATTTGAGCCCAACTAATCCTTAACCGGATGTCAAAAACTATGTCCAGCATGAATGGCCTTTTGACAGATTTTACGTAAAAAGAATATAAATTTTTCTTAAGTATTATGATAAATAACCAAGAGTATTGTAACTCAACTAAAATCTCTTGGTATTTTTAGTTGAGACATCTAGGGCTTAAATTCTCTCTCCCCAAATATAACAATTGAATTATAAAATTTAGAAAGTTAAGGTTTTTTGTTTTTTGGTCTATCATAACTTATAATGGCTTAGGAAGTAAAGCTTCAATATTAGCTCTTTATTGTTTTGAGTGTTTCACATATTAGATTGAATAGTGCTTTAAAATTCTGGATTTATAAAGTATGAATAGAAAATTGTAATTTTTTTCTCCTAAAAACTCGAAATTATAAAATTGTTTTTAATTTTATAACCCTTTAAAACTTCTCTACTCCTTTAGCTAAAAGTGCACAAATATTTGTCAGATTGTGGTGTGAATGGAAGAGATTCCTCCCTTTAACCGAAACCAAACTCACCTTGATGTACCTAGTGAATCTTCATAATTAAATTATCTAAATTGCTTAATAAAATATTTATTAAAAGGAAAAAAAAAAAAAAACTCATTTTCTCCCTTCTATTTTACAAGAATCGTATGGGGCAACCCAAACTTATCCAATATGATGAATATGGGATGATTGGATATATATATCTTTTTATATTTTCTAGTTTATATGAAAAAAAAAAAAAAGCACTCAAGAATTAAAATGATAGATAAGCTCACTACCAAAGCAAACCCAAAGAGAAACCACCCAAAGGAATTTAGCTAATGATATAGAACTAAATTGACTCGCCACTCAATGGGATATAAAATATCACCACCCAAAGATATACTCGCCACCCAAAGAAATTCACCCAAGAGATAAAAGTTAATTTAGAAGAAATTCGTCTTTTGAAGCACAAGGCTTTATAATCTAAAAGTACACTCTATAATATGATTTTTATTCAATTCAGCCAATAGGCTTATATAAAGCTTAAAACAGCCCTCTAAGCATGGGAGAATGAAATTAGTAATTAAAAACATTACATTTTCAAGACCTTGACTCATGGAAACTATAAACATAATAAATACTTGTCTACCTTGGAGAATTAAAACATAAAAGTTGATTGATATCTTAGTCTAATGATAAAAAGCTATCATTGGAAACAAACGTTATAGGTTGAAACTTTCTCAAAAAAATAAAATAAAATAAAAGCTAAATATTCCTTAGAAAACCCCAATTAAATGATATTTTACTAGATAATAAAGACATTTGAACATAGAACGTAGAACATAGATGACACATGTCACCTATGTGGGTGTTACATAATCTGCCCTTCGCTCCTGCGTTATTCTACTTTTACTTTTAGTAGGTTGTACAAAAAAAATTTTTACCCCTCTTTAGGCCTAAATTTGTTTTCCCCCTTTTAAAGAGTGTGAGGGAATTTCACTAGCAAAATGAATTTGGAAATTGAAATGTTCTAAAAAACTCTTTTTTTTCTCTTTTTTCATTTGGCTTGCCTCTCATGATAGACACGGTACCAATTCAGTTAGATTTGTTATAAAAAAAAAAGATTTGTCTTACTTCAAGTACTTTTTTAATTGGAATCTTCTTTTGTTTTGATGAGAAACTGTCACATCATCCACTAACTAAATAAAATATGGAGATTAAAACTCACTACCATTTTCCATTGTATATTTAAAACAAAATGACATGTCTAGTTAAAAAAGTACTAAAAGTAAACTAAAGCCAAAAAAATAAAAAAAATAAATGCCATTATAAATTGTCAAATATGCTTGACTGTTGAGAAAGCATGGATCACATGTTCTGAGAATCTAACAACTCTTTTTTTTTTATAATTTATTTTTTGATAAAGAGAATCTAAAATAAAGAGAATCCAAACAACTCTAAACATAGTATTGGGCAATCTTAATCCTTTTTTTCTGGCCAAAATTGGCTTTTACCCATTTCTCACAAATTTTTCAACAAAATACCTCATGTCTGAAACTAATTAGGGAAATGCTCCTGTTTTGAAAATCAATTTTCTACAAATCGAGTTTCAAATGTAAATCTTGAGTTTTAGAACATCGAGTTATAGCGATCGTGGACTTAGAAATTTTTTTTTTTTTTTTTGGAACTCGAGTTCCATGTGAAGTACTCTAGTTCATAGAACTCAAGTTCCACTTGAATTTTTTTAAGGAACTCGAGTTCCAGAAATTTTTTTTTTTTTTTTTTTTTCAATTTGCTATAACTCAATTGTCTAAAAATCGAGTTTTAAATTGAAACTCAACTTTTAGAATATCGAGTTTCAAAATAGGGGCATTTCCCTAAATAATTTTAGATACGAGGCATTTTGCTAAAAAGTTTTGGCAAAAATGGCAAATGCCCATTTTCTCCTTTTTTTTTTTTTTTTTTTTTTTTTTTTTTTTTTTTTTTTTTTTGTAATAGCTGTCCCCTTCTCACTTGAGTTAGAGCTAAGCTAACAATCAATATTACATTGTGACAATTTGTTCGGTTGTTCCAGCACTTTCTTGGTTTGGTGCCATTTTTTAATTAATAGTTCAATACTGCAATTAGGTCCATTTGAAAAACTTGGGATACAGAGATCATTGACTAATTTGACTTTGACGTTTCAACAACCATTTGCCTTTGATTTTCCTATTGTTATATAAACACAGATGTAGGCACGCAACTTATAAATTAAATTTCAGAAATTGTGATTGTTGGAGTTTTACTAATCAATAGTTTGGTGACGCAAAAATAGTCAAAATTGTTAGCATGATTTATTGTAATCGGTATATAGCAAAAATTGAATTACATGTGGGTTTATATGAAATCATCTTGCTTCAATCATAATTTATAATTCTTTTTTTTTTATATGAATTAGGATTTCATAACTTACGACTTATCGCTTAGCAAGTTGTGAAAAAATTGTATCCATATCACTACTCTTTATAAAGTGATAAAGTAGATAATTAAATAACAAAATCCGGCCACCTTGACAATTACTCCATTATTAGAGCTGAAATTAGGTTTTAACTTTTAAGGAAAGGTCTACTACTGCTTCGGGAATTTTAGCATTTGCCCTTTTTTTAAAAAAAATTTAGCAATATGTCCATGTTTTGAAACTATTTAGAGTCATGTCCCTGTTTTGAAACTCGATTTTAATAAAATCAAGTCTTAATCTAAAACTCAATTGGTTTAAAATCAAATAAAATAAAAAATAATATTGTGGAACTCGAGTTTCAATTTTTTTTTTCTTTTTTTAAGTTTGATTGCCCCATACTCGATTCTCTACAAATCGAGTTTTAAAATAATTCATATGTATTATTTAAAAAAAATTATATTACTTGTTAAATAAATTATATGACTAAAAGTCTAAAAGTATACGTGCATGGTTTTATTAATTGCGACATAGTGAGTTAAATGAATATTTCTCCAAATCAAATTAATGGTGAACTTTTTCCAAGAATAATTATGACAAAACAGATGTTATAGATTTAAATATTTTTTCCATTAAAAAAAGTCAATATTTATAAATGAACAAGACTTAGATACAGTACTTATGTGATGTTCTTTAGGTTCCCCTTTTAAGATTCTGCTATGTGGATTTTTTTTCTCATGGGATGGAAATGTATTTTTTAATTAAGTAGCCACATGACTGAATTTTAAAATGAAAACCTAAGGAACAACACTTAAGATACTGTATCTAAGTTAATATTAATACCATATTTCAACCAGATGGTATCCCGCAAAAAGGTTACATCATTACATGGTGATTTGAGGATGAATTGGTCCCTAGATGTTTTAACTCACCACCAAAGGCTTCCGTTTATCTATAAAACAAGGAAGAGAGATTTGACTATGTGTGTGTGTGTGTGTGTGTGTGTGTGTGTGTGTGTGTGTGTGTGTGGGGGGGGGGTAATTAATATTTTGATAGTTTTTTTAATTTCCCATAAAAGTGATATAAAAACTTTCCTTAAATGATTTATTAACTATTACTCAAAGAGCACCTGTTAACATGACCATATATATGCGTGCGTGTATATATATATATATATATATATATATATATTGGTTTTTTGAGAAACAGGTTTGACTTTGTTTATAGGGTAACTTTACTCTGCCCAAGGTTTTGTAATTATAGGGGGGCCAAGTACTATTATAGGATGGCTTGAATCTTAACTGTGGGAATATTAATATTTGAAGGGAGTTTTGACTTTGTTTAAAAAGTAGCCGTGGGGTTTTTTTTTGGGGGTGGGGGGGGTGGGGGTGGGTGTTCCATTTTGCTTCCATAAATTTGCTTCAACCTAAGGATAATATTCATTGTCTATAAAGGTATTTTTTATCCACTAATAAATGAATATTAAAGTCTTATAAATAAAGTAACACCACAAAGGATTTAGATGCCTTTGCCCAAGGGTCCTCCCATATGGGAGAGACTTTGATTTTGTTTGTGAAAGTGTTACCGAGATTTTGTTATTTGTTTAATACATTTTGAGTGTATAAACACTCTGTAATATTTCTTTAATATAGTGAATTCATCATTTGCTACCTGTGGACAAGTGATTGAGCCAATAATTATTTTCCATAGGAGTCAAGCTAATTATAATAAAGTTCTTTTTTTTTAATTAAAAAAAAAACTACAAAAAAAAAAAAATCATTCTAAAATTTAAAGATAATGTTTTTACTACGGTTAAGGGAAATTTTGAAAAGCTAGGAGGCCCTCTAGTTTTGCCATCACTGCCATGAACATATGCTATTGTCGAACCACGTAAATTTTTAGTGTTTTCTCTTGTATGTGATTGCTTATTAATTTATTCGTTCTGATTATTTGTTTGAAGATCTTTCTAAATCTCATAATATTTGACAATCACTATTTGTGTGAGAGGGCTATCAAGAGGTCCTTTCACATAACAAATTGGTATTAGAGTTTTCACTTTTACAATAATTTTTAATAGAGATGTTCATGTTGAATCCCTTCTTCACTTTCGTTGTATAAAGAAAAAATGAAAAATATGAAAATTACTACAAATTTTACTACAAAATATTTATAAATCAAATGTGATAGTAGCTAGACTTCAACAACTTAATAAATAAATATTGTAATTACTTTTTTGATATTTGTGACAGATCAAGTTATAAGTCTTATACTTTTTTCAAGAAAAAAAATAAAAGTTATAAGTCTTATATCGTAAAATTTGTAGCATCCTTAACATCACTTTCCTTATTTTCCATTAGCGGAAATGGAATTCTATTGTATTTGCTATTTATGACTTGAATTGAGTGTGAACTAGTCTAATTCAAATTAGGGCCACTCACCAGTCATATTCACACAACAATCATCTCAAATTTTAATTTCCCTACTTCTTTGAAGAGGTTTGGTCGACATAGGAAACAAAGACAAGCAAAAGGAAAAACATCAACGACATTTGAAAACTTTCAACTTTCAAGAATAGAAATAAAAGTTTAATAATATAATTGAAATAAAAGAAAATTCTAAACCAGAACTTTTTCCTACCCTCCATTCTCTTTGTAATTCAAACAAGAGAGGAGACTAGCATAACAGACGTTTCCCCTGTCAAAACTTATAAGAATTTGTATATATTTGAATCATTTGATCCATAAAAGAAACAAGCTACTTCAAAATATTTCATCGTGAAGAGAGAACACGCTGTGCCAATTGCTTTTGCAGTTTTGCTTGGGTAGTAATTTTTACAATTGCCTCGCTACAAGTCTTGTCTGCTTTTCAAAATCAGAAAATTTTAAGAGCTATAAAGTATGAAAGTTGGGAAAATAGATATATATATATATATATATATTTTTTTTTTTTTTTATTTTTTGGTTTTGAGATACATAAGGGGAGGGAGATTCAAAAATGATGAAAAGAGTTTTCAAGCACTATATAAAATTCCTTTTTTTTTTTTTTTTTTTTGTGTTTTTTTTATCAGGTTGAAAAATGGACAGAAAGAAAAATGATGAGAGATAGGTAGAACGAAAATTGGTATTTTCCTTTGTTTGGTTCAGAAAGGAAATTGGAGATAAACTCATAACAAAGGGTGTCCAAGTGGTTTCCACTCTCTCTCTCTCTCTCTCCATTTTGAAATGGGTTTTGTTTCTACTAGTTGTTTGGTTGGTTGTTTTTTGTCCATCTCCTTCTTGAGAAACTATCTACTGAGACAGGCTCATAAGATCTATGTCTCACTGATATGTGAGTTCCACACTCCTTATATTTTGTGTGCCCATGGGAGGTGGGATTTTTATAGTTTGGCACTTTACTTGTTAATTTAATCATGGAAATATTGTAAAGAAATTTGTAATTAAATTGGTATTTTTTAGTATTTCCAACAAAGATGTTTATTGTTCAAATTCTTTCCCTACCAGATATCAAATTATTAAAAAAATCGTGGAGATGTTGAACTCTATCCTATATACACAAAATAAAATAAAATAAACACTTAAATTTAGATTTTCAAAACACGCACACATAGAGATAATATGTAATATTTATTAGATAATAATGAGAGAGAAAAAATTACTTCTCACATACTATTAAAAAAAAAAAATATATATATATATATATATATATATATATATCTTTGATAATAGGAGCATAATAATAAATATATGTAAACAATCTTTTCCGTTTTCTCATTCTTTTTTCTCAACAAAAAAAATCGTATCATATATATTATATTAAAGTCAAAACATAATCATAATCCAAATTGAATCTAGATTAGTTTTTAATTATAGTCTAATTTTGCGCTAAATGTCCATTTTAATTTTCTTAATTTTAATGTAAAGTTGTTCATTCAAAATAGTCAGTATGAAAATCAAAATAATCACCCCCGTTTACTTAGGTAAGATCATTTTATCATCACTATTGTTGAATATTTATGTGTGTAAACATGAATTACAACCTAGTATATAGTTATTTTTTGTCCTTCCAATTTTCTATTCTCTATACCAAACAAACATAATGAAAAACTAGAATATTTTCAATCCTCCAAATTCGAGTTTCAAGAAATTTAAAAAACTTCTTAATTAAGGCTCTATAATCTTTTTTGCAAAAGCTCTAGTACTAATTAGTAGTGAAACTTTTACGATATGGAGGCTTAACTAAAAAACTCTTTAGTGTTTTAAATATTTGACAAAATAAAGTTCTAGATTTCTAAAATATTGATAGGATTAGTATTGGTGTTACACAAGTAGGCCTATGATTGGATGTAAAAGTGAGTGAGTAGCAATTGAAGAGTGATTAGCATTGAGAGTGGTAGTTAGTTGTGAGTCAGTTGTGAGTGTACAACTGGAATGGGAGAGTTAGTTAGTAGTTCAAAGTTAGTTAAAGGGTGGGAAGATGTATAAAGGTGAGAATGGATTGTTGTACAGATTCAAGTAATGAGTAAAGCATAATTCAATTCATTTTCTCTCTTCTCTATCTCTTTTCTTCTTGGAGGACCAATTGACCTCAAAACCAGCTAGAGACATAACCACCATACTCTGCTCCTAACAATTGGTATCAGAGCATCATTCCTGCACTACTTTGACTGAGACACGAGCCGCTGCCATGAATATGGTGAATGAAGCCATTGCTTCTCTCCATACTACCTCTGATCACCATAACAGGGACATCCAAGAAATGCAAAAGATTCAAGGCATTCATACCAGAACCTTGAACGAGATGAATTAGAACATCAATGTGATCTTACAATAGCTGAATTCCATAGATGGGAATCAAAATTCACCTCAAAGAAATGTGCAATCAAATTCAATTCCAAGTTCTTCAACCTTGTCACTTGCAAAGTTTGTGAAGTTGGATCTTCCACAATTCTTAGGCATTGATCCTGCTACTTGGGTTTACGAAGCTAACCAGTAATTTGGGTATTATCAAACCCCAATTGCAGAAAAGCTATTGATAGCTTCCTTCCACATGGACTTGGAGGCATTGATTTGGTTCCAAGAAGTAGAAGAAGCAGGGGTGTTCTCTGATTGGGAATCATTTGTACTAGCTTTACATGTGAGATTTGGGACTAGTGCTTATGATGATCCTATGGAGGTGTTGACCAGGTTGAGGCAAACTTTAACTGTGGCCTTGTATAAGGCAGAATTTGAAGTTGTGTCTAACAAAGTCAAGGGCCTTTCTCCTTTACATAAGCTCAGCTACTTCTTGAGTGGTTTAAAGGATGAAATAAGATTACCTGTAAGAATGCTCAATCCTCAATCCTTGAATGAAGCTTTTGGACTAGCCAAGATTCAAGAAGAATATGTGTGGAGCAGCAAGAAGAGCATCAGGTACCAACAAGAATCAGGTAACACTTCCATTCTTGGTTTACCTAAAAGTAATGCAGTGTTAGATACTAAGCCAAAAATACCAATTAAGAGAATTACTCCTGTTCAAATGGATGAAAGGAGAAAGAAAGGGTTGTGTTATAATTGTGATGAGAAAAGGGGGCCTAGGCATAAGTGTAAAAATGTTAAATTGTTTCTTTTAGAGGGAATGGATATAATACCAAAACTGCAATCTGGAGTGCAAATTACTGAGGTGGATGAGGAAGTGGGCAGTGATCTTAATAAACCAATTGAACAAGAAGAAGATGTGGGAATTACATTGTATGCTTTAACTAAAACTCCTACACCAGGCACTATGAGGGTTAGGGGCAAGATTAATGGCAGTGGGTTAGTGATACTTGTTGACATAAGTAATACTCATAATTTTGTGGATGCATTATTGGTCTCTAGTCTACAGTTAAAGGTTGATGTTTCAAGAATTTTGGAGGTTAAGGTGGCTAATGGTATTGTGGTGAGAACTCAAGGTTTTTGTAATAGTGTACCAGTGTGTGTGCAAGGAGTGGAATTTTGTGTTCAATTTCATGTTTTGGCATTAGGGGGTTGTGATGCTGTGTTGGGCACTCAGTGGTTGAGTACTTTGGGTGTGATATATTGGGATTTTCAGTTTTTAACTATGAAATTCCATTATAAGGATCAACAGGTCTTGGTGCAGGGTTTAAGTCCCCCTTCAGGCACTTTTTTCATGGATTGTAATCAGTTGCTCAAGGGATCAGTGAGGAAGGGTTTTCTACTTCAAATCACTCCTGCAGCTGGTGTGGTGTTGGAAGATACTGTGCCTATAGAAGTGGAGTTGTTATTACAGGAATTTGGAGAGGTTTTTGAGACTCCTACAGGTCTACCACCTGTGAGGGGTCATGAACACCAGATCACTCTCATGGAGGGCTCTCAGCCAGTCTGCCAGAGACCCTATAGATACCCTTTCTATCAAAAGAATGAAATTGAGAAGATTGTGAGAAAGCTGTTGTTTGTTGGGTCAATCAAAAATAGCACTAGTCCTTTTGCTTCACCTGTCTTGTTAGTAAGTAAGGTAGATGGGTCTTGGAGGATGTGCAATGATTATAGAGCATTGAATAACATCACTATGAAGGATAAGTTTCCAATTCCAGTTATTGATGAGTTGTTAGATGAGTTGAATGGAGCAATTATCTTTTACAAGCTTGATTTGAGATCAGGGTACCATCAAATCAAGATGAAGGAGGAGGATGTGCCTAAAACAGCCTTCAAAACACATGAGGGCATTATGAGTTCTTGGTAATGCCATTTGGCTTAACCAATGCTCTCTCAACCTTCCAATCCTTGATGAACCAGGTTTTTAAGCCTTATCTTAGGAAATTTGTTTTTTTTTTTTTTTTTTTTTTTTTTTTTTTTTTTTTTTAATTATGATATCTTGGTTTATAGCACTTCTTTATCTAAGCATGTGACCCATCTGAGATCTGTTTTAGAGGTTTTGGCTTTAAATAAATTGTATGCTAAAAGGTCCAGCAAATTTGCTTGTAATGAAGTGGAGTACCTAGGGCATGTTATCACTAGTGCTAGGGTTCATACTGGCCCTAAGAAGATTGCTACCATATAGCAGAGGTCTACCCCTACTGATCTTAAGTCCTTGAGAGAGTTTTTGGGGCTCACAGGTTACTATAGAAAATTTGTTAAGGGATATGGTCAGATTGCTGCTCCCTTAACTACACTATTGAAGAATGATGCATTTTCTTGGTCTAAAGAGTCTAAGCAAGCTTTCCAACAATTGAAGGCTGCCATGGTTCAACCACCTATGTTAGCTCTCCCAAATTTTGATAATACATTTGTCATAGAGTGTGATGCCTTAAGAAAAAGGCTGGGAGCAGTCTTGATGCAGCAAGGCAGGCCTATTGCCTTTAATAGCCAAGCCCTCAAAAGTAGGAATTTGGCCTTATCTACTTATGAAAAGGAGTTATTGGCTCTGGTTACTGCTGTCAAAAGGTGGAAAGCTTACTTGGTTGGTAGACCTTTCATTGTTAGAACTGATCAACAAAGTCTTATGTACCTATTAGAGTAGAAAATTGGTACTCCTACTCAACAGAAGTGATTTGCCAAATTATTGGGGTATGCCTTTGTGCTTCAATATAAAAAGGTAAGGATAACCTTGTGGCTGATGCATTGTCTAGGAAAGTTGAAACTGAGGATGATTTGGCTTCAGATGTGCTGTCTAGCAAGGCTAAATCTGTGAATCTTACTTTTGAGGATGATTTGGACTCTTAAGAAGGAGTTTTGTGTATGCTTTCTTCCATTCCCAGCTTGGTTGACTGACCTTAAAACAAGCTATTCCACGGATCAGCAGTTGTAGGGTATTTTACAAGCTTTGAATTTAGGGAAGAATGTTCCTAAGGGTTATTCTCTACAGAATGGTTTGTTGTTGTACAAAAGGATGATCTACCTAGGCACTTATGAAGCCTTGAAGATTGCTGTTTTGCATCAGGTTCATGACAATCCCTTAGGAGGTCATTCAGGATTTCTTAAGACCTTACATAGGGTTAAAAGAGATTTCTATTGGCTTGGTTTGAGGGCAGATGTAAGGAAGTTGGTTAGAGAGTGTGACACTTGTCAAAGATTGAAGTCTGAAACTTGTAATCTAGCTGGTCTCTCTATTCTATTATAATTCTTTTTTTTTTAGAAACAAACACACACACACACACACAAGAGAGAGGGAATGGGGTTCTAACACAAGGGCACACCATAACTCCACTTATAATTCTATTCTATTAATATATATATATATATATATATATTACAATTCTATTCAACATATAAAACATATTCTTAGAGCATAGCATTGAGGAGTGTAAAACTCCCCAGTTGCTATTTTACACCCCGCACACCAAAAACATGCTCTACCCAAGTGTGTAAACCCAAAAATTTCTACAACCTAACTACAATGAGTTCTCATTTATAAGAACTCACAGTAGCTAGGTTGTAAAAAAAAAGTTGTTCTCAAATATTTTCTCTTTCCTTTCTCTTTTGTCACATTATTGTAGAATTGATTTGTTTATATTATTTATTAGTATAGTTTATATTATTTTTAATGAGTTGTAAGTAAAAATAGAAACTCCGATGTTGGGTGAATTGCAAAATAGAATAGGAAAATAAATAAAGTAGATTTTGAGGATGTAAAATAAATACATTTTTGCATCCCCAAATGTGAATGCTCTTATATGATTCTAAGTAACTGTTATTTTGTTTAAATAAACCAAAGGCTTAGAATTTATATTTGGGGGGGCCAAACATAAAATTAGACAATTAATTATTTTTTGTGTATATATTAATTATATCCATACTAATAGTAATGTACATACAATTTAATAATCAAAACTCAAAAGTGTATTATTTCTGAATTACCATCTCCTAAACTTGTCCATGAACCTAGATTTTCCAAATTAAATTATCACCCATTAAATATAATGACTAAAATTTTTTTTTTTAAAAAAATACTAATAATTTAAAGATTTTTAAATAAAAGACAAAAAATCATTCAAATTTCAATATATAAAAAAAATATCTATAACTACAACCAAATACATGTTATATTATTTTATATATAAATTAAATGATAAAAATAATATATTTTAATCATATACATTTATATTATTATGATATATTGATTATTTTAATATTTTAAGAACAAATAAAAATATGAGAAAAGTCAAATCAAACAAAATGAAAAATAAAATAAAAGTACATGGTAAAGTGGGAGTAGCCTACACAACTAAGCACTTGTGGAAGTATTTTAACCACACACGTGTTGTTATATTATTTTATATATAAATTAAATAATAAAAGTAATATATTTTAATCATATACATTTATAATGTTGGGATATATTGATTATTTTAATATATTAAGAACAAATAAAAATATAAGAAAAGTCAAATCAAACGAAATGAAAAATAAAATAAAAGTACATGGTAAAGTGGAAGTAGCCTACAAAGCTACACACTTGCTTTTGTAGGAAGTATTTTAACCACACACATGGTCATCTAGTGGAAGAGGATAATTTAAGTGCTACTTCTACGATATTTTTACAATAATTTCATAATAAATTTTAAGTGATAAATTGCTACTAGTTCTAATTTTAATCTACAACTTAAATAACTTTTTTGTGCACCCGTAACAACTAATAATAACTTGTCATTTAAAACTTGTTATAAAAATATTATTAATACAACATTTCTTTATTAAAATAACTCTACTATATATATATATACTAATTTTTTTTCAAATATTGGGGGTTGGGGAGGCCCCCTTCAATCCCAACGTGGCTCTACCATTGAATATATACTAGTGTAGTAGTATTCACGATTGTTAGCTAATAATCTTGACCAATTAACGTCAACATAGTTAGCACAATGCTTTAGTGTGTATATTGTTGGGTTGTTGTATTATGGAGGAGACAAGTCAGAGAAGGTCTGCACCGATTACAAAGTTTAGCCAACCAAAGGCTTGAATCTCCTTAAAGAGAGCGAGTGTCGCACCTCAGTCCAAATAGTGTTGTGTAATTTTTCTCATTGAATTAATAATATTTAGAAGTATTATTCAGTTTCTCATTGTGTTATTTCCATTATTATTGTATTTGCACCAACATAAAATACGAACATGGAGTAGTTATTGAGTCTCAATCAAGTATTACCATGATTAATGGTACGGTTCTAAATATTTTTAGAGGGTAAAGTTAAATATACCAAGAAATTTTAAATTGAAAGAATAATATATATATATATATACACAAAAAATATGTTAATAATATGATTTAATACATCATTTTCTCACATAGTTTAAGTATAGCTCAAAAACAATTTTTCATGAAGTCAGTTTTTAAATTGTGAACTATATATTTTAAATCATAGTAAATTACTAATCACAATTAATGTTTTTTAAACATTTTAGATCAATATTTTCTATTAAATAAATTTCATATATATTACACAACTAGAGTATATTATAACTTTAAAAATTGTGAAACATATACAAATTTCATTCATTTTAATTTATTTAGATAATAAATATCACTTTACACATATAGATATATATATACAAGTCAATATAAGAAAAATATAATAATTAATAATAAATTCAAGGAAAACCTTATATTTCATAGACGATAAATACAATCAAAAGCTCTAACTATTAACCACAAAAGTTGCGGTTCTCCTTTCTTTAATAATAATAATAATCTCTCTCAAAATAATAATAATAATAATAATAATAATTGTGGGGCCCAAATGATTTACGGGCCGGGCCCATCTACCTGGGGAAAATCCGAAGGCCCAAGCCGAGGAGGGCTATGGCCCAAGCTCGACAAAATAGCCTGTGAATATCGCCGAGGACGGCTCAGTCCTCGGCAGACCCAAAGTCCCCCCCCTGAAGGAAGGGTAAAAACGGTATAGGACCGAAACCAGGACGAAAGATCTAAAATATCCAGGGAAAGCTGCTCTTATTGCCATTCAATGCTCTGAACCTGACAGAGCCGCAGTCGTTGGCTTTTACAACCACCCCCAACGACTTTGAATATGGGCTGATGGGACAAGTATCAATTTTGGAAAGGTTGACCTTATACGTGGACGAAGGACAATGAACCCAGGCGAATATAAAAGGAAAAAGGGGTAACCTAAAGAAGGGGGTTGGGAAAAATGGCCAAAAACCAGAGCCACCCAGCCCACCTCCAGGAGAAAGACTCCAGGAGTGAAGGAAAACCGAAACTTGTATGAATACCACAAAAAGCCCACCGCCTGTCGACCAAGGCCTAGCCTTCCAAACCCACGCTCTACAAATGATATTGTTAGGGGCCTTTTCACGTGCGAACCCGACACTGTTACGGTCCGCCACGAATCGCGTCCTTACAATTGGCGCCGTCTGTGGGAAAGGCTTGTGTGTTGGTGTAGGAAGTGGGTCGATAGAGTTTCTTCGATATATCTAACCGTTGGTTATAGAGTTCTAGTATAAAGTTCTGTTAGGGACTGCGTTTCTTGACTAGGGGCTTGGTAACGTTAACCGTATGGATAAACTCTAGGGGCTTGGCTGAGGAGCTAACTCCCCTAAAGCCAAGATCCCACACAAAGAGAAAACTAGGTTTTGGACAGAATCAAGGCATTGCATAGTCCACCGGACTCAAACCTCTGGGGAAACCAACTATCTGGATGTGGAAACTAGGTTTTGGACAGAACCAAGGCATTGCATAGTCCACCGGACTCAAGCCTCTGGGGAAACCAACTATCTGGATGTGGAAAACTAGGTTTTGGACAGAACCAAGGCATTGCATAGTCCTCAGACTCAAGCCTCTGGGGAAACCAACTACCTGGATGTGGAAAACTAGGTTTTGGACAGAACCAAGGCATTGCATAGTCCTCGGACTCAAGCCTCTGGGGAAACCAACTACCTGGATGTGGAAAACTAGGTTTTGGACAGAACCAAGGCATTGCATTGTCCTCGGACTCAAGCCTCTGGGGA
Source organism: Quercus lobata (assembly GCF_001633185.2). Classification (NCBI taxonomy): domain Eukaryota; kingdom Viridiplantae; phylum Streptophyta; class Magnoliopsida; order Fagales; family Fagaceae; genus Quercus; species Quercus lobata. The sequence goes on from NC_044911.1 coordinate 56,210,500, forward strand.
AACCAACTACCTGGATGTGGAAAACTAGGTTTTGGACAGAACCAAGGCACTGCATAGTCCTCGGACTCAAGCCTTTGGGGAAACCAACTACCTGGATATGGAAAACTAGGTTTTGGACAGAATCAAGGCATTGCATAGTCCTCGGACTCAAGCCTCTGGGGAAACCAACTACTTGGATGTGGAAAACTAGGTTTTAGACAGAACCAAGGCACTGCATAGTCCTCGGACTCAAGCCTCTGGGGAAACCAACTACCTGGATGGGGAACCAACTATTTAAAAAAAAAAAAAAAAACTATGGCACATAAACCTCAAAATCCATCCGAAGAGAGCTCCGCGTTAGCAGATGGGTTAATACCTTGATTGCGTGGATTCCTCGGTCTACCCCCTGATCCCCCAATATTAAAGGGGTTGATGTGATACGGCGCAACATATTATCCAAAAGCACAACCAAAGCCCCTCGCTACTCGGCTATCCTCTCGGACGAATTACTTAGAGTTTATCGTACTCGGACATCGCTCTAGCACGCATCGCGCAGCACTCAGCCGTTATCCCGGTTAGTTCCAGGAGTTTAATTTATTGATGATTAATCTTGTTATGCTTGATAATATTTGTAAGCCTAAACTAGTAGGAATCTGTGTTAAGGCGTTTCTCTGCCTAGAATATCATTAAGGGCAAGCTCATATTTAATATTCATGCATAAAGTAGTGGTTACGGAGAAGAAAGATATGTATAGAGAAATAGACACATATTTTATTAAGACAAAGAAACGGTACAGTGTACAATGGAAAGCTGAAACAAAGCCTACATCGAAGCCAACTACGTAAATAACGAAGAATACAAGAGAGTGAAGATAAAGCCGAGGAGGTAACACAGAGGAGAAGTTGACTACTACCTCGAGGCCTTATTCCTCCTCAGTACTTTTGCACGCCCATAACACAGGCAGCAAAAGAACCCAACTTGGGGCCTGCACCGATGAAGAAAAGGTGCAGGGAACCTGACCTCAGGCTAACACCATCTACAGAAAAGGTGCAGGGAGCCGGAAGCTGGGAAGCCCCCGCAGAAATTTGCCTGCTACAAGGCAGACGGCGCTGATGGCGGAAATTCCTTTTTCTGACATACCAAAAATCTGGCATGACCAGAACCTGCTTCGGATTTTGACTAAAAGAAGGAGGAATACCATCTTCCTCCTGTCAAGACGGAGGACTGGCTTGAATCTGTGCCATCCTTGTCCATACCATATCACCTTGAGGATTCGGTGCCTCTGAAACGTGCGGAGACCTTTCATCCCTATCCAAGCCACAAACATCTTGCTTTGAGGCGGTGGCACTAGAAAGAGAGATCGTGGATATGGAAGAAATATAGTTCTGAAGGGAACGGGAGAGTTCATGTGCAAGTGAAGTGATCCCCTATCCCATTTGTACCCAAAAGTAAACCGGTGGCATTTAATTCGCGCAGCGTCCCAAGGAACGCTACAGACAAAACGTCTCTGGCTCGATTTCCAACGTCGTCTGCAACCCTGAGGTTAAAGGAGTCTCGAGAAGGTGCACCTCGAACACTAGGACGCCAAAAGGTACCGCGTGATCAAAGGTTATGGAAACACCTCTTAATTTGTAGGCCCAGTGAATTCGCGGCCCAGGCCCGTTCAGCATATGGGCCCAGGGACAGAACCAAGGCCTTGAATGGTCCTCGGACTCAAGCCTATGGGGAAACCAAGCACGAAAAATTATAAAAATTACCAGTTTTGGACAGAACCAAGGCCTTGTATGGTCCTCGGACTCAAGTCTATGGGGAAACCAAGTACCAAAAAATTATAAAAATTACAAGTTTTGAACAGAACCAAGGCCTTGTATGGTCCTCGGACCCAAGCCAATGGGGAAACCAGATACTTGGATAAGAAAAGGTTTGAATCTCGTAAGATGGGTTACTTGATAAAAATGTCAGGTCACTTCATCCACGGCTTAAACGCCATAAAAGGTTAAGGCCAATAAAGGTGTAAGGAAGGGGGTAGAACGCCCCAGCACTTAGTCATATAAGAAGGCCGCTCATTTGGTGGGTGCTATATCTTCAAAGGGTTATTCCTTACATGACATCAAGCCTTCGTTTTTCTCCTCGGCTAGCATGGGGTAAGTATTACTCTTCACTGATCGGCCTTATTATGCCAAGCATTTCTATTAAAGTTATGACGACGTCTTTTTATTATCAAATCTTTTGGTCTTAGCCGTCATTGATTTAGATGCTATATTATTGTGCCGAGCAGCGTTTGTAGATCCAAAAAAAAAAAAGGCATAGAGACAAAACATGCGAAATAAAATAACAACGATTTTTATTAATACGAAAAATTATTACAATGTACAAAGAAGGGCTCGAACGAGCCTATACAAAATGTGAACTGCCTAAGCGATAGTTACATCCGTAGTACAGATAAGTAAACTGCTAGGCATCTTTTAAACTCGTCTTCAAAGTCTCTCCAATCTTTGCCTCAATACTGCTCATATTATGATAAGAACCTTCTTTGGGAAGAAATGGCGGAGGAGGAAATAGTAAGGAAGAAATCAATGAAGAAGATGGAGGACATGAGTAAAGAAGGAGGAGAAGAAGAGAGAAGAGATGAAAAGAAAGAAAAAGGAGCAAAAGAGGGAGAAGTGAAAGCACCAGAATGGAACTGGTGCTGGGAAGACTAAGAAAGGGAGACGGAGAATAGCCCCAGTGAAGGAAGAGAGGAAGAAGTAGAGACACTTAGTCCCTGCCTCAATCCTGACTCCCAACACACTGGAACCATACTAGGTATGCTCATAGGAGAGCGGTTGGTACTGATGATGGGTGTTCTCGACTCAGTCACGCCAAAAGTTTGACGTGACGAGTCCCTGCTTCGGATTTTGACTGAAAGAAGGGTGAGGTTGATTTTGAGTCTTCGCCATCCCTGTCCCGATCGAGCCATAATGAGCTTTATTGGAACATGGCGTTTATGGGAAGGGTTTGGCTCCTACATCACTCGTTGTTATGATAAAGTGTATCACGATTTAGTTTGTGAACCAGTGGGTAAAATGAACCCTAGGGGAGGCCAAATATTTCAAATCTTAGAAAGATGAGAGGGAATTCTTTACAAAAAACAATAACCTCCACTTTTCCTTCTTATACTGAGGGTGGAGTGGGAGACATTTAATAGGTTCAGATATCCAAAGGAATCTGCCAACACAAACATGCCGATTCCGTTTCTCCACCCCATCAAAACAAACCGCCGAATTAAAGCAGCCTCGTAAATAGTGGTCATTTAAAGCACGTTTTGGGATACCCAAACGATAAGAGCGCATCAAGCGCGAAATCAAAAAGCTGCCTCATAGACCGGCGCATTTCTTGGACAGATGAGGAGCCGCCAGCATTATTAAAAGGCCAAGTTGATTGGGCCGTAGGAAGAGGTTTGGCATCACCAAAACCCCCCTTTTCCAACCAAGAGGTTGGACAGCCGGGTTTTGAGGGGCTATTGTGGGGCCCAAATGATTTACGGGCTGGGCCCATCTACCTGGGGAAAATCCGAAGGCCCAAGCCGAGGAGGGCTATGGCCCAAGCTCGACAAAATAGCCTGTGAATATCGCCGAGGACGGCTCAGTCCTCGGCAGACCCAAAGTCCCCCCCCTAAAGGAATGGTAAAAACGGTATAGGACCGAAACCAGGACGAAAGATCTAAAATATCCAGGAAAAGCTGCTCTTATTGCCATTCAATGCTCTGAACCTGACAGAGCCGCAGTCGTTGGCTTTTACAACCACCCCCAACGACTTTGAATATGGGCTGATAGGACAAGTATTAATTTTGGAAATGTTGACCTTATACGTGGACGAAGGACAATGAACCCAGGCGAATATAAAAGGAAAAAGGGGTAACCTAAAGAAGGGGGTTGGGAAAAATGGCAAAAAACCAGAGCCACCCAGCCCACCTCCAGGAGAAAGACTCCAAGGGTGAAGGAAAACCGAAACTTGTATGAATACCACAAAAAGCCCACCGCCTGTCGACCAAGGCCTAGCCTTCCAAACCCACGCTCTACAAATGATATTGTTAGGGGCCTTTTCACGTGCGAACCCGACACTGTTACGGTCCGCCACGAATCGCGTCCTTACAATAATAATAATAATAATAATATCTTTATCTCTCAAAATGAAAAAATAAAATAAAAACTAAAGTATATTTTTTGCCCTTAAAGTTTGGATTTGTTTTCATTTTAACCTTTTAGGTTTCAAATTTTTTATTTTGGGCTTTCATGTTTGATTTTGTTTTCACTTGGTCCTTCAAGCGTTTGATTCAATTTTTTGTTTGGCCTTACATGAAAATAAAATATTTGAAACATAAAAAGTCAAATGGAAAACATAATCAAACGCAATGAAAATTTTGAAACAAAAGGACCCCTATGAAAATGAATTTAAAAAAAAAAAAAAAAAACCAAATTAATAAGTGTACTTTAATCATCACCGCACATTTTTGGTGCGATAATCACTCCACAAGTATAAATGCTTGTGGGGTATGAGGGGTAAAGACCGGAGTTCAAGTCTCTAAGAGAAAGTTTCACACACATATACACTTAGATTAGGCTAGAGTAGAATTCTATCTTGTATAAAAAAAATTATAAAAAAAAAAGAAGGTGTACTTTAATCTTTAATAAGGAGTTTAATGTTAGGAAAATAAATAAATATTTCTAATCTTATAAATTTTTAAAAACATAATGATAATAGTAATAAATAATTTAAAAAAAAAAAAAGATGCTACATTAACCATGTACATCACATCAATATAAAGTTCTAAAAAAAAAAAAAAAAAAAAACATTATATCAAAGGTCATCTCGATGGATTGCAAGGTCTAAAAAATAATACAATTTTTTAAAAATAAATCTAAAGAGGACTTATTAAATTTTATATATAATATTTTATATATTAAATTTTATATATAACCTTTTATATATATATATATATATATGTATATAAATAAATAAAATATAGCTCCCTCCGCTATGGACCACGAGGGAAAAGAAAAGTCTCCGTGAATAAGTCAAAAGAAATGCATATTATTGATCAAACAAACAACAAATTTATCAACTCTACCTGTATCAGCCGCCTCACATAATTTGGCAATGGAGCAAGTTGTGCCAGAACTTAATTTATCCGTTAATCATTATTACGATATAAAGAATCCCAGTTCAGAATCACTAGCATTACCGCCTGAAAAGTTAAATAACTCTCTCTCTCTCTCTCTCTCTCTCTGTGGGCTCAGTATTTCAGAGAGGATCATTGAAGTTTTAAGTGACTAAACAAGTTTGATCAATCAAATGAAGTTAGATTTTTTGTGCTTTAAAGGTATTTGTTATTCACCGGAAGCTGACAATGACAACATCATACAAGGTGTCACGCCCCGAATCCAACTATAAAGATAGGTACGTGACAATTGTCGCACGCTTATAAAGTAAGCCCCTTACAAGTATACAAGACCTTCTTAGCAAATAAAATTTATCCTCAAAATTAAATTAATTAAATCCAAAATACCTTAACAATTTCTTTATGAATAGATCTCCAATAATTTAATAGAAACAAAATCCAAACCTTATGTACATAATGCCAATTGGCCAATAAATATAAAACTATTCGAAAACCATTCAATCCCAAAATCACTAAACTTCTTTTCCTGCTCACAACACAACATCAGAACTCCTAAAATTTGTTATTCTTCATAATCTGAAATTGGAGGGGAAAAAGGGATGAGTTGACAACTCAATAAGTAACCAAAATCCTAATAAGTTCTATCAAGCATTAGATCTGTAAAGTAATAAAATGTAATATGAGCCTTCAAAAGTTATAATATGCTATGGGTTTTCAAAAATAACTAAAGAAGTTTCATAGTCTTAAAATAATAAGTTGCAAATAGATCACATACTTTAATCTTACAAATATATCATAGATGGTTTAGGAAGTAGTCAGTTTTTCATATATCAAAAACTATAACTTACAATAGGTTCTAAAAATACATAAACAGTTTTAATGACTCAAAATAGTTCAAATACTCAAACGTAATTCATATTCTTAACAATCTTATGACTATGGTCACTCTAGATCCTTGTGACTGGGTATCAGAGTACCAATGAATAACCCCTATTGGTTTGGGTATCAGAGTACCAATGAATAACCCTCATTGGCTGGGTATCAGAGTACCAATGAATAACCCCCATTGGTTTAGGTATCAGAGTTAATTCATAGTCAACTTACCCATAATCATATATAAGAAATTATAGTTTCTACCAAAAAAATATCTTATTCAAATACATATATATTTATATATATATATATAATCATATATTCAATATTCAAATCTATTTGTGATATTTCTATATTCTTTACTTTAAATCAATATAGCTAAAAACAAACAATTAAATAATATAATTCTTATATTCAATGCTCATATGTATTTGTGAAAATTCCTTATTCTTTACTTTGAATCAGTATAACTAAAAACAATTAAATAAGATACATCATATATTCAATAATCAGATATATTTGTGATAATTCTTTACTTGAAATCAGTAATACAATAAAAATAAAATTGTAACATCTGTAAACAAGTTTCAATGGTTAAAATACATAACAATATCCGGCCAACAGAACGACTGCTAGAAATATCTAATAATTCCTTTTTATTATCTCAAAGTAAATGTCCTTGTATGTATCCTCTACTGCCTCTAATAAAACCTAGGATACGTATTGTCATATAGGGTCAAAAGCATCGCCTAGACCATGTTCCATGATCACTTGCTGACTTCCCCTACGCCTCAGTCACCAAACCAATGAACCAATAATAATAATAATAATAATAATAACAATAATATTAGAAAGAAGCTGGCGTTGCTATGACAAGGGGATTATTCTATGGATTTATATATATGCCACTGCCGCCTCTAGCTTTCTTCTTCTTTTCTTTTTTTTTCTTTTTTTTTTCAAACTCCATCAATCCGATACTATTCCCTTAAGAAAATTATGCAGAACAGACCCATGCGGCCATGTCTAAAGAAAGTCACACTGTTGGCCGAAATACTCACACTAAAAAAATACTTTAATTCTAAATAATACTTAGATTTGACAAGAAAGGCATAGTCAATCATTCTCTACTTCAGTATTCTAGGTAGTCTCCTCTCTCAAAATATCTTTCTATATACGTTGACTTAATAAACTTATATTTATAGCTAGGGTTTCAACCTTATTTTCTAAAAAACCCCTTATCAATGTTAATTATAACAATTGACCCCATAAACAAATTTACTTAAATACCCTTCCTTTTAAATCCTTTTTTTTTTTTTTTTTCGGGTATTACACAAGGTATTGTAGAATTTGATTAAGCAATACTGACTTTCGTTTCTGTAAACTATTGTTCATTTTATGTAGTCATCATCAAGAAGATGCTTATAAAATTTGTTGTCATTTTCTGTTTATGTTGCATTTATAATTTGGTTTTTAGATGATATGGGTAAAATAAAAAAATTAAAAAAAATTAAAAAAAAAAAATCTTTATTCCTATGAAGTTGCAATACTAGTCGATCATATTTGAGCTGTTTATTGCCAATAATGTAAGAGAAAGTTTTAGTTCATCCAATATAGCTATAATTTGTGAGAGATGCTTACCCCATACTTAGGCCAAAAAAGTCTTAACCTATAGTTGAAACAATGCTGTTTTTATCCTTTTTATCAGAATCCCAAGAAAATGATAATCATATAGCTTTGTTTTGTTTAATTCTCTTTTACATGGCATCCTTTTGAAAGTATGCCTAGTTTTCTTATTGATAAGCAAATTTTGTATTGAGAAACTTTAGAATTTTTTTTCTTTTTTTTTTTTTTTTTTAAGGAAAGAACCTTTAGAATTCCAAAGATAATTTACTATTAATTTGTCAAGAATTTTGTAATTTAGTAATATTGTTTACTATTTTTTATTAGAAGAACTGAGTTTCAAATTCCTCTCTCCTATTTTTCTCCCCCAAAAAATAAAAATAAAATCCCTCTCTCTTATTACTATAACTATCAAATGATCAAAACTTCTAAGTTATCAAAATATGACATGGCATATTATATGTTTGATTAGTTAATTATTTACTCATAATGAAATTTGGCTAAACCCTTCACAAAACCAGGAGTAGTACAAAATTTTGGAAACATGCATACCTTCTCACATAAGGAATTGAAGATTGCCACCAATGGCTTCCACAAATCCAATAAGATTGGCGCAGTGGGGTTCAGCTCTGTTTATAAGGTATGTATTCTCTTTTCCCCTTCCTCTTCTTGTTTTTTATTTAGTTATTTAGGGGCTAAACATATAAAATAACTAAACAAGGTAGCTTATTTAATAGTACACATGGGGTTAGCTTTGCATTGCCTTTAGTATATAACTCTGTGCATATGTGTGGATATATTTAAAAATAATCACAATTTTACACATATTTGAATTCAAATTATACATGGTATTAAAGTTAAAACTCACACATTTTTTATGTTATGAATTTCTAAAATATATAATGATTTCTCATTATATATATATATATATAATTGAATTTGAATTTTTGGTTTTTGCACCCAACAATTCACTTGCTATAAAATATAAAAATAAAAGAAAAATTAGATAAGACACATGGCATAAAGTTGAATTCCAATTGAAATCCAATTTGAAATATAATTAGATTTAGACTCTTCAATTTTTTCACCTAATAATTCACTTGTCACAAAAATTTTAAAATTAGATGGAACACGCGGCATAAAATTGAATTCCAATTTAAAATTTAATTGAACTTCCTCTAAGTTTTGGCTTTAACTATATATAAATATAGAATGCATGTATTTCACCTCTGACTTTTTGGTTGGATTATAGGGAAAACTTCAAGATGACAACGATGTCGCTGTTAAAATGCTTTCAGTTGAATCAAGTCAAGGACTCAATGAATTTATGTCTGAAATAGCTTCGCTGTCCAATATTAAGCTTGAAAATCTTGTTAAGCTGCATGGTGGTTGCGTTGATGATCCTCAAAAAATTCTTGTTTAGGACTATAGGGAAAACAAGAGCCTTTCTCAAACCTTACTCGGTATATATACATATATATACATATTTCAAAATTTTGATATTCAAGTATAATGACAAAGACAGCATTCATTTTCTTTTACTTTCATGAGGGACATATGCATATCACATTTGCTCTCTTAAATTGCTAGGTAGTGTGGAAAATAGAACTAAATTCAACTGGAAAGCACGGCGAAAGGTTTCATTGGGAATTGCTCGAGCAGTTGCCTACATTCATGAGGAAATTAAACCACATATTGTGCATCGAGATATCAAAGCTAGCAATATACTCTTGGATCAGCATTTCAATCCTAAGCTTTCAGATTTTGGCCTCTCAAAGCTAATTCCAGATAACAACACTCACATTAGTACACGAGTGGCCGGGACATTGTAAGTGGAGCTACTAACACATTGTTAGTTTTTTTGGCGTATTAATGCAAATTGGGAGGCTATGGAGTTCTAACTTAGTACACATTTGTTCCCTTTTCTTTTCTCCTTTCTTTTGGATATCTGAATTCCATTGTGAATTTTGTTTAAACAAATAGTTTCTTGTGATACTGATAGGGGCTACCTTGCACCGGAATATGCTACTAGTGGACGATTAACCCGAAAATCAGACATGTATAGTTTTGGTGTGCTGCTTCTAGAGATAGTTAGTGGCCGATCAATGATTGACTTCGACATAGAAATCGGAGAGTACTACCTTGTCAAGAAGGTATAATAAAAAATAAAAATAAAAAACAGGATTGTATTGTTTAGCATGGTTTTCAGACCTGGACCGTTCATTGAACCGTAAAAGGGAGAGGTTCAAGGTTTTCAAGGTCGAACCGAGGTCGAACCGAGGTCGAACCGTGATGACGTCATAATTAATTTAATAATTATTTTAAATATATATAAAAACATTAAATTAATAAAAAATAAAAAAAAAATTAACTAAATTAGTCTAATTTACTTTCAAGACAACCAATAGACATACACAAATGCATTCACAGGCTGAGAAAAAAGCAAAGCTTAGTAAATTATTAGTTTGAAGTATCTATATATAATATATTCACCTGCATAGCCCTAGCTAGATCTCAAGAGAGTGGGCTTGCAATGAAATCTTCATCTAAGTACTTTCATGCACATGCATTATAGGTATATCCAGATTCCAGCTCAGACATGCACAAGCTACAAAGTACTATTACTGCTTCTATTACAAAAGCACAAAAGACATTACTCTTACTAATTAACTATACTAACACAAAGGTAAAACATACATAACTAATAATTAAGTAAGCAACCATAGATAGAGTACTGCCGTACTAGTACTAGTACTGCTTCTATTACCAAAATTCACACCCCAATGTAGTCCAAACTAGCCAATGTAGTCCGTAAAACTTAAAAATACAAAGTAAAAATACATAAACAAGCCTCCAAGTTATAGTACACAACTACACATTGTTTCTTACAAAAATACATAAAACTTAGTTCTAAAAAACAATAATAAAACTTCAAACTCCAAGTCACACACTGTGTCTTACAAAAAGACATAGAAATTATCTCTAAAATACAAAATAGAACTTTAACGTTCAAACAAAATTATTATGATCATAAATCATCAATGTCATGAAAGTTATCATGCTCGTCATCATTCCCTGGAAATCCAAGAGGAGGGCCAATAGGTTGTCCAAATGTTCCCAAATCAATTCCTTCAACCTCACTGCTATCATCTATAGATTCTACACACAAGTTTGAACAAAATAAAAAGAAAAATTATTATAATGTTTATGTAAGTTTGAAAAAAATAAAAGAAAAATCACTATAGGTTATCAAATTGTTTACATTTAAACTAACCTTCAATATTAGAAGAAGCCTCTACATTTGCTGGATATGCACCCTCTTCATAAATTGCATTCTCCAACTCTTCATAATTAAGATACGGGTCTTCCTCTTCCACAAATACCCAAAAATCAGTTTTGTGGATACTTGCATAATCAATGGGATCAAAATTAAGCTTTTTGTTGTAAAGCCTGCATAAAATGTCATGCTCATTATTGGAATTTGAACATAATTAGTAACTAACAATTACATTATATAAATGACTTCTTAAAAATTAATATAATGACAAAATATAGCATTTAATTACCTATGTCTCAATCGCAAGTTATGATTAACAAATACAAGATCATTGAGCCTTTGATGCTCCAACCTATTTCTCCTCTTAGAATGTATTTGATCAAATAAACTCCAATAACGCTCACATCCAGAAGAGGCGGAAGTTTGGCTAAGGATTCTAATTGCCATTTTTTGCAAGTTTGGAGCATCAGCACCCCACAACTTCCACCATTTATCTGATTTTCATAACACAACGTAATCTAATATTAATCAACATAAACAAACAAACTTTCAATTAAATAATCACTTCAGTTATTCTAATTATAATGACAAAACTAACTTTTAACATAAACAAAAAAACTAAGATTTGTTTATAGTACTAAAGTAAACTAATTACTTCTCACCTGGATGAGTGGTCTTGCTTGTTGACAATACAAGATCTCTATCAAAGCTCCCAATACGGTCCCGAAAATATTGGGTTTCCCTAATTACCTTTTCTTGATCACCATCATATTTTGTCCCAATGTAGTCCAAAATAGCCATATTTACTGCTGGTTTCCGACAAAAATTCTCCTCATCATATTGAAAAGCGGGATTTAACCAATATGCAGCAGCATGAAGATCTTTACGCAAATGCTTGTCCCAACGGTTTTTTATAATTAAGGTGTATGGCTTGTACAAGTGCTTCTTCATTCGGAAGATATTCTTGATTCCCAACCGTGCTCTATGCATGCCCTCATACACATATCCTATTGCAGGCCTTTGATCAGAATCAACAATCCATAACAAACGAATGAGTGGCGATGAAATCTTGACAAGAACATTAATATCATCCCAAAAAGAATTATCCAATATGATAGAAACTACTTCTTTTGTCTTTGACTCTCTTGCCAATCTATTGTCCACAAAGAACTTGCTAGTCACTAAGGCTTGCAAGTCATGCTTATGCACATGAAGGCTTCCAAATGAAAGGAAAGTAGTAGCAAATCTTGTTGCTCCTGCACGTACAATATCTGTCCAACCAGGTCTCTTCCTCAACCAAGCAATCAAAGCTACATGATTATAAATAAAAACTGTAACTTTGGTTGCACGATTTTTTAGTCTCTCCACATGAGACATCTCCCCCATATCCTGCAACACAAGATTCAGGCAATGTGCTGCACAAGAAGACCAACTAATAGTTTTATACTTTTCACACAACAATTTACCAGCAGATACATAATTGGAAGCATTATCAGTAACCAAGTGAACTATGTTTTTTGGACCAACCCATGTAACTACTTCATCAAACAATTTAAACAAGTTTCTGGTATTCTTCACAATATCTAAGGCATCAACTGATTTTACAAATACCATTCCCCTAGGACAATAAACAAGGAAATTAATCAATGACCTATGTCTAGTATTTGTCCAACCATCAGCCATAAGTGTACATCCAACTTCTGTCCAATGCCTACGTTGTGACTCAACCAACAACTGAACTTCTTTCTTATTATCCCTCAACAAAGGGACCCGTACAGCATGATAAGATGGACCTTTGTAACCAAGACCAGCAGCAGCTATGGCATCAATCATCATTTGGTAGTACACTGAATTCACTACATTAAAAGGAATGCAATTCTCATACAGAAACCTTGCAATAGCCATATCAGCTTGCCTCACCCTTTCTTTGCTTTGGAATACACTTTTAAGACCAGGTTGAGCTCCTAGAGTAGTTCTTGGAGCAAAGTAATTATCCACTAGCTTTGTACCCTTTCTTTTACCTAAAACAGGTTTTTTAGGCAACCCACTACTAAATACTTTTTGAACATCATCATCTTCTTGCAAATCACTATTTGTAGAAGGCACACTAAACATTTCTTCTTGACGTTGTTTCTCAGCTTTTTTCTTCAACTCAAACTCCTTCACATATTCCAACATTTGGTATCTCACATCATGAGAAACCTTTTTACACGATCCAATATCACCTTTTATCCCCGCAAGGTGTTTTTTCATCCTATTAATACCCCCACCTTTATATGTTTGCCTACAATACACACATGTAAAAGTATTCCGTCCCTTCTCATCCGACCCAAGGCTAAAATGTTCCCAAGCCAGATCAACCTTTTCCCTTACTCTTGAGCAAGATTTCACTACATTGGAATCAACTTCATGTGATGGAGTAGACCCGGTCTCTGTTTCCATTTTAATCTAAAAGACTAAACAACAGTCAAACACGCATAGACCCATCAATTTTTGAAATATAGATATTCAAAGAACCACAACTTCATACACACTAAAACACTACCAACCGTAAAAAAGAGTAAAGACACTACAAATTAAAACATAACAACAGACTCTATCCACATAAATACACCAACTAATATCAATCAATTCTATTCCAATTCATTAAATATAAATTGACATAAAAGAAAGAAGAATTAAAAAGGATAAAGCTTCCACAGATAAATCTCAGTAAGAAGAATAAACTCTATCAATTAATTCTCTCTAAATCTCAAAATCCATATTCAGAAAGTTCCCATAATGCTGTCAAAGTTTCCACAGATAAATCTCAGTAAGCTTAAATAAAATAAATCAGCGGTATGTTACATAGACAACTCACAGTAGGATACATGACAGAAAAGAAAATTTTATTGTAATTATTGATTGCTCTAAAATTAATAAATTCCCATTTTCAACAAAAAGTTAAATGTTATAGGCAACGAAGCAACAATGCAAGAACTCTGCAAAACTCACCCAGATTCGGCTTTCAAGCCCCACAGTAACATAAACCCCCACTTTCAAAAACAAAAAATCCCAGAATTTCTCATATCTCATTAATCAAAGAATTATCCAATTTTATGAATGAAAAATAAAATGTAGTAATGGAATTAAAGAAGAAGAAAATGGAAATGACCTCTTCAACAGCCTTTTCTCGAGCGATGACCGTGCGATCTTGGCTGAGCTGCGATCTGGGCTGAGCTACGACGTCAACGACAAAGAGAGGCAAGACGAGAGAGTGATTGAGAGAGTGGGCTGAGCTGAGCTGCGACGGCGACGTCGACGACAGAGAGAGGCAGAGACGAGAGAGTGATTGAGAGAGTGGGCTGAGCTGAGCGCGACGGCGACGTCGACGACAGAGAGAGGCAGAGACGAGAGAGTGATTGAGAGTGGGTTGCGCTGAGCGCGACGGCGACGTCGACGACAGAGGGAGGCAGAGACGAGAGAGTGATTGAGAGTGTGAGGAAGAGGCAGAAACGAATGAGAAGGTTTCGTTTAAGGGTAAAGGGATTGAGGGTTATTTAATCAGGATTCAGAAAGCCCAAAACGACGCCGTATTAGGGAAAAAAAAAAGGGACGAAACGGCGCCGTTTTGAGACAAAACAAGGCAGCCCGTTTGAACCGTCCAAACTGTTCACGGTTCACAGAACCGGAGGTCGGACCGCGGTCTGGACTGTTCCATGCTTTTTTCGCATAGAACGGTTCTTCACCTTAAATGGACCGTAGATGTGAACGGTTCGAGGGTTTTACGGTCCAACCGTACGGTCCAGTCCGGGTCTAAGTTCCATGTTGTTTAGTGTTAACATCATTAACCTTTTGTTTGGTTATCTTAAACATCTTTAGACATAGTCCCTAAAAACATGGACACTCACTGTGATTGTAAAATTAAATATATAGTGCATCTCCAAATCTAAGACAGACTTTCAAAAACTCCTTTCTACTAATACTAAGAACTAAAAATAATTTTAAAAAATTATCCTATGTTGGAAGGAAAAAAAAAATATTTATTAATCTCAACCATTTAATTTACATTTCTTCTTTGAGCATCTTAATTTCAACCATTTAACTAAGGGGGGAAAAATTATACAAAAATGTATGATGAATTATTGAACGTGAAATGTTTTGTTTAATGCAGGCTTGGGAAATGTACAAGGATGACAAACTTCCGCAACTAGTGGATCCTTTGCTAAACAAAGACTCCTGTGAAGTCGAAGCCATTCGGTTCCTAAAAGTGGGCCTATTATATGTGTACAAGAAGAATGCAAACTCCGGCCTCGAATGTCAACAGCCATAAGGATGATGAGTGATGAGATCAACATCGACGACGTACACGTATCGCAGCCAGGGCTCATCACCGATATGATGGCTGTGAGAACTAGCCAAAAACACTCATTGAACTCCATTAACAGCATGCATAGCCCAGGATATAGCCCTTTGCATCTGTAGATGATGATAATGATAATAATAAAGTGTGCTTTTTTATAAATATTTGGGTGCATTCTTGTGAAGTAACAAATTGTCACAACAATTAATATGTTAATCCCTCATAGGTCAAAATAAAATAATAAAATATTATACTGTAATCTACCTTAACTGAAAACAAAAGTATTCTATAAATGATAGAATATTTTATTATGTTTTTCAGACTTTCTTTGATGATATCAATGCAGAATGAGAGTTGACTTGTTAGTTGTTAACGTCTTCGATGTGATCAATGCGGGATGAGTTATGAGAGTACATTTATTAATGTCACAAATGGTATTGGGTATTAGAGGTGATATGTTCATAATATTTTATTAATATTTTTACAATAAATTATAGGTAGTTAGTTGTTATTAGTTTAAATTTGAACTTAACACTAAGATTACTTTTTTGCCCTAACAATAACAACCAGTAATAACCTGCCACTTAAAACTTATTGTGAACATATCATTTCTCATTAGGTATAAGCATTTGAAAAGAAGGGCTTAGATTTTTACTTTTAGTTGGATAAAAGGATTTGAAAAGAAGGATGAATATTTTGACATTTAAAATTGCTTGATTGAATGTTTTTTTTGTTGTGCAATAACTTTGGATTAATCATTACAATATTAATAAATAAGTAAAGGGTGAAATGTAAATTGTATCCTTTAAGTTTGACTAAAATGCATTTCAACTTCCTAACTTTATTTTTATTTAATTAAGTTCTCTGAGTTTCAAATTTATTCAATTTAAATATTTTATTAAATTTCATTAAAAAATTGCGATTAAAAAAATAATTTTCTCACATAAAAAAAATTTATAAAATCAATAAAAATATTTTATAAATTTTTTATGTGAGAATTTTGTTCAAAAAAAAAAAAAACTCTTTTCAATTAGAAAATTGCATACTTAATGGCATTTTTTTAATAGAATTGGACGAAAAACCTAGATTGAATAAACTAATGCGTACACCTGACGAACTACATATTCATCTATGTAGGATCTCCATCTACCTTTGTACGAGTTCAATGAATGTATTATAAGAAAAGAGCTTTGTTCTAAATTTGTAGGATTCTAAATCTCTTCTTTTTTTTTCTTTTGTTTTCCTTTTTTGTTGAGAAACAAAGGGTTCTAAATCTGACAGGACGTTTATTGCAAGGCATGATGTACCAATGACGCAACAAACAGCCAAACTTGCTTGTTTTTGTTGGCGTCTTTGTCCCTGGTAGTGAATCGTACTATTGTCAATTGTCATTGATTAAATTTTTTCAGGTGGAGCTGAAACTCATTCTTCACCGTCAACAATAATTTATTTTTTTAAGAGATCAAAACAAACTCTGAGTTCTGACCAATTCAGTGATATTCATGTGGCCACTGGCAAGTAGTGACGAACAGATTAAAGTCACTGCAAGCAAGAGAGGTGAGTCAGGTTACCTTTTTGTCATACAGCTTGAATTTATTACTGGCTAACTGGGTCTTGAATGTGGAATGTCCCAAACAAAATTTGCAGGACTCACTCGGACATTGGCGATTCTCTTTGTTCAATTTGAAACCATGCTAAGTTCAAACTAAAGCCAGAGTCAATGGGAGCCAGGATTTTAGTCTAGAGGCAAAATTAAAGGATAAGGTTAAAACTTGAAAGTGAAATTAATTCTAAGAAAATCAATATAATTAGCAGAATATGTAAATAGAAATTTAATTGACATACATCATATAAAATTTAAATGCAAATTATGATTTTTTTTTTTTTTCCTTGTTTGTGTTAATTTACTCAGTCGTCATCAATAATTTTTTCATAATTTAAAGCTTTTACATGATTTCTTCATCCTAGATATTATTTAGTATGCCCTTTTGTTGTTGCTGAAAGTATGCATTTCTTGACACAATTTCTAATAATGAGTTTTTCTATGACCATAATAAAATTCTACAAAATTTTTATAACAAACTGAGGTGTCACCCTACCCAAGTCAAATGATAATGAGTTTGAATGAGAAACCATCACAAGTCAAAACAAGTTTATTGTGTAAAATGTTTTGAGATTTTGTGGTACCCAACTACCATGGACTTTCTCATTGATAATATCTAAAAAGATCTTTCAACTTAATTTCAATCTTGTTTGTTGTATTTTTTTTTTTTTTTCCTTTTACCTTAAATACGATATATTAGGTTCTACAATTAAATTCACGATTGCTCTGAATTTAATTTCTCTTTAAAAAAGATAATATTATTTATGTTGTATTGACCGGTGCAACTATTTGTTTAAATTTAATTGGAAAAATCTAATGTGTTACATCTAAAAAATTTTGCCTAACTTTTACCATGGGGAAGAGGATATTACACTATTATACTTAAAAAGGAAAAAAAAAATGTTTTAAGCCCACTATACAAAAAAAAAAAATGGAAAACTTTTCAGTTGGTTGAGAAGTTGGTGTTGGTCGAGTATCACTGTATCACTCTGATTTAAGTCAATTAAGGAGGGTGAGGTTAGAATCTGGGAAGGGTGGTCATCGTCGGTTTGGGTTGAATTTGGTACAAATTCACCACTTGAACCAATTTGATCAAGTCACAAAATGCAGCACCTAATGTTGACCTAAGAATTTTTATTTCTTATTTTCTTGAAAATGTAATAGTTAAAGTAGATATCAGAACTCTGGACGTTCCCGTTAAAAACATAAAAAAAATAATAATAATAATAATAATAAATACCATTTTGGTTATAAGCCTTTTAGTGTGACCTAAGATGTAGTTGAAACAGTTTGTAGTTGCCCTTCGTGTGACCAGTTGGGCCACGATATGAGCCAACTGTTTTGGACAAAAAATTAGGGGGAAAAAATGCTAATGGTCCAAATATACAATTGGGCTTGCAGCTGCGAGTTTAGCCTTGGGCCATTTTTAAATCGAGATGAAAGTTTCTAGCATCCTTTTAAAATAAGCTCTTTAACAATAAGCTCCCTTTATAATTCTATTAAAAAAAAGTAACTTTTTTTAGGCCAATCAAATTGTGCCTAATTTCAAAATTTTCAAACATTTAAGAATTTTTTTCCTTAAATTAAGTATATGGAAAACATTTTCTTTTTGTTACAACTATTCTTTTTTCGAGAAACTAAATTCTAAAGCTTCTGAAACTGGTAGATAATTAGTTGTTACGCACTTACAAAAGCAGAAAAATTCAAAGTAATAATCCAGTAAACAAAATATGTACAATTCCTTCATGTCAAAGTCATAAACACACTTATCATTAAACATATGCAGGGCAATGAACTAAGAATAATTAATTAGTTACATTATTCACGTAATCTGCATCTCAATAGCATAAAACACAAGGCATGTACATATTTTGAAGAGCAAGACTTAGGTACAGTACTTAGGTGCTGTTCCTTAAGTTCCTTTTTTAAAATTCTGTCATATGAATTTTTTCCCATGGGATGGAAGTGTATTTTTAAGTTAAGTAACCACATGGCTGAATCTTAAGAGAGGAATTTAAGGAACAGCACCTAAGGTACTGTACCTAAATTTTGTAGATACTGTACCTAAATTTTGTCCTATTTTGAACCTATCAACAGAGTGTGACCTTCAATTGAAATTAACACGGCAAATTGAGTGTTGAATTTTATATTTGAGTGTTTATTAGGTCAATATGAACTATAAAAAATATTAGAATTTTTTTTTTTTTTTTTAACTTGAAAAATCTTTTGGTGGTATTAGGCAAATGTAGGTAGTATTTTTCCTTAGATTGTGAAAATTAGCAAGATGATACTTTTTGTAGAAAAATGAATAATGATATTTTTTCCTTTTAAGTTATAGGTTATAAGAGGGGGGGGGGGGATTGAACAAACACTATAAGGACAATTAATCTTTTTAAATAATTCGATTAAAATATTTTGTTTTTTTTTGGGGGGGGGGGGTGGATGAACAAACACTATAAGGAAAATTTGTCTTTTTAAATAATTCAATTAAAATATTTTCTTGTTTCATGTTGATCTCTCTCTCTGTGGGGCTTAAAAGTAATACTTATTGCAAAAAAATTATATGGCAAAGTCTAGTTGCATGGACAAGCATATATGTATTTTTCCTTGGGAAAGATACAAGAGTTATGGCTTGGAGGGCATAAAAGAGCATTTCATTAACCTTCCTTGGGCTGCATGATTAAACTTGCAAATAAGCTTGTAATGCTTGCAAGGCCATGACAGGTATGTAGTGCACAAGTTGAGTTACACAAAATATCTTATTACCTATTGAATAAAAACTCACCTATCAAGTTATTTAAAAATCTTGCAAATAGGTAATGATCCATGAATAACACAATTTACTGTAGCTTAAAAAGTACTAAAAACACACGAAACTCTTTTATATTTGTTGAACAAAGTCACAAACCATTTTTAGGCCATTGTTCATTTCACCAAAAAAAAAATGCCAACCTAATTTTAATTGTTGCTTATTTTTGTGATCTCTCTCATTCAGCGAGTCCAAGAGGCATTATTCCCTTGGAAACAAGACAAAACAAACCAAGCCAAATCAACCTAATTACCTCAATCGGTGTAGGACTATATTTGTAACATTCCCAATTGCAAATTCTGCATAATTCCACATCCATCTATAGAACCCATTTCCCAATGGCTGCAACCCCTGAAAATACCTATTCTCACAAGTCATATATTTTCAATTTTGGGCATAAAAGAGCGTGTGGGCAAAGGAAAAACATGAAGGAGGAAAAAAGTTCTGCAGAGGATGCTCAACACTCACTTCACTTAGAGAAATTCAAATACCCATTTCCTCTAATTCAGTAGGTTCAAAGTAATTCTCTATCACTTGGTTGCACTCCTCTCAAGTGCCTTTTCTTTCACTCTCTCATAAATCTCCTGCCATCTTCCATATTTCACTTAATATAAGTTTACTCTCTCCATTTATTGCTAGATGGCTTCCTATGATATTGCTAAATACATTTATTGACGTAGATTTTTTTGATAAACATGTTTATATAAGTCGCGGATTTAGTAAACTTAAGGGATATGTCGTAAATCTGAAGGTTTTAAGTATCATCCACCACACTATCAGCCAATGGAATTTTTAGAATGTCTCGCGAATATAAAATTGAAAAGTATAGCTCAAAAACTAAGACACCACTTCTTTATGTGTATTCATTTAATCTTAGTAAATAACTAAGTATATTTGTCTGGCTCTACAAAGAATAGCTTAATGTATTTCATCATCTTATCAGCTATATTTATATGCTTCATAGCCTAACTTACTTGAACATAAATAATAAATAAAAACCAAATTTTCATTAATTTTATATTATTTCTAACACTCGTGGACAGGCAGTATCCCACATATAACATTCGCATCTACATATAATAAGATTCACATAAGCAAGTTATCCCCTCCAAAGATGCTCAACAAAACCGATCAAGTAACAGTTTTAAATGAAATATATTGTTTTTCTTTTTTCTTGGGGTCCCAATCATGAAGTCAAAATGCTAACAGATCTAACAAAACTAATAAAATTTAACAATACCTGCAGCCGTTTGACCCGATTTATTAGTCCATGAAAAGAAATTCAATTTGTAGCATTAAGCACATGCGTGCAAATATTGCAGAACATAGCAGTCTTATCCCTTAATTAATTGTATGTTCATTCTTTGTTTGATGACTTTCCATTATCAACTATGAAATGGGGGCAAGAATTTCAAATGTTGGTATACAAACAAAAAGTTTCTCAGAACCATATCAACTTGGAGAGTATCAAAGAATATTTAAAGGTACTAAACACTTCCACAATTTGGTTCCCTTTTCCATTCACAAAAATGACGGATGAGAAAAAGTATTTCCACCCAAATTAAAGAATATTATAACGTGGTTGAGTTAGCCAAGGAGGGTGATGTTTTGCCCAAAAGGTTCGTGACCAAATATCTTGTAGATAAATTATCGGACTCGTTGAAAAAAAAAATACAAACTTCATTTCAAGCAATAGAGAAATTTTATGAGTCTTAAACAAAGCGTAGTCCACATTAAAATTGAGGAGTGAAATAGGCCTTTCACTTTTGGGAAAGTCTACTAAAGCTCTCTCTCTCAAAAAAAAAAAAAAAAAGTTACTAAAGCTAAGGAATTTTCCTTTTCAAGGCTAATATGGTAGAAGAGAAACCCTATAGGCCTCCACATAAAAATAAAAAGTAAGACATAAACTTAATTAAAAGGTAGAAATCATAAGAAATATGGCATCCATCAAATCCTCAAATTCTAAAGGAAAAAAAATGATAATTTGTTTTATTTGAGGCAAAATAGGTCATACTTCAACACCCTTTTACTCTTCGTAGTGCTTCACATTCTTCAATTATAACACAACCTCATTTCAGTTTATTTACTTGGTTAGATTGGAATAAAAGTTTTATTTGATGGTGAGATAGTTACATTAACTAAACATGTCATATTTGTTGGTAAGGGTTATGTTCATCAAGGTTTCTTTTGTAAATATTGATAAAGTTAATTATTAATATTGAGATACGATTGATTTCGGAATGATGCCACTTTGATTAATATCGTCACTAATTCATCTTCCCAAATATGGTGAGGTGGGATGAGTTTTTGGGGCAACACACTGACACCAAGATGCTAAATGTGGCTATTAAAGAAATTATTTATGAGTAATTTTAGTTTCACTACTTTTTTAGTGAATCATGTAACTTATTTAAATAATATACATAAGCTTATAAATCGTCATAGAGTATGTTGGAGGAGATTCGATTCATTGTTAGAGGATAATAGAGCAAGAAAAATTACAGAGATGTTGCTTGATATTAGCCGTAGCACTTTTCCTACATGGAGATGATTCTTCAAAATGACACTGTGACAGCTTCTTCATCCACGGAAATTTTATTTCCCTTTTTTTTTTTTCTTCTTGCAATCTGTTTTAATTTTTTTTTTTTTTTTAAGCCGCATGACCTGATCGTTAGCAAAACAATTTTGAACATTGATAATGCTGTGTCTTTTGTGTGGGCCTAACATCAATTATTAATTCAATGTTGGACTAGCTTTTGTCTGGACTTCATTCTTTCATTTAATTTTGGATTAGTTTTTAAGTGGACTCAACACATAATATATATTACCTAAAATACATATAATATAAACTTTTTACCAAAAAAAAAATATATATATATATATAATATAAACTTTTTTTAATAATTAAAAAAAAAAGGTCAAAATTGGGAAGTAGAACCGGTTTTAGCGGTTGAATCGTTGTCATTAGAAGACACCAGCGGTATTTATAAGTTGTCATTGTTGAAACTTGAAATGAGGGGAAAGTGGGAATCACAAAATCTGACCTCGTTTATTTGGTTGGAAATTTTCGTATCCATGAGAGGCAATTCCCAAGTGAAGAAATCAAATTTACTTATATATATATATATATATATATATATATATATTCAACTCTTATTAAGTCTCGCCTACAATAGCCATGCCATTTATTTTCCAATTCTAGAAAATCAATGTAAACTTTGTCCTATGTGTTAGGTCTAAAATTATTATATGTTGGCAATCCGTATTTAAAATGTTTCCAATTATATTTTGATTTGAGTTGTAAGTTCTCAATGTCTAGAAGTATGTTAAGAGATTATGCTTGAAGACACATATGACTACCTTTGCTCAACAATTGCTGAATTTGCTACTTCGACTACAAGCTTGACAGCATTTTGACCGATTGAGGATGACTTCAGTACAAGTCCATCCTCGATACCTTTTGATCAATCAAGATTTGCAGATTCAGTTTTTGCTAAAGACATTTTTTTGTTTTAAATCGGCTATATTGGGTTGTAAAAGAAAAAATCCTAAGGTATTTAGAGAGAAACCCTAGCCTCCACCTAGTGAACCTAGGAGTTTAGAAACTCAAGAGAAGGATATTATGTTGTGACTATTGTGTGCCAAGGATTTTGTACTAAGCATCGTTTGACACCAACCTTAAAGATCCTAAAGATCCTATTGGAATTTTATGTGAAGCTATTGCACAAACCTACATCAATCAAGTTGTTGTAGAGTTAGACACAAATGAAATATTTGGGCTCTAAAGAAATTCACGAAGTAGAAGAGTCCAACTAGTTGGAACTATGTACGGTCATATGAGTAAATCCCACTGTAGGTGGAAATACTTGGATTGAGTATATTTTGAATTGTTGTACTTCCATACTACATGGTGAATTCGTTAAGTTGATGGTAAGCTTCAAATCATCCATCTAGTTTTTCCATCATAACTATTTCGTATGTGTGAAAATTTATTATTTACTGCACTTAGATTTTGTGGTATAGTTGTGTCTATCATAAACTGAATTGAACTATTGCATAATAATATAACTAATTAATCAACTTAGATAATTGGTTAATTTAATTGAGTTCTAAATTTCCTTACACAATGTAAAACATAAAGATTGCTCCTTATAGTCGAAAAATAGAATACGTTCATCATACACGTATATATATATATACATCTCATAAGGTTTTGTTTGCATGGAATTCTGTCTGCAGCAGCAAAGAAAAAGACTGATTTGAACCATTGAACAATATGCTTGGTATTGTGATAACAATTGATGGAGATGGACATCAATGACATTGAAATATTGGAGCCGGGACACATCACATGAATGTGAGAAGGGGCGACCGAGGCTAATCAAAAAGGCATACCAGCATGCATGGCCTGCGCTTAGTCACTTACACACCTTTTAAGCAAAGGGTTCTCTGTGTCTCGTAGCAATACTAATAGATTGATTTTTGATCGATTTGGATATATGCATGCACCGCCATGTTGCATGTCCAGAGAAGCTTTGCAGTGCATGCCCAAATTAGCCCTGTCTTTTTGACTGAGAAACAAGGACACAAAAATGTCTATGGATATGGGTACTGGTACGATATGGCAACACGACAAATTTTGAAAATAATGAGATACAAATATAACAAGACATGTCTATTAAATAACTACTGAACATATTTTTATTTATATTGCTGTATTTTATCAATCATTCATTTTTCATATAATGTTAAATATAATCAAGTTAAGAGTAATAATGGATAGTAAAGCAAATTCACTACTATTAAAGGATGTTCAGAAATCAGAATACAAATTAAAGAATAAAGATATTTATTAATTTTCAAAATGCACCAGCACTATTACTATTCAGAGCATGAATGCTCTCTTTGTTTTGTGAAAGGATATTCAATTCCTCTTATTTTTGTGTTCCAACTGCGTCCTTTTTTTTTTTTTTTTAATAACATGGCTAGGACACGCATGTAGAACTATCCGAGGCCTGTCAAGTATCCGACGCATGTGACATGTCTAACACATATACAACATCCTAAATGATGTGTCCGTACTTCCTTACTTTCTCATAAGAAATGAAATATATAAATTTAACCCCAAAAAAAAAAAAAAATACTAGCATAGCTAGGTACCTGATCAAGTAATACTGTAATAGTAAATCTGAGCAAGGACAGAAAAATCAAGGGATCTTAGGAAATAGAGTTATATGGCAGTGTACGTGAGCTTTGATTTTATTTTCAAAATCGTAGGAAGTACCTAGAAGGTAGACAAGAAGGGACTAAAATTCTGGAAACACTTGAGTATAGTTCTGGAAAGTTGGGATTAGGATTTAGGGGCATCTTTTTTTTTTCTTTTTCTTTTTTTTCTCTCTCTCTTCTTTTTTGATTTTCTAACATACCAATGTACACTGAAAAGTGAAAATTCAGTCGTACAGTTTGGAAGTAGAATTCAAACTATAAAGTTTTAAACTTTTTTTTTTTATATAAACTATAAAGTTTTAAACTTATGTATTGCTATCCAAACTCATCATATTCTTAATTTTGTTTTCTTGGGTAGACAAAGTCGATCGTAGATTTAGAAATATAATTCATCCGAGGACTAAATTAGATGAGACAAAACATTTACCATGAATTTCATTATAGCTACTTTATTTTACCACCAGTAATTAACCCAAACTTTAGTTTTCATGATACAACAAACTGCAATCTTTCAAAATCACGTACTTAATTTTTCCTGGTAAGAAAAAGGGTATGTTCTATCATATCAAGGATAGAAAAAAGCAATGTCGGTTTAGGTTTGACCCTTGCTCCAACCTCTTTTCTAAACTCAACTTGGATGAAAGTGATATGAATAATTTATGCACAGGAGATGAAGTAGAGTGAAGCTGCTTCACCATATACGTAAAGCAATCCAATGTGCTAATGTTTTGGCTAAAAATGGACCGCCAACAGGACCGTTGTGTATATGATACAGGCCTAACTCTTGATCTATATATAAATATAACTTTTTGTTATGGGATTCTAGTGGTTCAGTCTTAAACATGCTATGTACTAAGAATTAAATAAATTCTCCATTTCATCAATTTTTTTTAGACAAAATTTGGTTTAGAGGGTATGATATTCTACTTTATATGAGAAAGGAGGATATCTCATGCATATATACTAGACTTTTGTTGATGAGTGCCAGGGTGCTCATTAAATAATGTATTATTTATAAAAAGCAGGAACCTCAATTATAATGGTCTAAGTATCTACCATGCGGCATATTGATTGAAAATGAAAGATTATTCTCTTCATTTAATCTTTCACCTCAGCAAATTTTTTTATTTATGTCGAAGTATTAATAAATTGACATGTAAATGGAGTAAATACATTTTTTTTTTATACAAGATAGAAATTCTATTTTAGTCTAATCTAAATGTATATGTGTGTAAAACTCCCTCTTGGAGACTTGAACCCCGACCTTTACCCCCTACACCCCACAAGCACTTATACTTGTAGATTGACCATCACACCAAGGGTGGACGGTGGTGTAAATACATATTTTCATATATTCATTATTTGTGTATCAATTATTTATATAAAATAAATTCATATGGTTATTTTATAAAATTTATACACAAAAAAATTTATTTAAAATACTTATTATTAAAAAAAATGATTGGAATATGACTTTTTTTTATTATTATCATATTTCGTTACTTTGGAAAAATTGAAACAAACACTATAAAAAAGGATTAAAAAAATACAATTAATAACACATGTAATCAAGAATATAAAAAATTATTATGGGAATTAGTCAAAATAATTAAATATTTGTGAATTCACTAAAATAACATATTCAAAGTTTCGATTACACTAATTTTATGGTTATTTTTCTAACTCCTTTTATTGACATGGGCTTAAATTGTATGTCACTCACTCTTTTTAGCCACATGCAATATATATATATATATATACATATAATTTTTATGGTTTTTTTAAGCTTTATATAGTAATTTAAAAAAAAAAAAAATTCATTTCCTCCGTTTCTAATGACATGTAACATAATTAAAGTCGATTCCCCAACTATTAGAACACATGATTACTAAAATGTATGAGTTATATTATATTTTTTGACAAATTAATTCAAAATGTACTGCACATTGCGTAGGACATCGACAAGTATCAAGAAAAGCATAGAAAACTATAATGAATTTATGCTTGCAAACCAATGAATTATTATTATTTTAAGACTCTCTTGTTAACAATACCCATATTTATACTATATAATAAATTTGTGTCTTAGAAGCCACAATTTTATTTTTCCTTACAGTTGGTTACAGTTGGTTGTTTTCTTTTTGCTGCACTCTACTTTCAAGTGGTTATAAAATAGTTTGGGGTGATTTAAATTAAACTTAATTTTTTTTAAATTCAACTAAAACCATAAACTTCTTAAATTATTTCAATTCATAGCCTCAACGAATCACTATTAAATAAAAGTAAAAGAAAATATCTACCCCCCCCCCCAAAAAAAAAAAAAAACACATTTCATGTGAAATCATAACATGCATTTGGAATGCTATATGAGAACAATGAAATTATTATACCAAGTCATTTAGTTATTACCAAAATTTTACAATAATTATATATATATATATATCATATCATATCATATAAACTCATGCCCAGATTATAGTTGCGCTAAGGGGAGATATTAATTTTCTCTTCTTTTTTTCAAATTATTATTTTTCTTATGTATTGTAATTTATTTTAAATATATTAAAATAATTAAACTAATTGCACCAGATATAACTCTAATACCCAAGTTTGAAAATTTTTAAAGAACATACAACATTTTTGCTCTTTTATTTTTATTGCCTATTTTATTATTTAATTTTAATATTGAAATATTTATTTTCTCCTACATATAATTCTTTCATAGTACATTAGTACTAGTTATATGTAAATGATATTCAAGTTAGCGACATATCTCGAAAAGTTTCAGATATGTACTGGAGATTTCTAACATGTAAAAGGCAACGACAATATTTTTCAATCAGGAAGAGAATCTTAAAGATCACTGACATTTCCAAGCATTACGCAAGACATTGTTCACATCTATCCAACTAGGAAACTTATCATAGAAGATCTCTCTCCATAGCTAGTTCATGTTGTTGTTAGGAATAGAATGGACAAAGTTTAGTTATAAAATTAGTTTTAGTCTAAAACTACAATCTTACTCAACATCATTAACATTATTACATATTTCGAAAATCTAACCGTTAGATTGTATGTTCTTTATGCTCTTAACACACATGTCAAATTTTGTGCTAATTGAATATTATTTACTATATGATCTATAAGATTATATTTTATGCAAATTTTAAATTATAAAGACTTGCAATTTAAAAAATTTATTGATGACATAGTTATTAATCTTTAATTTTATAGAAATTTTGCAAGCATGGAGGATATAAAAAGAAAATGTAAACTAATTGTGAATTTGTCAAAATTCACCTCCAATAAAAATAAATAATAAATAAATAAATAAAACGAGATTTTGTAGCTAAATTTTGTCTAGAATATTGATTCATGCTTTAGCGAAGAGAGTGAGATTTTCTTTCAATCACATTACAGGTGGAATCTTGGGCTTTAGCTTGGGTTTATCAGTTTTTATTTTTCCAATCAAAGGCCCTCTCAAATTTTTTTTTTTTTTTTTAAAAAAAACTTTTTTGAGAAACCCTAAATTAAAAAACTTGGCAGAAGTACTTGCATCAGTAAGAAATTTCAAAAGCAACATCTTTTCCCACGATATGTAACATATTTTTCAGTTTTTCTTCACAAACCAAGATGGACAAATTAATCCTATTAGTTGAAAAAACTATTCTTCTGGGTGTCACTAATTAGAACTTTTTCTTTCTTTAAAATGTGGGCATAAGCATAACAAACTCAAATACTGGTTAACTTGACAATACCATTGAACTATAAGATATTTTAACTAAAGCACTATTTTTTACAAACTATCACATAATCTTTTTTGGGATACAAACAATAATTTTTTGTAAGTGTGAAACTTAACTATATTTGAAACCATCAACAAATATTTGAAACTATTAATTCATCTTGGGTTTTTCTACTTAATCTCCATCAAGAGGGATGCATAAAGTAATGTCTTCTTCTTCTTTTTTGCTGAAAATGCATAAAGTAATGTCTGATAATTTCTTTACCTTGCCACATATAAAAGCATAAGGTAATCAATAATGTGAGAGGGAGATGCATGAACATGAGTGTCAAAAAAGCATTTTTATACCCCTTGGAAATTGATAGAAGAAGAGATAGAATCTACTTTCTAAAAGACCAGATAGTACAATGTGTAAGAAGCCAGAGCATAACACATTGGGGAAGATGGACCCCACAAGCCCAAAACTTTTCTTTTTCATACCATTCTTCTCTATCCCTTAACTAAACCTGCCCCAATGAACTATATATATTGTCTCAATTGATAAGGAGAATGTAGCTAGTGTAGATTATAAATTAGTGTAAATGAAATTGAAATTTGAAAATCATGCACCCCCAAATGCCACAATTGATTTTCCCAGGAGATCTCACAAAGGTGGTCCCATTCTCTTTGCCAGACCAATGTCCTTTATTGACCTGCTTTGACCGTAAAACATATTCCCTGCAAACCAATAAAAAAGAGAGAGGGTAAGTGAGGGTGGTCCACTCCTTATATGAGATTCCCCAGTAGCCATAATGATAATCCTCCTGCTGCAAAAACAACACCTTTTGCTTTTCCCAGAATCCACACTCTTTTTTCTTGATGCCCTGGCCAGACGTGTGTATGTGAGAGAGAGAGAGAGAGAGAGAGAGAGAGACTGGTGCATCTGAGAAAAATATGATATGGGGGGTGAAGTCCCCATTGCTTAAGATAATATGTATGCAAATAAGCCTAAACATCTCTGATCAGTGTTCAGTATTAGCTTTGCTAGCTTTACTTACTATGCACAGCAATGACTATGATCGATTGACCAAGAAATAGGAACAGCTTGTTGATTTTGTCAAAAGAAAAAGAGGAACAGCTTGTTGATAATACAAAACCTTTTCTATTTCTTCATTTGTTAGGGGTTGAAACTTAAAAGCCTAGAGTATCTGTGTTTGTGGGTGTCTTTACACCTAGGTATACAATTGGGCTTACTTGATCATGTCTTCCCACAAAGTAGCAAAATTAATAGAACAATGGTTAGATTCTTTAGAACATGATGATCCATTGAACAAATGGTCTACAAAAATGGTTTTTTTTTTTTTTTTTTTGACTGATTTGTGCAACTTAGCCCAAATGCATTCCATACCATGTACTCCAAAAACAAAAGTGAAACAATCCATCATTAGGCTTGCCAAGCTAGAAATTTGATGAAATGGGTAGCAAAAACTTTGTATAAGAAAAAAAAGGTATGTTGATTTGGGATATTTTGTTTTGTATATAAAAATCAAATTAACAACTGGCTTTGTGTAATTATGAAACAATTGCTACTTTTCAGTACATTCATAATAAGACCAGGGGTCATATGAAATGTCCATGAGACAAGCGTGAAGGGAGATAGAAATGGTAGTTGTTTGTAACTTCCATGTTGTCAGGCACCGCACAGATCTAAAATTTTCCGTAAATTTGGCAACAGATTTTACACAAACACAGCTTCACAGAGAAAAGAAAAAGAAACCTCGTTACGTGTGTAAACGAAATGATTACGGTCCCATGGGAAGCCACATGTGACCATTGGTAAAGGAATAACTTTCACAGAAAAGAAGCCTACTAGTACTATTATTTTCTGCAAACAAAAAACATAGACATCATGAAAACCCTAAAAACCGTAATAAATATAACAAAGAAGAACAAGAACAGCAAGAAGAAGAGGATTGTACCTTTGTTCAGACATGAGAGAACCTGCAAACTTGTCTAAAAATTAGGACTTGAATATGACTGTAATGAGAAAATCAAAGAGACCCCAAATTGGAAAAGAGAAAAAGAAAGACTAATCTTTTATGTATAATACATGTGGAATATGCATGGCTCCTCATACGCCATCCACGGAGGCCATCGATGCTCCGGTGGGCTCTGCAAATGGCATACAGGGAGCCAGGCACATACTTATATGTGTACACATGAAAATGATGACATAAAACGTGCATGTATACATGAATTTCTACATTTATGCACATATTTCCACCATATAATACTAAAGAAATTTCCACCTAAGACCTTTTTTGAAACCCATCAAGTGTAAATTGAACTAAGGCTTGAAAAAAAAAACATGTTTTTATGTATGTATGAATGAACATGTTACATGTATATATGCAAGGACTTTGAAGTGCATACGGATACTATGAATTCCAACCCTAGCAAATCTTCCAAATGATCAAGAGGAAGATGAAGATTTAGTAGTTTCTGTAGAGAGAAAGAGAAAGAGAGAGAGACGTTGAAGGGGATTGAAGAAGGGAGAGAAAGAGCTATATATTGAGGAAAGGAGCTAGCTAGGAAGAGATTGTGGAAGATGGGGAACTAGGTCATAATCAAAGGTGGCTTGAAAGCCCCACAAAACCCTATTGAATTGGTTTAACACAAGCAAACCGGTGGGCTGAACTTAGGGGATTAAAGGGTCTGGCTAATGTTGTGGGGTTTGTGTGTAGATTTCTGAGGGAAAGAAGGAAGATGTGGGGTTGGTGTTGCACCCCAGCTCCCCACTAAATATAGACAGCGAGAGAGAGAGAGAGAAATGAAGGGTTGGGTTAGTAACCACGCAATTTCCTAAGCTAACCTTATGGTGTTTGAAATCTCCTTTTCTGGGTCGTAAAGCAAAGGTTGCTTTTCTCTTCTCTGAAGCTCATTTTGTCTGGGAGTGCTTGGAAGACATGGATTCCTCATCCCTCTACTTCCTTTAAATAAAAATAAAGTTAAAGAAAGAGAAAGAAAAAAAGGAAAAATACTACCATAATTTTATCATCTTTTTTCCTTTTCCTCCATCACTTCACACTTCCTCTTTATCTACCTTTTTTCCATTCTATTCTTTCATATTATATTACTAATTTATTATGTTGCTGTATTTTGGTCAAGAGTGAAGAGACAGGGATAAGCACTTTAACTCTTTTTGTTTAGATTTTAGAACTAGCCATGTCACTTTGTTTACCTAATTCACTTTAGTTCTGTTCACTTAGCCAGCACTAACAGCTCATAGCGACAGATTTTTTTTTTTTTAATTAAAAATAACCAAATTGGAATTTTTTTATAAACAAATTCTTTAAATATTAGAAAAATTAATCTCATAATCTTTCATAATTACGTGGACCAAATTTTGGTTTTCATGAAAGCTGAATCATTCCAATCGTATTGTGTAAGACATTTAATGTCCCGATCCATCATGTTCAAAGAAATTAGGGTCAAAGAATCATTTTCAGGAGAATTAATTTGTAGCACTGCTTGATTTTATTTTGTCTTTAGACATTAATCATTAATCACAACTACTTGGCTGTCTCAATTATAATTTTTTTTTTTTTGGTAAATTACTTAATTGTTCCTTAGCATTTAGGTTATGTGTAAATATAATCCATAATTTTTTAATATTATGTCAAAATGATTCATGCTTTTAATAATAATGGTCAACATTTTCCATCCACCAAATTGACACAGCGCAAAAATTAGAAACCAAATAAGTAATATAATCTCTTTCATTTTCTATTTGCTACATACTCAACAAATTTATTAAGGAATAATAATAAATTTGCGTACTAATCTAATACAGCACAAATTTTATGAGAGAGTTAAAGACCTCAATGTCTAGCCTGATTTCGTCTGATGAACCGACCTAACATGCTTTTCAGCTTGTCCTAAGGCTTGTCCTTTAATTTGATTGTCCTGCTAGATCTCTCACAATTTTTTATTGTTCAGAAGTGGTACCCATCTCTGTAGTTATTTTCAATTCTACCTGACCTCTTATTGCCTGCACCATGAATAACTTCATTTGTACATGACCAACTAGCCAAAGCTTCCCAATAATACTTCTAACCTTATGTGAATGTTCTACGAATAGTCAATATCTTTTAGAGAATCTTTAGCTGTCAAAATATGGCCACCAATAGAATTTCGTGTTAACACCAAAATAACAGATGCCAGGCTTTTATATATATATATATATATATATATATACCTTCTCCAAAAAAAAAAAAATTATATATATTATCTTATTTTTGGGTTATATCAATTATTAACCCCAAAAAAGTTTGTCCAAAGTAGATGTTTAACCAAAAATAAATTTAAAAAAAATTGTGGAAAAGTATGTTTGCTCAACATTGGGATTTTTTTTTTCTTTTTTTTTTGGAAAAACAAAAACACATAATAAGGAAGAAGAAATGAAGTTCTAATATAAAGGTTCAACGTTAGAATTTAACACGAAGTATAACATTTTAAATGAGGGTTTCATACAAGTCATATTTGTTATTTGAAAGATAATGGCGATTTGGAAAAATTGAGAGCATAACTTATTTGATTTTTAAGATGTGAATAAAATATGTATACATATAACCATTGTTTGTCCTTTCTCTCATCTCTTTTATTCAACATATTTGTCAGATCTCTTCTCTTTGTCCCTAAACTAATTGATTCCATTTATAGAATGAGATTGCCCTTAAGATATTGCGAAGATGCATCTTAAGAAACTGTTAAAAACGGGCTGTCCATTGCATGATTTGCTTCCAAATACCTAAAATATCAATGTGAGGCACAAAATTTGGTATTACATTTATTAAGTTGCCCGGTAAGCTCTTCCAAAAAAAACAAAGGGAAAGTTGAGAAAACGGGATAGTGCAACTGGGTCGGAAAATTATTAGGTACTCCCGGAGTACCATAAATGCGTACTCCCCCCTCTTACATAAATGGTGGGTCCCACTAATTTATGTGAGAGGGGGGAGTACGCATTTATGGTACTCCGGGAGTACCTAATAATTTTCCCACCGGGTCATAGAATTTTTAGGGTTATAGCTATCTTTTTTTATCACATGAGTGAAGTTAACAATCCAATTAAAAAATGGTACAGATGTTCTGTGGCTCATCAACATGAAAAAACAGTGCTCATTTCTTTATAGAACTCTAATCATAGAAATAAACCAAAAAAGAAAAACAAGAGGTAATGGTTGGCCTTGGATCTCTGACCTTGAATAAGTTATGCAAAGAGTGTTCTTACATAATTATTAATTAGTGATTTTTTATTTTTTATTTTTTTTTTTGCATAAATCTAGGTTCATACTCAATAACATTGGTTCTAAAAAATTAAGGATGTTATGAAAATTTGAGTAGGAAATTGTAAAATTCTGAAATGACACATATCTGAATTTGCATGATCAAACCCTTAACACGCAGCTAGTTTAAATGGAAGGAAAGTAGAGGGGAGGAGAGGGATACAATTTGATGAATCTTGTTTGGATATTTTTTACATGGATGGAGGGGGAGCATATGGAAGTAGAGGGATGGGGGAACCGCTTATATTTAAAAAATAAATAAATAATTGTCAATGTTGCCTTTATGATGTCAATTTATATATATTAAATCTACAAAAGAGAGTCATAACTGTCAATTTATATGACCTTTCACTGCTCTCTCTTCTCCCAACTTAATTTTAAAACATCTAGACAAATGAGAGAGATTTTTATTCATCTTCCCTACTTAAGTTTTAAAACATCCAAATAAGGAGAATGGATAATCTCTTCCCACCCATCCCCTTCCCTCTCCTTTCCTCTCTTCTCCCCTCCTTCCCCTCCTTACCTTCTACTTCTCTATCCCTCAAAACTTCCAAACATAGTGCCAAGGGGGGAGGGTGAGGGGTTTGGAGGGGTATCTTACCCCTCCTCACCCCTCTTTTTTAATTCTCTCAAATTGGAGGAATTTGAATGAGGAGTAGAGGGAGGGGTTCCACACATATTAAAAACATTGAAATTGTCAATTTTACCATGTTGTGGTCAATTTATATATATTTCCTTAAAATTAGTAAATAAAGAACATAATTGTCAATTTATATGACCATTTCTCTCTCCTCGCTTGCTTAATTTTTAAACATCCAAACAAATGGAGATATATATATATTCTTTTTTCCTCTGCTTAATTTTTAAAACATCCAAACAATGGAAAAATGTAACAATTCCCTCCATTCTCCTCTCCTTCCCATCCTTACCTTTTATTCTCCTCTCCCTCCAAACTTCCAAACATTGTGTAAAATGTTCAGAGTTTCTAGTATTACAAACGAGGTTGCCTGCTTCATAGCCTAAGTACTCTTGTGAACTTAGGGGAACGACTATGGATAACAAAAATCTAACTAAAACTTAAAACTAAAATGAATTTCCTTCAAAATTACAAAACCAGACTCAACGTTTGGCAAACGTATTTGTACCTAAATGTTTACAAAGCATTGAGTCACGTTTACTTGCTCAACTAAAGATCGACAGCTTCAAGTTTCATTAAGATCCAAATTAGTATGCAATTCAATTGATGTTGGATCGTTTTCTTCTTTTACGACAGTTGCGAGTACATTGTTTATGGCACCATCTGTAATAAATTTAAAAAACTCTATTGGTTTAAAAATTTATTTCATCTTAAGAGGGACATGTGATTTAAAAATAAATTCAATTCTATCATTAGTCTAAAATTTGAATGTATCTAGAGGTTTAATATAGATGTCCTCTAACTCTGTGTGTGTATGTATATATGGAGACAACTAGGAATATTTTACTTTGTCAAAGAGATAATCATTACTTATCTATTAAAGAGATAAATACATTGGGAAAACTCCTTAAGTAGTTAATATAACATATAGAAACACATTTAACTTATGTGTATACCAAAGAATCTCCTTGAGAAGACTCCTTGAATAGTTATTTAATATAGAACTTCACTCATACGTGTATACCCAACAACCTCTATCTCACATGCGAGTCTTTGCCTTTTTGTTGTCTATGACCAAGTTCTACTAGCTCCTCATTGTCTATGAGCTTTTTACATCACCAGCACATTATTTATGGACCTTTTGTACGTCATCCATGTGAACCACTACATGTCAACTCCCC
Organism: Quercus lobata; assembly: GCF_001633185.2. NCBI lineage: Eukaryota > Viridiplantae > Streptophyta > Magnoliopsida > Fagales > Fagaceae > Quercus > Quercus lobata. The sequence continues at coordinate 56,246,277 of NC_044911.1, forward strand.
ACTCTTATTCACTGAAACCAGAAATATGGACCCTAAACACCTCGCCACCTTCGCCACCACCTGAGCTCTGATCCCCACACGCATCCATTGAAATCGGAAATAGGGACCCAACACCTTGCCGCCTTCGCCACCACCTAAGCTCGATCTGATACCAATTGTTAAGGAAATAAATGCCTTGGAGAGATTCATTGAGTAGTTAATATAACATATAAAAATACACTTAACTTAAAAGGCCTAAGCCTAATGAGTATGAGTTTAACTATATTATATTAACAAGTCATTTTTCTCATCATTATTCAATGTAAGACTTCACTCACACATGCATATCCAATATTATCATTTTTTTTTTTTTTGTTTGTAAATTGCATTCTCACACTTTAAGCTATGAGATTGATTGTAATGTCACTCTAAATTTTAAAATTTGAGAAATTGAACTTCAAAATTATAGGGCTCTATTTATAGTATCCTCCCACCATTATAGGGCACTCTCACACGTAATTAATAATGTATATGTAGAGAGGGAAAATTCCCGACCTATCACAAGCTGACACGTCACATTACCAAGTCCACAAAATACAGCCAATTACAGAACACCATATATTGCTGCTATGTTTTGCTATCACTATTCAGAAGCCAACAGAAATTTGCCAAGTGTCATGCAAGAGCCAATCACGCATCAGCGCACGTGTAAGCGATGACTCAAGCAACCTCGCACGTGTAAGCGATGACTTAAGCGGACCAATCAAGCTGTGACATGTGTCACCAATCAAGCTCCGCCACGTGTCGCTCACCCACCCCAAAACTCCTATAAATAGAAGCCTTCCTGAGACATTTAGAGGACCAGATTTCAGAAGTGAAAAAGCTCTGTGAAGATCAAGCCTCAAAGCCTTCAAGAACTTCAACCCCAAAATCGAAGAACATTCGAAGCAGAATCATCCAGATCATCTGCCTAGATCCTAAAGTTCACGGGAATCAAGCCAAAAGTGTCCGAAAACATCAACAACTCACAAATCATTGAAGCTCAACGGATTCAAGCCTCTAAAGCTCCGAAGAACTTCCATCACAAACCTTCGAAGACGAAGAATGCACGAAGAACACGAAGAACGCGAAGAACAAAGGATTTCTAAACAAGCTCATAGCCAGAGATTCATTGTAATTCCGTTTCAGTAATCTTCGATCCATCCATCAACCAAATTGAAGGATATTTTGTGTTCAAGTCAAATCCACATTACCATAAATCTAATCAATAAGTTTTGCAAGGAGATCGAATCAGAGGATCACTCTTTTATAATTTCAGAGAATTGTACCACACAATCATAAATACAAATTCGCATTTGTGAAACTATTTTACTTGTTTGATTTATTTCAAACTAGAAATTTAGTCGCTTACAGTATACATTATTAAATGATTATGTAGTTATTTTTGTTGGGATTATGAATTAAACATGTAAAGATTAAGATTAAGTACGATGGAAACTGAGGAAAATTTTTAATGGTAGAGGGACGTTACATTTGCACCTAATCCCATAGTGTAGTGGGTTGATTGTTTAGATTTAAAGTTTAGATAGACATTACAAATAACTCTATAATTTAGGATTAGAAAATGCAATTCACCCACCAAAAAGAGAGAGAACAGAAAATATTCAATTTTCTAAGCATAGGAAATATTAATTTAGAGGGAGTGTTGGGAGTCAACAAACCTCCAATACAAATAATTTTTGACTGTCTTATTGAGGGTCCCCCAAAAGAAGAAAAATGTGCTACCCTGTATAGCTAATTTGGTATTAAGAATTGACGTACAAGTGTGTTTTCCATTGAGGGGGCAGTGATAATCAAGGAATTACCACAGTAACAAAAATATAACAATTTCGAAATTACAGTTATAACGTATACTAGAATTTCAATCCAACCAAAACAAGAGCAATATGTCGTTTCTTTCTATTGTTTTATCCCTTTTTGTAGCTTGGTTCTTGTGTGATAGCGATTAGCGAATAGGCTCTGTCCCCATCATAAATATTCGATTTTCAACCATGGAAAAGATCGTTAATAATTGAGTCCTATACAAATAATCCACCCCCCCCCCCCCCCCCCAAAAAAAAAAAAGGGTTTAAACTTGAAAGTACTAAAAAGAAGCAAACTGGTATTGAACAGACACATACACATAAAATAACTGCTATAGTTCTTGCTTTTGTGGTTAGACTATATAAACAGAACACATTTGTGAATCCTGACCTATTCAAAACATTTTCCATATTCTGTTTTACAACATTCTGCTTTTGAGCTTTATTTAGAAAAACTTAACCTTCAAAACGTTGCATCAACCTCCTAAACACGTAGGAGTATGCTAAACGGGTACAACTGCATTCCCATTAAATATGAACCAAAAGCACCACAACTTTCTCTCATCCTTTTCATTCTCTTCAAAGATAAAAGGATGGCGACCAAGAAAACCATTGCCATGTTCCTCATCTCCTTGCTGGTTGTGATGATGGCATGCACCGACACGGTTGAAGCAATGCGATGCGGCCAATGGTGCCAACCTCAGTGCATGAAAGTCAAGGGTGCATCTCAACACGCATGTGAAAAAGCATGCAATGGTCTTTGCTTACAACTTGGTGGAAAAGGAGGCGGGGATTTTATTTTACCCCTTAATAAAAATGCGACCACGTGAAGCATTACTATTCTTTGGAATTGGCTTTTTAGACTTTTTTTTCTCGTTGAAGGACAAAAACATTAATATGTGACAGTCGAACTAATTTTTTTTGTTCAGCAGATGTTGGAGTGTTTTAATTTTAAATTGTAATATTTGTAATTGATTTTCCATTAATTGAATAATCAAATTTTGATTATAAAATTTCATCCATTGATGGATTTTTATTTTAGAAATACAATCATATTAAACTATTACATTCTTTTACCTGTTAACCCTTATTTCTTTGACTCTTTTTTAATTTATTTTAATTTGGTAATTTACTAATCCACCATCCTCCGCCTATTAGAGAGACATCTTTTGTTTAATGTCTAATTGAAAGCGAAGTTTCTTTGCATCATTTGTATACTTCATTCCCATTGTCCACAGAGACGTAGTACGGTAGTAGTGTCTTTGTATAACTACTAGCCGATGTCTCATAAAATGTACAGTGAAACAGTTTAGAAATAATCTTATTATGTTCTATCTATAATACTTATTATTATGTGCAACCATATTTGGGGAATCAACTTTCATTATATTATATGTTATTAAAATGAGAGAGAATGTTAATTTTTAGTATAAACGTAATTAAGTATATGAACCAAATTTTTTGAGTGAATTGACAAATATTTAATTATTTTTACTAATTTGAAAATGCAATTATTTTATAATCTTGATTGCATTTATTAAATTTTCTTTTATATTTTCCTATACTGCGATCAAGAATGTCATATCCAAATTAATTTTTTTCTATATAAATCTTAGAAAATAATCAAAAAAAAAATTATTTTACATAAATAATTAGTGATCTACATATAAATTATTAATACATGAAAATAAATGTATATTATGCTTAATTAAATAGCACAAATATAGGCTACTATAGTGCTAGTTCCATATGTTTGTGTGTGTGTCATTAAAAGGATTTAGGAAATGTAAATTGTTATGATTAATATAGTTAAAAATAAGAATTCCTAAAGGTTTTACAAATTTTACTACATAGAGTTTACAAATTAACTTATGTGCCAATAGATATGATTGGTAGGTTTCAACCACCTCATAAATGGGTTGGATAGGAATTTCATTTTGAGCCTTAGGTTTAAGTTTATAGTTTTTTTCAACACATCTGACTCAACATAAACCATCATATATATATATATATATATATATAAGTTTATTTTCTTATGCTTATTTTAATTTTTTAATTTTTGATATTTTAAGTATTATTTTCGATGAATTTGAGAATTTGGAATAATATTATATGAATTGAATCATTCGTTGAAAAAAATATTTAAATAGTTTAGGAAAGTCCAATTTTTTTTATAATGTAAGCACAACTCATGTGAGTTGTGTTGGTTTTGACTCGGGTTAGAATGGAAATTTCTCACCTTAACAAGATTGGATAACTGACATTATAATAATAGTTATAATCGTGAGTATAATATACTACATTAAAATCACAACAAAAGTCGGTAGAATAGTATCACTTGTTCTACTAGCTAGTATTGGGTTAGCCTACATTATATGAGTTATAATCATGAGTAACAAATTAAAGTCACTTGAATACACCACCTTTAATTCAAGCCACTTATTAACATTTGGTCATGTAGTAAAGAGAAGTAATATGTTCACAACATTTTCATGATAAATCTTAAATGGTAAGTTGTTATTGGGTTTAATTTAAACACATTACTGAACTTACTTTTTTACTCACTAATAACAACTAGTAACAACTTACTATTTAGAATTTATTATGAAAGTATTATGAAAATTATATAGACATAGCATTTTCTAGAGTAGGGAATTTTTGGGTGTAACATTCAAATCTTACTCCCAAGAAGAAATTAAGGCTAGGCAATATTGATAAATTGCTTTAATTCAGATGAAAAAAGCAAGTAAAACCGGTTCAAGTAATTAAAACCTTCTGGATAAGGTAATTAGAGGTTAAATTATAAACATGATAGTTTGAGACTTTGAAAGTTTGTCAACAACAACAACAACAACAAAAAGACTTTGAAGGTTTGTTCTTGCTTCCATGTGACAAGTTACCTGATGAGGCAATACAAAATATATTGTCCACAGAAAACTGAACTTGCGATTGCAATGATTAGGGTAACTTTAGGTCGAGTACTCAAAATAGCCATCGTTTTCTCGTCCCAAACGTGACAAGTACTGTTTGGAAGGTCAGGTCAGGTCAAGTCTACATCCAATTCCTGCTTGATTGAAACTCTCAATATTGAATATTGGTACACTTATATATCCCATATACATATCACTAAGGTTTGTAGAAATTGTCATTCTAATCCAAAATTTCTTTCAAATTTTTATACCCCTAGTTAGCTACTCTAAGTCATTAGTCATATCAAAATTGTTCCATAATAACCAATTGATGATGATGATGATGTCTAACTAATATAGAGATGTGTCAATCAGCTATAAGCTATTCTTAAGAAACCGCATGCGCCAAAAAGCGAATTAAAAGTTCAGGTCGGCATTGACACTAGCTAATATCCAAACAACAATACTGCTTATAATAATTTTAAGTCATAACCAATTCATTCCCCACTCGCCACTCGGCACTTTGCATAATGTGACTTTTCTTGAAAGATCATCTAATTGGTACTACTATACTCACATGTTGCTAATCCCAGAACCATGTATATTGATTAAGACCTTACTCAAATTTGTTTCATTATTGATCGGTTGAAATTTTGTAATAAGTTAGGTAAAGCCTAACAGGGTTAAAATAAAAAAAAGGCAAGAAAAGGTATTTGATATCAAAATATAATAAGCGACAAACATATCTACAAAAATTAATTACTCTACAAATAAATAAAGGGAACATATTTGTTAGTGGATAATTATTTTTGTATATATGTCTTTTATTTATGGGTCATGTTAACAGGTACTCCTAAGACAATTGTTAATAAACCATTTTTAAGAAAGTTTTATAATCCTTTTATAAGAAATTGAACTTAGAGGAATAACGAAATAATTTTTCTAAAAAGACATGTTGCAAACGTCAGCCTAATTAAACCCTTGAAATTTGAAATTTACTCGTTATTGGTGGTATGAAGAGTGGTTGAAAAGTAGCACCTTTTTTTAGAGTAGCACTCAGCTTAAATTAAACCCATAATCAGATCATTGTCACTCTATCTGATAGAATAATTAATGCAGATTTAGTGAGACAGAAACTCCAATGGTGTACTGCAACAACGTAATTAAAGTAGGAACAGTCATTTTACACACTTGTTGTTTATTTAAGAACTTTAACCAATTTCTTAAATAAACCATTTTTTCAATTTTATATATTCACTTTTTAAATTTATTGAATATATATATATATATATATCTATATATATATATATATATCATTCTTCATTTTTTTAATTTATAATTAAACCTAAAACTGTAATCATAATTTTTTGTTTTAAGAATAGAGAGAGATGAAATTAAGAGAACAAGTTTGAATGAAAAAGAGAAGTGCTCTCCGAACTTGTTGAGCATGGTAGTATTTTGCAAAAAAAATAAAATAATATTAGAGAGCCCAAACATTTTCTGTGGGATTCTAAACTAAAATGTTCTTCAATTGGACTAAAAAACGATGTTTTGAAGAGCCCAATGCTAATGCTCTATGAGGTTAAACCAAATGAACCAAAAAATAATATAATAACAATAAAGTGGTTAAACAATATGGACAAAGGTTAATGAGGACAATCGCAAAGATTATAGTATTTAAAAACACAGTAATAAACTTAATAAAGAATTATACAAAACATAGAGTGAAAGAGAGCACACTCATTTGCCCACTTGGAACGCAACATATATAGCATATGAAATTATGAATAATGAGTGATGATGTATGTGTGTGAGAGAGAAATGAAATTATGAATAATGAGTGATGATGTATGTGTGAGAGAGAGAAATTAGAATGTATATAACAGTAAGAAAAAATGTTTGACTTACCTTTAATATTTTTTTAACTAAAATCTCTTTTTGTTTTAATGAGAAACTATTACATCACCTACTAACTAAATAAAATGTGTAGATTAAAATTCACTACTACTTGTCATTGTGTATTTAAAATAAAAAGAGATCTCCGGTTAAAAAAATATTAGAGTTAACTCAAACCCTAAGAAAAAAAACCTACTAACATTGTTTTTAAGAAAATTGTTAACAAAATATTTTAAGAAAATTTTAATTATACTTTTATGAAGAAAAAAAAAAACTATCAAAATATTAATTACATTTTTTTCTTTTACTATAAAAGATTTTCTAAAATATAGTTCATTAACAAAAGTTTTAGGACATCTATTAACATTTTCCAAAAAAAAATTTTGAAGTTGAGAGTAAACTTGGGTTAGTTTGAGAAGAGAGTGATCAATCTTCCGTGTCTAGAAAAGGGTGCAAAGAATTTCTCCTATCGTTTCCTTGTATGTAGAAAATGGTAAGCGATCAAAAAGAAAAGAAGAAAAAGGTTAAGAAACCCATATATTAAAAATGGGAAATGGAGGGTGGCTTTATCGTGTAGAGTGTTGGAAGCAACAAGTGTGGGAATCCTGGTGTCAGATTTTATTGGCTCCCTCTGGTTTTTTGTTCACTGATCAGTGTCCCTTCCCTTAATGTTTGTATCTAAGTGTCTCACGGCTAGATTCTACCCCAACCCTCTCTCTCTCTCTCTCTCTCTCTCTCTCTCACACAAAGCTAAGTTACTGGAGTGACTGACTCTTCTGGCTTTAAAGTTTTGAAAAACCTTCTCTGCTTCTATACATTTTTTTGCCTCGAACTACACGCAAACACATTCGCGCACGCAGCTATTGGCATTAGTATGTGGATGATGATGGGTGTGGTACAGAGAACCATGTGCTATACAGCAACTTCATTCTTCTTTCTCTCTCACACTCTTTGCATATATACAAAAAAAAAAAAAAAAAATTATTTATAAATATACTCATTGCTTTGCTCCTCGAATTTAACACAAGCAACACGCATGTTGGTGTGAGTATAATAGTACCCTCCCAATACACATACAAATGGTACCACTGCTCCCCTTTTGAGGAAAATAGTATTCCGCCGCTTCTCTTAGTCAGCTCCCCTTGTGTCCCACTCCCTCCGTTTCTATTACATGATCTGCTAGTGCAATCTGAAAACCCTAACTCTATCTATTTCTTTTTTGAATTTACTAACAAGCATCCTTAAAGCAAATATTAATAAACTATTTTAGAAAACTTTTTAACGAAAAACGAAAAAATAATTCACTATTTTGACAGCTTTTTTAATCTTTCATAAAAACTTTTTCAAAATAGATAATTAATGTGTGCCCTTGGAGCACACATTAACCTAATCCTTTTATTATTAAGTAAATATAATAGAAGATAAATATATTTAGTGCACACCCTATAGCTTTAATTATTTGGGATGAGAAAGAGGCCTTGGAGGGCTCCAAGATTCTTACCTTTCTCTCTAAAAATAAAAAATAAAAAACTCTAAAAAAAAATGATGATGAATGTCAAGTAGAGACACCTTATGAACCGACACTTTGGATATTACACAAATCATGCTACAATGAACATTGATTATTATAAGTCTTCTAAACTGTATTGTCCAATTCTTTTATGAAGTAAAATATGGGCTTGAAACTCCCCCACTTAATGATATATATTCAATAATTATGAATTTTCAATATACATTTTAAACAAATAAATTTTTCAATTACACATATAATTCATTATAGGTGTGTGTAGGTGTTTTTCCTGATATTTAGGCATAGTTTAATTTATTTTGTTAAAATTGTACAAAGTTATTAGATAATGGAAAATTAAATTCATAACTTTTGCCCTAAGAGCATTAGCATTGACATAGGAAACTTTTTGGTCAAATTTTAACTTAAAAAACCACTTTTTCTATTTTATCTACTCTCTTTCAAAGATACACATCTAACTCTTTGTTTTTTCTCATTATATTAAAATTTTATATATTTATTTATTTGTAATTTCTCTCTTTCCCTTCACCATAGCCTACAACACCAACCTCACCGCAGCCAACACCATAGTCCATACCACCACTTGCACTGCAAAACAAAGTGATCAACACATCACCAAAACCGAAAATCTCCACTCTTAAATCATTGTTCTCTTCAAACAAGATGTTAACGTGTAATGAGCTTGTAAGCTTTAGATCCACTTTATTTGTCTTGCTTAACACATATATTTGTACAAAACACATACTTGTACTACACATATAACATTTGTACAGCACACTCTTGCCTCCAATATGAAGGCATTCATTCTGCTCCTCCGACAAGTCTATTAAACATCAACACAAGATTTGGACAAGAATCTCTATGATAAAGAGTAATTGTTTCGGTTTACGAACCGTGAGAGATGTCGTGGGATATGGATCGTTCGAGTGCATGAGAGAGAGAGAGAGAGAGGAAATGGGGATTAAATAATAATAAAAAATCAATTACTAAGCTACAAAACTAGTTAAAATTTCATAAGCATTGTAACTACTAACTAGAACACATTTTGCCTAGCAAAAAAACTAGCTTAATGTGGGCGATTTTTTGAGTTGGAAATACAAATTTTAGCTGGGCTAGTTAGATGGTGTCTAAATAATGCTAGTGTTCTTAAAGAACTTATTAACAAAAGTGTTGTAGGATCTTATAATCGTTAAACAATAGTGAGTACGTTACACATATAATGACACGTACCTTATCTGATTACATGTATTATCGCATGAGAAAATAACTATTTTAATTTTACAAATGTTTAACTATTTTAACATTAAATAATATACCACATGGGGTAATTATTACACTCAAAACATTTGGAATTTCGTGTTATATATGTTGCGGGAATATCACAAGAGAGTTTTTGAATATGTTCCCTTATTTTTTTAGGACAATAAACCCATAAAAATATGTCCATCTAAAAGTTTATGTTTGAATTGACTTATTTATTAATTTGCTTATTTAATGAAATTGGGTAAAAGTATAGTTATATCTTAAAAAGTAAAATTTTAAAATGTTGTGCCAAACCAAATAAGTTTATGTTTGGCAAAAATTAAAAAACCAGCTTATTTTACTATTCAGCTTGTTTTTACTATTATTCATAGGCCCCACTGCACTTTTTGGTACTATTTATGGGTTTCACTGTACTATTTCAGTTAAATTTTACTTTTATCTACAATATTTTCAGCAAAAAAATTTTAATTTCAACAAAATAAGCAAATTACAAACAGACCCTAAACTTCCTAAAAAACCTAAGTTACACTTTTTAATTTTATTGGACCAATAAGATAGTAATGTTAATGTATCAACTGTCGGTAGCAGGAATGCCTGCGAATTCGAATGAGACAATGCTATATACAAAGAATTTTGTTTACTATTTTATTTAAATTACACCCCCTGACATAGAGTGAAGTGATGTGTGCAATTCATACAATGGACAGACAATGAGTCATTTCAAAGGGATAACAGGTCATGCATGTGATACACGGGACTCATATATCATGACTTTTGTGGCAATTCACATGTGCATGAAAAAAATTAGGATTAACATCATGATTCAAGAAATGACAAAGTTTAGTTACAAAATTGGTTGTAACTTAAGATTATAACCTTACTTAATAAAATAAATATTACTACATATTTTAAAAATTTAACCGTTAAATTGTATGTTATTTACGCTCTTAATACACGTGTTAAATTTTGTGTCAATCGAATATTATTTACTATATAATCTATAAGCATATTGTGGGGGCCGGTTAGTCATTAAAATTATTAAAGTCAAGTTAATTGGGCCTGTGGCCCATTCGAGGACGTAAATCTGTCCGAGGAGGCCCATATCAAGTTGTAGGGGTAAACAAACGAAAGGAAGAGTAAATATCACGTAAGGTAAGTTCAGTATTCGTCCGAGGACAAAATCCTTCTCGGCAATATGAGTCCGAGAACGACCAGAACGCCACCTTGTTACAAACGTACTTCACAGTTACGTCACTACTAAAAGTGTGATAAGGGACCAAGGGTAAGAAAGAGAAGGCAAACAAATATCTATAACAACAGTTGCCTCCGTATTAATTGCCTCTTAACCAACTCTCTGGCCGCATTAATGTGGAGGTGATGCCTGAACAGTGATGAAGCAGCCTTACAGCTGCTAGTATGAGGTTCCAGAAGGTGTTAGATGGGACAGAAAGAGATCCCATGAATCCAACTTACACGTGTGTGGTGAAGATGATATGAAGAAGGCATTATATAACATGAAAGAAAGCATTGAGAAGAGGGGATCGGAACATCAGAAAACAGAGAATACTCAGAAGAAAGCCTTGAGGACAAAAGAACTAAACTTGTTTCAAAATAAAAAATTAATTGTTGAAGCTGTATTAATCCATCTATAAATGTGTGATTTAATCGTTTTTCTTTTAGGGTTAACCTAGTTCTTGAGTACCCACGCTCTATAAATTTTATTGTTTGGGTCTCTAACGTACGAATCCAATACCAGTTTGTGATCATTACAAATTGAGTCCTTACACATATAATTTATGCACAATTTTAAATTACAAAAACTTGCAATTTAAACAATTTATTGATAACCTAGTTATTGATCTTTAATTTTTTTAAAATTTTGCAAATATGGAGGATAGAAGGAGAAGATATAATCCAATAGTGAATTTGTCAAAATTCACTCCCAATTAAAAGATATTAAATAAGGTTGTAGTTTTAGGTTATAACAAATTTTGTAGTTAAACTTTATCCTTTAAAATATCTAAATATATAGAAGGTGCAAAGAAAATACCATTTCCCTTTTTAAAGTTATAAAAATTATAGTAAGAAAGTTATGAGATAACAAAGTTATTTAGATAAAAAAAAATTTGCTCCAAATTGATTTGAAAGAAAGTTCTATCAATCTAGTTATTAAGTGATTCAAAAAAATTTAATAAATTATGTGATTTAATACATTTCAATAATCTTCTAAACTACTTATTTGATAGAAAATTTTAGCCTTTAGGGGTCAATTTTAAACCCCCCCGAAAAGGAAAAGCAATCGTAACATCCAAAACAAGAAAACCCATGTCCCCCTAATTAAGGGAACAGTCAAGACCAAATACATTTTGGTGATGAAGAGATCTCTACAATCAGAAACATCTGTATATGATACTAATTGGAATAAGATTCCTTATTATTCAAATTCGCAGCTCAAATTCTTTCCTCCTAGACTTTTAAGCACTTTGTGCATGAGAAAGTGTTAATTCAGTTATAAAACTCTTGGCTTATTGTCCTTTTTTTATTTTTTTTTATTTTGAGAGAGAGAGAGAGTCTTATTGTCCACTTTTCAATACACTCCCAAAAGATTAAAAAAAAAAAAAAAAAAAAAACTATGCTATAGTTTAAAAACCTCATTATTCATATATAATAGAAGTTATAGAACCAGCCAGGAAATCATAATCACTATCGGCACTGTTGCTAAATGCGACCCACTAGAGGAGATGGCCTAGAAAACGCCCAAATGGGCCCTTCATGATGCGGGTGATCATAGGCTTGGTACATTTGTACAGTATGGTCCACTAAACCAATAAATCCAGAAAGTTAATTTCGGCTTGTCTTCTGGGCCAGAAAGTATTTTTTAACAGTTTATGTAATGGTCCTAAAAACCGTCCATTAGTATATGTGGACCTTCACCTTCATCGGCTTTCACCTTGGTCCTGCGCTCAGGTCTGACTCCACGGAACCTTCCTGAGAAGGCCCACCAACTTTGCGGATTGAGACTCAAAAGGAAAGCATTGAACAAAACAAGGAACCCAGTGATAAACTAGGTGCAAGGGGAAAGGGATAGTTTCATTTCTTCCCTTATAAGCTCTGCTATATATATATATATATATATATACTAGATTAAAGTTAAACCTGACATAACTTTAAGCAATATTATGTTTTTTGATAATTTTTTGTTGGATTAGTTTTTCAAAAGTCTTATAGTTGAATTGCACCTTCTTTATGTTCTTAACATGTATACCAAATTTCGTGTCAATCGAAAACTATTTACTATTCAATCTAGAAATTCATCTTTTATAAACAATTTTAAATACAAAAATTTGAAATTTAAACATTTAATTGATGACATAGTTATTGATTTCATATAATCTTAAAATTTTGCAAGTATGTACTATGTAGAGTATAAGAAATGTATCTAATTCAACAATGGGTTTGGTAAAATTCACATCCAATTAGAAAATATTAAGTGATGTAACAAAATTTAAGGTTATATATATTTTCACAAGATAACTTTGCTTATTATCTTTTTAACCTTCTTAGAAGGAAGAATTCTTTGAGGGTAATCCCAAGTTGGGGGTCAAAAACTTCAAACCAAAACTTTATAAATAATGCCTTAGGAATCACTAGGCTAATTAACTTTTTGTCCCCCTCAAAAAAAAAAAAAAAATCTTCATTTTTTTTTTTAATAATAATCCTAGCTTATTCCTTCACATAATTTAAGATGATTTCCAAGTTCCAAGTCAAGGCTGTCGAGCCCATTCACCTACGAAATAAAAAGTTTCTTTCTTGAGAGGCTTTAGAGGAAATTAGGAGCCCATTACAACCCACTTGATCCACAAGCCCATCAGACCACTTATCCCTACCACTTGCATATGAAAACCCTTCTTATAAGTTATATCCACTACCAGGCAACAGCACTGATGTTATGTAGCTTTGCAATTTGCTTTTCACTGGTTGTAAGCTTGTGTTAAGTCCACAAATCCTTAGGATTGGGGCAAAAATGGCCCATTACCATCAATTTTGGAAATAATTTACTCAGAAACACTGTTTCCGAACTATATAGCAATCTACCACTTTTTCGGACCTATAGCGGCGTTTTCCTGAAAAAATTTTTTATAAGTCCCATAACAGGTTCAAGGGGCCCTATAGTGGCGTTTTTAAGCCCTATAGTGACGTTTTTGGGCCCTATAGCGGCGTTTTCCTGCAAAATTTTTTTTGTAAGTTCCATAACAGTTTCAAGGGGCCCTATAGTGGCGTTTTTAAGCCCTATAGTGACGTTTTTGGGCCCTATAGCGGCGTTTTCCTGCAAAAAAAATTTTTATAAGTCCCCATAACAGGTTCAAGGGGCCCTATAGTGGCGTTTTTTAAGCCCTATAGTGACGTTTTCGGGCCCTATAGCGGCGTTTTCGGAAAAAGTGGTATTTCCCTAATTATTTCCGAAACAGTGCTCTGTTGCTAAATATTTCAAAAATTAATGCTAATGGGCCATTTTTGCCTAGGATTGGTGTCTTCTTTTATATCTTGTAGTTTCATCACGAGCGGTGGTGGCCTCGTGGCAATGGGCTTACCCCTATGAAGTTTGGTTGGTGGTTGGATCCAAATCAAATCTCAAAATGGGAAGCGTTTAAAATTATTTCCACGCCACCACTCTTCTTAGAATTATGAAATAATTCTATTGTATTCAATAAAATAAATTTAAAATGAAATTCACTTAATATTGGAAGATGTAAGAATACAATACAATTATAAAATTATATGTGTAATACAAGAAATGTAAGTGATCGATAAACAAACTACGTTGGCCCTAAAGCCTAATAGGTTTGTACACTAGTGGCCATAGTCTCCACTAGTGCCTTCAATGGGCTTGGGTCAAGCTATGACTCAATCGGCTATCTTGTTTTTGTAGTCCCAATATTAGGCTCCTAACGGGTAGGATCTTATTATGATTACACCCAAGTAAAGACATCACCTTCGGTCGCTCCCTTTTACCCATTTTCAATATATTTTTATATTTAAATATCTCATAGCTTTTTTTAATGGATCAAGCCATCTCACAACTTTGATATGACCAATTATGAATGGTAAAAAAAAAAAATAACAGGTTTATGTAAAAGAAACATGCAGTCAATCATAATCTAACCTGTCGAATAATTGTAAAAAATAATGGGGTAAAAGTTTTGATCTTAGAATAACTCTACTCTATAAGAATTTTAGTATTTTACTCACATAAAAGCCATTTGAGAATCAAAAAATCAGTAAGTACAAGTAAGCATAGTATATATATACATTTTAAAATTAAAAAAAAAATTCCTGTTGGGCTAATAAACATCAACATTAGATTGATGGCAAAAATGGCCCATTAGCATTAATTTTTGAAATATTTAGCAACAGAGCACTGTTTCGGAAATAATTAGGGAAATACCACTTTTTCCGAAAACGCCGCTATAGGGCCCGAAAACGTCACTATAGGGCTTAAAAAACGCCACTATAGGGCCCCTTGAAACTGTTATGGGACTTACAAAAAAATTTTGCAGGAAAACGCCGCTATAGGGCCCAAAAACGTCACTATAGGGCTTAAAAACGGGCCACTATAGGGCCCCTTGAAACTGTTATGGGACTTACAAAAAATTTTTGCAGGAAAACGCCGCTATAGGGCCCAAAAACGTCACTATAGGGCTTAAAAACGCCACTATAGGGCCCCTTGAACCTGTTATGGGACTTATAAAATTTTTTTTCAGGAAAACGCCGCTATAGGCCCGAAAAAGTGGTAGATTGCTATATAGTTCGGAAACAGTGTTTCTGAGCAAATTATTTCCAAAATTGATGGTAATGGGCCATTTTTGCCTTAGATTGATGACAAATCAAACTTTGGTCCATTAGTATATGTGGACCTTCAACTGCATCGGCTTTCACCTTGGTCCTTCGTTCAGGTCTGACTCCGCGGAACCTTCCTGAGAAGGCCCACCAACTTTGCGGATTGAGACCCACGGGCCGAAAGGAAAGCAATGAACAAAACAAGGAACCCAGTGATAAACTAGGTGCAAGGGGAAAGGGATCGTTTCATTTCTTCCACTATAAACTCTGCTATGTATATAAACTAGTCGCTAACCCGTGTGATGTACGAGAATAACTGCTAGATGATTTCAAAGGAAAAAATAAGTCAGAACCTTTCATATTAGATATATTGAAATGTGTCTATTGGAAGGTCATAGCTCTTTATATTGGACATAAAAAGAAGTCATAACCTTTCATATTAAATATATTGAAATGTGTCTATTGGAAGGTCATACCTCTTTATATTGGATATATATTAAAGGTGTCTATTGAACGAAAATGTGCCTATTGAACAAAAATGTGCATATTGAATGAAAATGTGTCTATTAAATAAAAATGTGTCTATTGACTGAAAATATGCATATTGAATGAAAATGTGCATATTGAAGAGTCATAAAAATTTTGGTATGAATAGTCGTTCATATTCATTTGATAATTTTTTCTCAACTTCTTCTTTTTTCATCTTTCTTAAAAACACAAGAAACTTGTGGATTTTCTTCAAAATTGCTTTTTGTAGAACCTAATAAACTTGATTGTGTAATGGGGAGAATTTTGTGCCCATACACTATTGCACATAAAAAGCCAAAAAATATAATTGGACTAAGAACCAGTTATATATAAACTATAAATTTATCTGGTGCGAAAATCTAATTCAAACTAAAAAATAAATTTCTACTAAAACATAAAAATATTTTTATTACAGTAGTCAACGATGAAACAATAAGAAGAATAAATTGTGAAGTGCAAATATACCAAACACATATTAAATGCCACATGTTTGATTTTAACTGCTGTTATACTTTGAATTTACCACCAAAGTCTGGCCATTCCAAGCATGGTAATACAATCTTATACAAATTAGAACACAAGTAATAAAACTGCCAACAACACAGAATAGTTAATAGGGTATATATTAATATTAAAGACCACGTTTCAACCAATAACAATACACAATACCATTCTTTTTTTTTTCTTTTTTTTTGAAAGGACACAATACCATTCTTAGAGGAAAATATTAACATAAAGCAAATGCGCATGATTCAATTTTTTACAATGGCCAACAATTAAAGTATCAGTATAAAGAGGTATCTACTTCTTGATTATAGTGCCAAAGTCATGGCCATTTCATAAATTATAATACAATCTCACTCTATATTATGGCCATAAGAAAATATTAAAACAACCTGTAATACTGCTTTAAACCAAATCTTCATTGCAACTACCCGATTCAAACCCAAATCTTAAAATTTGAATGGAGATGAGGAAATACAAAACAATAACTCCAATAACCAAATATGCTTAAATAAATAATCAAAGCCATTTAGCCAAAAAAAATGGGAATTCAAACTCATTTTACAAAGTCAAATGGTTCACAAATAACAATATATATGTTGTGTAACTTTGGCACACAAAGTAAGGCAAAAAGTATGTAACCGAATAGTATAACACCATGATCAATAGTTAGAGCAATTTCTCAATCACGGTTGACCGAATTAGTTTCTAACCTTTTCACCAAGGGAATATAGCGCCAATAATGTTGTTTTCTTATTTCTATACTCCTCTAGCAGAAAAGAAACCAAGAAAAATAAGAGAGAGTTAAAAGATATAGTAACAGTAGTAAAATTGTATTGAAACGGTTTGTTTAATCCACCAAGTGAAAAGACACAATTTTTTGGTGTTTTAAAATTTAAACGTGTCACAAATTTATATAGCCACGTGGCGTAATAAGAAGTGGTCAACAAAAAGTCAAACGTTTCGACTATTAGTTATTATATAGATATAGATATTTGTTGAAGATTCTATAATTATGTAGGCTAAATACTAATTACTATTTAAATATTTATAATTCACTTAATAATATAAAATTTACAAAAGAAAACAAAAGTGAAGTTTTTTTTTTTTTACCCAGTACTTGATTTCTGGAAAGTAAAGTACCATAAAAAAATAATAAAAAGATAACCTAAGTTGAGTAAAAAGTCAAATTTTAAACCACTTGTAGGCAACTTAAATTTCAATTAAATCACAAGTGGGTAAATTGTAATTTACAATATTTTAAATTTGAATTTATTAAAAAAAATACAAATCTCAATCTCGTTCCAAATTATATTAAATTTTAGCAATTTAATCCCAAATTTGTTTCACATATATTTATTAATGAATCCAAACTCATTTCAAACTCAACTTTTTATTTATTTTATTTTTTGTAAAAAAAGATAACTTATCAAATTGTGAAGTTTTAAAATACTATTAGATCACATTCAAATCTTAGAGTGACTATATTTAAGAGTAATATGTATTAATCTATAAATATTTGTTGAAGATTCTATAATTATGTAGGCTAAATACTAATTATTATTTTAAATATTTATAATCCATTTAATAATATAAAATTTACAAATGAAAAATAATTTTAGCCAGTACTTGATTTCTTGAAAGTAAAGTACTATACAAAAATAAATAAAGAAAAAGAAAATAAAGATAATCTTAGGTGGGTAAAATGTCAAATTTCATACCACAGGTAGGCAACTTAAATTTCGACCAAATCACAGGTAGGTAACTTGTAATTTATCCTATTTTAAATTTAAATTTATAAAAATATATATATTTATATATATATATATATAAATCTCAATCTCATTCCAAATTATATTAAATTTATCAATTTAATCTCAAATTTGTTTCACATATATTTATTAATGAATCCAAACTCATTTCAAACTCAACTCTTTATTTATTTTATTTTAATTATATATATAAAAAAAGATAACTTATCGAATTGTTAAGTTCTAAAATACTATTAGATCACATTCAAATCTTAGAGTGACTATATTTAAGAATAATATGTATTAATCTATAAATATTTGTTGAAGATTCTATAATACTAATTATTATCTTAAATATTTATAATCCAATTAATAATATAAAATTTACAAAAGAAAAAGAAAAGTGAAAAAAAAAATTACCTAGTACTTGATTTCTTGAAAGTAAAGTACTATACAAAAAGAAAAAGAAAAAAGATAAAGATAACCACAGGTGAGTAAAGTGTCAAATTTCAAACCACAAGTAGGTAATTTAAACTTCGACCAAACCACAGATGGGTAAATTGTAATTTATCGTATTTTAAATTTGAATTTATTAAAAAAAAATCTCAATCTCATTCGAAATTATATTAAACTTTAGCAATTTAATCTCAAATTTGTTTCACATACATTTATTAATGAATCCAAACTCATTTCAAACTCAGCTTTTTATTTATTTTATTTTTCTTAAAAAGAGACAACTTATCGAATTGTTAAGTTCTTAAATACTATTAGATCACATTCGAATCTTAGAGTGACTATAGTAATATGTATTAATCTATAAATATTTGTTGAAGATTTTATAATTATGTAAGCTAAATACTAATTACTATCTTAAATATTTATAATCCACTTAATAATATTAAATTTACAAAGGAAAAAAAAAAGTGAAAAAAATTTTCTCAATACTTTATTTCTTGATGTAAAGTACTATACAAAAAGAAAAAAAGATAAACATAATCTCAGATGGATAAAGTGTCAACTTTCAAACTAAAAATAGACAAATTAAATTTTGACCAAACCACAGGTGAGTAAATTGTAATTTACCCTATTTTAAATTTGAATTTATTAAAAAAAATATAAATCTTAATTTCATTTCAAACTATATTTAATTTTAGAAATTTAATCTCAAATTTGTTTCACAAATATTTATTAATAAATCCAAACTCATTTCAAACTCAACTTTTTGTTTATTTTATTTTTCTTAAAAAGAGATAACTTATCGAATTGTTAAGTTGTAAAATCTATTAGATCACATTCAAATCTTACAGTGACTATATTTAAGGGTAATATGTATTAATCTATAAATATTTGTTGAAGACTCTATAATTATGTAGGCTAAATACTAATTACTATATTAAATATTTATAATCCATTTAATAATATAAAATTTACAAAAGAAAAAAGAAAGTGGAAAAAACATTTACCCAGTACTTGATTTCTTGAAAGTAAAGTACCATACACAAAAAAAAAAAAAAAAAAAAAAAGGATAAAGACAGTCTTAGGTGGGTAAAGTGTCAAATTTCCAACCACAAGTAGGCAACTTGAATTTTGACCAAACCACAAGTGGGTAAATTGTAATTTACCCTATTTTAAATTTGAATTTATTAAAAAAATATAAATCTCAATCTCATTCCAAATTATATTTAAAAAAATTATCAATTTAATCTCAAATTTGTTTCACATTTATTTATTAATGAATCCAAACTCATTTCAAACTCAACTTTTTGTTTATTTTATTTTTCTTAAAAAGAGATAACTTATTGAATTGTTAAGTTCTAAAATATTATTAGATCACATTCAAATCTTAGAGTGATTATATTTAAGAGTAATATGTATTAATCTATAAATATTTATTGAAAAATCTATAATTATGTAAGCAAAATACTAATTACTATCTTAAAGATGAAGATGTAGAGTTACATTGAATGTCTTCAATCTAAAGAATAATGAGAGATAGAAAATGAGATAGAAACTGTCAAAGTGTACATGAGTTTGTAGGTCTTAAAGTATAGGAGTTTTATTTTACATCTTTGTCCCTGTTAGTTGAAAACTTGCAAGTGAATACGATAGGCTCTTCAATTTTTTTAGTAATTGTTAATAATTTTTATCCATTATTATATGGGATTACTACATTTTTTAATCACAAAAATACCTAAGGTGTGATGAAAAATTTATTTCATCCAAAATGCATAACACTCATCACATCCTTAGGTATTTTTGTGATTGGAAAATATAGTAATCCCAAATTATAATAGATGCAAATTATTAACATTTACCAAAAAAATAAAGGAGCCTCAGAGCATGCGCTCATCACGCACATGCTCAAAAGCTAGTATTCTGTAATTATCACGCACTTCTTAGAGGCTCTCTATTTTTTTAAGAGATTACTACATTTTTTAATTATAAAATACCTATGATGAGTATTATGCGTTTGTGGGTAAAATAATTTTTTCATCACATCTCTAGGTATTTTTACAGTGCTATCCTCAAGTTTTGTATAGTTGGAGTTATTAATACTTATCACATGCATACTCAGAGGCTCTTTTATTTTTTTTCTTAAAAGATAATAATTTACATTTATTATAATTTGGAATTTCTACATTTTAAAATTACAAAAATACCTAGGATGTGATAAGAATTATGCGAAAAAAATTATTTCTCCCACAAATGTATAAATCTCATCACACCTTTAGATATTTTTGTAATTGGAAAATGTAGAAATTCTGAATTATGATGAATGTAAATCATTAACTTTTAGGAAAAAATAATGATAATTGGAAGAGCTTCTGAGCACATGCTCATACACATGCTCTGAGGCTAGTCTAATTATTAAATTAATTTCAATTTGGTAATATAATTATTTCAAATTAGACAAAATTAAACAATCCAAAAAGATAGAAGAAAAACTCCTTATTGCTCTCATCCAATTGAAAAGTGACATTAAGAAAAATAATTTCAATTTAAGCAGTTGGACTTCAATTCCATTAAAAATATGCCTGGGGAATAACTACTTTACATGGAATCTAAGTCCCAAAAAAAAAAAAATATATATATATATATATAGAGAGAGAGAGAGAGAGAGAGAGAGAGAGAGAGAGAGAGAGAGAGAGAGAGAAAAAGAGAGTAAAGAATAAAGAAGATTGTCTTGCCAATTCCCTCTATTCCCCCATTAGATTGGAAGGGGCAAGAAAAATAAGGGAGTCAATACCGCACCAGAGGCTGTACGGGTTTGGCCAGTGGTACGGTATATTTCGGATACCGGTCAATACCGGTGTACCGTTTCGGGTTTATTGCTATTTTTGATATTTATAAATATATATATATATATATATATATATGTGTGTGTGTGTGTGTGTGTGTGTGTGTGTGTGTGTGTTATATAATAAATATAAAAGTTTACCATAAAACATTTCCTCAATTTAGAACTAATTATTCATGGTTTTAAACTTTAGTATCAATTAAAAAAAAAAACACACAATATAAAAAATAGAAAGCTTAAAAGTTACCATTGCATACTAAGAAAACAAATAATACTAATAAGTTAATGCAAATAAGTTATCACCAGTACGGTATATACCGACCGGTACGGCCGGTACCGGTATGGTATTGACTACCTTGACGAAAAAGCTTGATAGGTTATTCTTCCATATTTTCTCAAAGTGTTTCAACACCACCTTGTCTTGCCATCTTGGTCTTTGATCCTGAGTTGGATTGGCTACCTCTTTGTTAATTGTCATAACTAAAATACTATTTCGTCTCATGACCTTGATAGGGAGAACCCTCAAAGATAACAATATGGCAGTAGTCTTTTTATGCACTTTCCAACTTTGATGGCCCATGAACATATTGCAACCTCTTCAAATTCTTACATTGAAATGAAACACCAATCCATTTTCCTTTCTTAGACTTTAAGGCTTCCATTAGAACCACGATTTTCTGCAAAATAGGAAAATTTTTCATATGTTTCAATATTGTTGTTGTCCCTGTTTCCTATCATTTCTCTCGTTCCATATGCATTACATAAAGACGACATTCTATTAGACATCTTCTCAAATATAATATGATCTTTAATAAATAAATAAATAAATAAATAAAATTGCTTCACCTTCCGAAGGCAACAATGGAGAGATACACCCCAATAATAAATTGAACGATTAATAAAATCTCTTAGTTTTTGTTTACTTAGTTGTGCCCCTCTTTAGTGAATTATTGTTTAAATCTATTATGGGAAAAAAGAAGAAGAGGGAACTATTAGACAATTTGAACAACAATGAAAATGTTATATTTTTCATATCAACATACAACATTGCTACACATACAATAAGCCCTTGACCCTAATCGTACAAAGAATAAAATCAACTTTGAATAAAGTTAAGTAATACCCACATACTTTTCTTGCTAAATAATCATGTATAAGTGAGATAGGCCCTTACACACACTTCAATCATTGAATTTTTAAAAATGACTCATTCAAATCTCAAGGGGTTAATTCCATTTAAAAAAATCAACCACTTGAAAGATAAATATTCACAAAAAAAAATAGTTAGGGAAGGGGGGAAGGAAGTTTAAATTGTTGATTTTTCTGTATAATCAGTTTTCTTTGTTGTTGGATTTTTTTTGTAAATTATTCTATCATACTAACGAACTTCACACATTTCAAGTCACAATTAGAGTAAAGAAATTTGACACAACATAATGACATAAAAAGTCTCAAATCCATTAATTTTTCTAAGCTTCACAGTGATGTTTGAAGGGCACCAATAAAATCAAAATTGCTTTAATCCTATAAAAGATAATAAAAAATAAATGTATAATCACGTAAGTCACTTCAAATAACATATAAGGGCAGCATAATTGGCAATCCAAATATCAAAATTAGATTTGAAGAAGAAAGATGTACTAAGAATGCCTTTTTTTAGGCTTAAAATTTCTTAAGATTTTTTTTTTTTTTTAATAAAATTTTTAGAAAGGATTCTTCTATCTTGAAACTGCAAAAGAAAGTTTTTGAATTACTGTCCATGGTTCCAATATGAATGTTTTTTCTAATTTTTTTTCGCTTTCTTTAATAACAGTATTAAAAAGCATGTAAATTATAAAATCCACTTCTTGATGGGAGTAGTTGAAAGAGTTGGATAACTGACCATATAGTGCGACAATGTTTTCAGTTCTCTAGGCTGAAATCTAGGAAATAATCAAAAGCTAGGGCCAATCGCATCAAAATGTGAAGTCTGGTGTTCAGTAGAGACAACATTACTGCCTTTATATAAGACTCCAGTCAGAAAAATAGGTAGCTCCCTTAGCTAGGACAATAGAATGCCTTCTGTCATTGTCACTTACAAAAGAACTTCTTCGTTATTTGATGTGTTCTCTTTTTCTAGTTCAAGCATTGTGAGTTCTACTATAAATTTAATTAGTGAGACCCACAGTTATATGAGAAGAAGGAGTACGTATTTATGGTACTCCGAGAGTACTCAATAATTATTCGTATAGATATATATATATATATATATTTTATTTTGAGAATCTAATTTATAAGTAGATAAAGAAATATGAAAATCAATAGGAGAGTGACCCTATTTTTTAGGTAATGTTTTAGTAAGAGTTATAGTTATATTTTTATTGGATTATCCTTTAGTTTTATCTCTACTTAAACATAAGAATGTAGGAGCATTTTTGAACCAGAAAAATGAAGATGCCAAATAGGGGAAGCCCCTTAAATAGTATATATATATATATATATAAATAGGATTAAAGTTACACTTGGCGTAATTCTAAGTAATGTTATGCTATTTAATAATTTTTTGTTGGATTAATTTTTCAAAAGTCTTATAATTAAATTGCACGTTCTTTATATTTTTAACATGCATACCAAATTTTGTGCCAATCAAATACTATCTACTATTCGATTTAGAAATTCATCTTTTATGAACAATTTTAAATACAAAAGACTTAAAATTTAAACATTTAATTGATGACAAAGTTATTGATCTCATATAATCTTAAAATTTTGCAAGCATGTAGAGTATAAGAAGTGTATCTAATTCAACAATGGGTTTGGTAATTAAAATTCACATCCAATTAGAAAATATTAAGTGATGTAATAACAAAACTTAAAGTTATATATTTTCATGAGATAACTCTACTTATTATCTTTTCAACCTTCTTAGAGGGAAGAATTCTTTGAGGATAATCCCAAGTTGGGGGTCAAAAACTTCAAACCAAAACTTTATAAATAATTCCTTAGGAATCACCAGGCTAATTAACTTCTTGATTTTTTTTTTTTTTTAAAATAATAATCTTAGCTTATTCCTTCACATAATTTAAGACGATTTCTAAGTCGAGGCTATCGAGCCCATTCACCTACGAAATAAAAGTTCCTTTCTTGAGAAGCTTTAGAGGAAATTAGGAGCCCATTACAGCCCACTTGATCCACAAGCCCATCAGACCACTTATCCCTACCACTTGCATATGAAAAACCTTCTTATATCCACTGCCAGGCGCCAACACTGATGTTATGTAGTTTTGCAATTTGCTTTTCACTGGTTGTAAGCTTGTGTTAAGTCCACAGATCCTTAGGGTTGGTGTCTTCTTTTATATCTTGTAGTTTCATAACGGGCGGTGGTGGCCTCATGGCAATGCTTACCCCCATGAAGTTTGGTTGGTGGTTGGATCCAAGTCAAATCTCAAAATATGAAGCGCTTAAAATTATTTCCATGCCACCAACTCTCTTAGAATTATGAAATAATTCTATTGTATTCAATAAAATAAATTTGAAATGAAATTCCCTTAATATTGGAAGACATATGAGTACAATATAAGTACGTGTGTAATACGAGAAATATAAGTGGCCGACAAACAAACTACACTTTGGGCCTAAAGCCTAATAGGTTTGTACATTAGTAGCCATAGTGTTCACTATTGCCTTCAATGGGGTTGGGTCAGCCTATGACTCAACCGATTCCCTTGTTTTTGCAATCCCCACCTTAGGCTCCTACAGCGAGTAGGATATTATTATGATTACACCCAAATAGAGGAACCATCTTAGTTCGCTCCCTTTAACCCATTTTCATTTTATTTTTATTTTTATTTTTAAATATCTCATAGCTTTTGTTAATGGATCAAGCCGTATATGAGAACTTATTTTACCCATCTCATGTATTGTCCTTTTCATCCTTTTCATTTTGTGTTGGACCAAAAATTATTAGACTAAATTTAAGGGAAAATAAAGTTATTTATATTCATAGGATTATTACCCCCAACTTCTTTTTCCATTGCCAAATTAAGTTGTAATTTATTATTACTTCATTTTAATTTTTAAAGCATAATATATCTCAAATACATCAAAATCCCAATATATACTTTGTGGAGAAATCTAGGACCATAATTTTTTGTGTCATAACTTTCTCACAACTTTGATTTGGCCAACTATGAGTAGTGAAAAAAAAAAGGGTAATGTGAAAGTAATATGCTACCAATCATAATTTGATATATCGAATAATTGTGAAAAATAACATGGTAAAAGTTATGGTCTTAGAGTAACTGTACTCTGTAAGAATTTTACTCACATTAAAAGCCATTTGAGAGTCAGAAAATTCAGTAAGTACAAATAAGCATAGTATATATATACATTTAAATAAAAAAAATCCGGTTGGGCTAAACATCAACATTAGATTGATGGCAAATCAAACTTTTTTTTGTTAGTATGTTAAAGCCAAGTTACTTTTCATTATTATAATAATTTAGTTATTATAACATATTTAAACTTAAGTACAGTACTTAGGTGCTGTTCTTTAAATTATTTTCTTAAGATTCAACATGTGACTATATGTACTTAACTTAGAATACAGTTCCATCTTATAAGAAAAAAATCATATATGTATATATATGGTTTAACTTTTTATCCTATTATCATTAATTTTCAAATATTATTAATATTTGGGCACATATTAGCTTTCTTTTAATATTAATATATGGAAAGAATGTTTGATTTGTCACTGATGATGCCGTAAATATCACTAGTGAGCCACACAATCTTCGCACGCTCGTAACGATACCTGCACAGCGAAGAGAGAAGACCTAACAGAGAGCATCGGTGTGGTGCTGGTCGAATATCCTCCGAAGGTCAAGTTAGAACTATTCTCACAACTCTAGAGTGCTAGAGAAGGGTAAATTATGCATACCTTGATTTGTGAGGGTATTGGGGGTTTTTATAGTAGTAGAAGGTTGAAATCTCTCCCTTGGTGTAGAAATATTTTTCTTATAGGAATCCTCTTGAATAGTCCCAAACGTGATGGACAAGACATTTTCTTATAGAGAAGATCTTCATTAATGCGCGCATCTTCCGAAATTCTCTTCGTGTTTGGATTCCATTTACCTTGGAATTCTATGGTGGTTAAGTGTGTGTCGCAAGTATTTCCCATCTAGGGTTTCTGGCTGCCACGTAGGTGCTTGATTCATTCCTGTTACATCTGTTTATGCAGGATCTGTCCATAATAAACCTTTGCACAAATTGGGCTCGCCCTTTATCGGGCCTCGGACGTGGATCCGTCAAGCCCATTTCATGGAGATCCGTCAACCTAGATTTTTACCCTCTTTAGTTACCCCCTCACCCCATAGGTTTGTCATCTTTGAGTGGAAGGACCCGTGGGATGACGGTTCAAGGTTAAGGGGATGACGGATCAAAGGCCTGTGGGTCGACGGTTTCAATATGGATGCCGTGAATTGTGCCCACCCCTGACAGGTTGTCTGGAAGCCATTTATGACGCATGACACATGTCGCTCTTCCATTGGATTTTATCTCAGATCGAAGCGTCGCTTCATCTTCTGTGCACTTCCTCTATAAATATCACACTCATTCTCCTTTCATTTCTCTACTTTCCGCTGAAACACACTGTTAGAGCACTTCTGTCATCCTTGTCAGATACCACTCCATTCAGTTTCTGTATCCGTCGTCAATCCCCTTCTTCCGTTCACTCATTAACTTGGTAAGTACTCCCTTTTTCACAAGTCTCTCTTATCTTCGGACATACTCTTTTTATTTTCCTAGACTTTATACACCCGTCACCTCTTCTAGACCCGTCAGAGTCTTAGGTTTTGTTGTCACGTGTAGGCAATGTCTAGTGCGTCAAGTAACCAGTCAGTTGTCCATGACGGGGCGGATTACGAGGAAGAATACATGTCAGGTCACAAAGACCAAGAGAGTCCAAGTGAAGAGAGGAGTCCGTCCGCCTCTTCCTTGTCCTCAACAAATGAGGATATGGAGATGGCTAACCTAGAGGAGGTTTTTGACAACGTCGAGGAACCAATAAAATCTGTCGTAGGTGCTGATGGACTCAGGGAGTTCATCATGCTACCGAAGTGGACGGTGAATAATTTTAGGTCCACCATCAAGGAGAAACACTTCAACACTCTTAGGGCCAATTTCCAAATTCCAGATAACATCCCCATCCGTCTGCCTTATAAGTTAGAGAAATGCTACTATGAAGGGGTAGAAGGTGTCGAGGTGTACGAACACATACTGAAGGCATGACTTAGGTTTCCACTAAGCTCTCTTCACCGTGAGCTTCTCAAATACCTGGGTCTGTCCATCAACCAAGTATCCCCAAACGCTTGGAGGGTCTTCATAGCAATGGAGGTTCTGTATAGTGCTATGTCAAATGGTGCTAGGAGGCTGACGGTGCGAGAATTCCTTCATTGCTACCATCTAGATGAAATAGACAAATCAAGGGGGATGTATAGTTTTGTGCCTAGGAGTCCGTTGTTGAAGATTATATTTAAAACCCTAGACTCCAATAGGGATTGGAAGAGCCATTATTTTTTTCTAGAAGGTAACGAGTGGATGTGTTGTCCAAGGGACACGGAACACATGCCTGTCGACACAACTTAGGGCATATTGCCTTCGTCCAGTATGCACCCGTTCTAGCGTGTGAACTCTTTACAACCATTCGGTTTATTATAATTTTTTCAACACTTTTAACCATCTTTTTATTTGCAGTTAGACGGGGTCCACAAGTTGAACTTGAGGAGTTCAGCTTTCTTAAGAGAATTTTTGCTAAGACCAAGCCGGAGGAAAGGACTTAGGCAAAACTAGTTACACTTGATACCATCCATTGGTATTGTGACGGACCTGAACCAACGCCAGTAGCCGTCAAATACGATGCCAAAATTCTCAGACGTAAGTCCATTGTCCTCATTCTATTTGAACGACTTTCATTTTTATCATAGTAATTAACTTCATCTGTCCACCTTTACAGAAATGGACAACGCTAAGAGGAGGGCAATGATTAAGGTGCAGGCTGCCAAGAAAAAGAAGACCGGCGATGTGGCTCCCAAAGGGATGGGCTCAAGCAACCCGTCTATAAAAAGGAAGCAGCTATTCAAAGGGGACCGTCCTCCTAAAAAACCCAAGGTCCCTTTGGAGCCTGTTGTAGGGCTAATGGCTGAGTGTGCAAAGATGGTCACTCCAATGAAGCATGGGGCTGGCAAAGGCCCTATGAAGGTTCCATCTACCAGTTAAGAGAAGTCACCCGTCCTCCTCCGCGAAGACTCTATATATGCCTTGGAGTAGCTTTTGTCCATCATAACGTCGGAGGATTATGAGGATTTAGGCAATCACTCCACGGAAGCAATGGAGAGACGGGACTCTTTGCAATCGCTCAGGTAATTCTACTCGTTGACTTTCCGTCCATCCATTCCACTTGGCTTTCCATCTAACCCCCCTTTTTTGTGTTTCAGGCTATGATTATGATGAAAGGGCTGATGGAACGATGTCTTAACCATGAGATAGCCTTGGACCGTGTGCAGGCAAAGGCAGAGCTAACAGAGGATGAATTGAGTCAGCTTAAAAACTGGAAATCCACAATGGAGAAGAAGTTTGATTTCTCAGAGAAGGTGAGGAAGGAGCTTGAGCAAAGCACGGAGGAGGCGAAGAAGGCCCTTGAAGAGAAGAATAAAGAGGTCCAGGACCTGGAGGATAAGCTCTGTCAGGCTAAGGAGGTGGTGATACGTGAGTATCATGACTTCGACGCCTTGCTATCTGAGTTGGAAGACTCTTATTTGGAGGGTTTTAATGACGCTCTGCGTCAGATTAAGAAGGCCTACCCTAACCTGGATGTGTCCAACATTAAAGTTGAAGACCAATCTCAAACATCCATCATGCTCGTCACCTCGGAGGATACTGAGGATCTCTTTGCTGAAGATGTAAACCAAGGCGACGGGGGGTCAGCCCAGGCGCAAAATGTCCAAGGTCCAGCCCAACCCATTGGGGATGATGCCCGTCAGCTTAAGCAGGAGAAGGTTGCCGACGTTCAAGAGTAGTAGTGTTTTTATTTATTTTATTTTTTTATAAGTTAGGAGAACAATCTGTCATTATATTTGTATGTTGAACAATTGCCCTTCAAGGGTTTTATGATTTTTTTTATCCGTTAATGGTATTTATTTTGCCAAATGGCGTATTCCGTAGTTTTTATGCAACATGCTCGTTTTATTTGGTCTTTTTGTGTGACCGGTTGTGACCTTTGTAATCTGAATATGATTTAGTGAAATTTCCATCCTCCTTGGGTGGACCGTCTATTTTATGGACTTGATAAAGTTTTCGTCCTTCTCAGATGATCCGTCCACCTTATGGACTAAGATTTCCATCTATCTTGGACAATCAGTCCATTTTATAGACTAAAATGGTCATACCGTCTACTTTATGGACTTTGTTACTTATCCTGTTTGGATGATCCGTCTACTTTATGGACGTTGTTTCTCATCCTCCTTGGATGATCCGTCCACCTTTATGAACTTTAGTTTATACCCGTCCACTTTATGGACGTTGTTTCTCATCCTCCTTGGATGATCCGTCCACCTTTATGAACTTTAGTTTATACCCGTCCACTTTTTGGACTTAGAATTTTCATTCTCCTGGGATGATTCGTCCAGTTTGTGGACTTTAGTTTATACTCGTCCACTTTTTGGACTTAGAATTTTCATCCTTCTAGGATGATCCGTCCAGTTTGTGGACTTTAGTTTATATCCGTCCACTTTTTGGACTTAGAATTTTCATCCTCCTGGGATGATTCATCCAGTTTGTAGACTTTAGTTTGTACTCGTCCACTTTTTGGACTTAGAATTTTCATCCTCCTGGGATGATCCGTCTAGTTTGTGGACTTTAGTTTATACTCGTCCACTTTTTGGACTTAAAATTTTCATCCTCCTGGGATGATCCGTCTAGTTTGTGGAATTTTATTTATGCCTGTCTACTTTTTGGACTTAGAATTTTCATTCTCCTGGGATGATCCGTCCAATTTGTAGACTCTGTAAAAGAATTCAGGTAGAAAAACACAGATGTGCTTGAATATTTTTTTTTTTTTAAAAAAAACCATGCGTTCATAGAAAAGTACCTGCCCCCTTAGGCTTAAAAAGATACATAAGGTATTGTAGCAAAAAATTGTCTAAGTAAAACTAAATAAATTAGGAAATTGGGAAGCGTCGTTGCTCTCCATATTATCTCTACTGGTAGTATTTCCATAGGTGTTCCATGTTCCATGGGTGCTAAAGCTTTCGCTCGTCCAGTGTCTCGAGATGGTATGTACCCTTCCTCTGCCATGATGTGATCCTATAGGGTCCTTCCCAGTTAGGTCCGAGCTTCCTTGCGAAAGATCTCTAGTAGCGTCCATTACCTTCCGTAGTACAAGATCTCCAACCTAAAAGTCTCTGTGCCTGACATTGGAGTTGTAGTGTTTCGCCATGAGATTCTGATATCGCCCAACCTTTGCTCCGCTATCGCCTGGACTTCGTCCACCAG
Organism: Quercus lobata; assembly: GCF_001633185.2. Lineage (NCBI taxonomy): Eukaryota > Viridiplantae > Streptophyta > Magnoliopsida > Fagales > Fagaceae > Quercus > Quercus lobata. The sequence continues at coordinate 56,277,164 of NC_044911.1, forward strand.
ATCGAACTGAAGGCGCACGGCCTCTTCATTCTGATCCTCGTTGTAGTTCTCCACCTGATAGCTTATGAGCCCTATTTCGACCGGGATGACAGCGTCACTTCCGTATGCTAATCGAAATGGCATTTCTCCAGTGGGTGATCTTGCTGTAGTTTGGTATGCCCATAGAACGCTTGGTAGCTCGTCCGGCCGGATATCCTTTGCCCCCTCGAGCTGGGTCTTGATGATCTTGAGCAAGGATTGGTTCGTGACTCCAACTTGCCTATTGGCCTATGGGGTGCGGGCGATGAGTAGTGATTCTTGATACCTAGCTCCGAACAGAAGTCCTTAAATGCTCTGTTGTCGAATTGCTTTCCGTTGTTGGAGACAAGCACTCAGGGTATCCTGTACCTGCAAATGATATTCCTCCAAATGAAACTTCGAATGTTCTTTTCTATGATAGTGGCTAGGGCTTCTGCTTCCACCCACTTAGTGAAGTAGTCGATACCAACTACTAGGAACTTTAGCTGCCTAACTGCTGTCGGGAAGGGACCCATGATATCTAGTCCCCATTGAGCAAACGGCCAAGGGGCTGTCATGGGGGTCAACTCTTCAGACGATTGCCTGATGAAATTACTGAACTTTTGGCACTTGTCTCAGGTCTTGACATAAGCTTGTACATCCGTCAGCATTGTAGGCCAATAGTATCCTACTCGAATCAACTTGTGCACTAATGACCGTGCCCCCGAGTGGTTTCCGCAGATACGCTCGTGGACTTCTCTCATTACATAATCTGCTTCCTCATGGCTTAAACACCTCAGGTACAGTCAAGAGAATCCTCTTTTGCATAAGACATCTTTTATCAGCAAGAATAGTGATGCTTGGACCTTCAACTTCCTAGCAACGTCTTTCCCATCTGGTAACACGCTAGTCTTCAGGTATGATATCAATGGCGTAGTCCAATTGCTTTCAGAATCTACTTCCTGCACATTTGTTTCGTCATCAATAAGTGAGGAGACTTGAACAAATGACAATACCTGTTTGGGGACAAGCATAAATTCTGCCGAGGCAGCTTTTGCTAGACGATCGGCACATTTGTTTTCCCTCATTGGGATTTGAATGAATCTGACTTTGAGGTTGCCGATTCGATTCTTCACCTCTTCTAGATACCTTTTCATCCTTTCATTCTTGCACTCGTAGCCGCTATTAATCTGACTTGTTACTACCTATGAGTCACAATGTACGACCACGTTTTTAGCACTTGCTGCTTTTGCGAGGTCTAGCCCCGCCACCAATGCTTCATATTCAGCCTCATTGTTGGTCATAGGGAAGTCCGGTCGGATCATGCACTCGATCTTATCCCCCTCCAGGGTTTTGATTACCACACCGGCCCCTCTTACTCGTCTATTGGAAGATCTGTCCATGTAAATATTCCACTGTCAGATCTTCTCTACCCCCTGGCCGTCCCCGAGGGTGAATTCGGCGATAAAGTCAACCACCGCTTGCCCTTTTATAGTTGTTTGTGGACAGTACTGTATATCAAACTCACTAAGCTCCACTGCCCACAAAGCCATCTATCCTGCAGCCTCGGGGCTACTCATGGCTCTTCCTAGGGGCTTGTCCGTCAAGACAATAATGGTATGTGCTTGGAAGTACGGCTTGAGTTTTCGCGCTGCGGTTATCAACACGAAGGCCAACTTTTCCATCTAAGGGTACCTCTCCTCTGCTCCTCGGAGCGCTCGGCTTGTAAAGTAAATTGGTCTCTGAGATCCGTCTTCCCCTCTTACCAAAGTTGCGCTAACAGTGGCTTGCAAAACAGCTAAGTATAGGTAGAGTTCTTCTCCTGGCTTGGATGGACTGAGCAACGGGGGAGATGAAAGATACACCTTTAAGTTCTCAAACGTCTTCTGGCATTCGTCCGTCCACTCAAACAATTTTCTCAGAGTGCGAAAGAAAGGTAGACATTTATCCGTCGCTGTCAAGACAAACCTGTTCAGGGCTGCAATTTTGCCATTCAAGCTTTGCACCTCCTTGACCGTCCTCGGTGGTTCTAACTCCATTATGGCCCGTATCTTCTCCGAGTTAACCTCTATACCTCTTTAGGATACCATGAATCCCAAGAATTTCCCCGCCGTCACTCCAAACGCACACTTGCTTGGATTTAGCTTCATTTTATATGACCAGAGGGTGTCAAAGTTCTCCTGGAAGTCGTCTAGGTGATCATCTTCGCGTAGGCTCTTCACTAACATGTCATCAACATAAATTTGTACGTTCCTCCCAATTTGGTGCGCGAACATTTTGTTCATTAATCTTTGGTATGTCGCCCCAACATTTTTGAGTCCGAATGGCATCACCTTGTAGCAGAACAGTCCCTAGCTGGTAACAAAAGTGGTCTTCTCTTGATCGGCTTCTTCCATTTTGATCTAGTTATAGCCCAAGAAAGCGTCCATAAAGCTCAAAAGCTAGTGTCTTGTAGTTGAGTCTACCAAAGTATCTATCAGTGGGAATGGATAGTTGTCCTTAGGGTAAGCCTTATTGAGATCTGTGAAATTTATGCACATCCTCCATTTTCCATTGGCCTTTTTAACCATGGTCATGTTTGCCAACCAATTGGGGTAGTACACTTCTCGGATGAAATCTGCCTTGAGCAACTTTCAAACTTCCTCGACTATGGCTTTGTCCCGCTTCTGAGCGAATACTCATTTCTTCTGCCGGATTGGGGAAAATAAGGGCGATACATTCAACCTGTGAACTATAATTAAGGGGTTGATTCCTGGCATGTCCTCGTGACTCCAGGTAAACACGTCTTGATTGTCTCTTAGGAGTGCCATGAACTTTTGGCGTACCGGCTAACTTGCCAGTGTACCGACTCTAGTCATCCGTTCTGGCCTTGAGTCATCAAGAATCACTTCTTCTAATTCTTCAACCGGCTTCATTACTGCCCGTTGTTCTCCTATGCACATTGTTTGCTGATGATCGTCCATCTCTAACATGGCAATATAACATTCTCGAGTTGCCACCTGATTTCCGCGCAGTTCTCCTACTCCATAATCTGTAGGAGGCAAAACTTAGGTACAGTACCTTAAATACAGTACATTAGGTTCCCTACTTAAAATTTTGACACCTGTCCAATTTAACAAACAAACTAAACGGCGTTAAAACTAAAATATCTTCTTTATTACTTTTTTTTTTCCTTCTTCATTCTTTTTCCTGTACCGCACACGGTTTCTCTTCCAAACCCAAAACCTTTCTCTTCCAAACCAAAAACCCATATTTCGTTCTTCCTTCTTTTTCCAGTACCTGCAAATGGCTTCTCTTCCAAACCCAAAACCTTTCTATTCCAAACCACTCATGACCTTTCTCTTCCAAACCCAAAACCCAAAAAAAAAAAGAAAAAAAAAAAAAAAAGAATATCTCATACCTCTCTCTCTCGGTGTATGTATGTGTATCTGTTTCCTTTCTTCTTTTCTAATCCATGATTCTTTCTTTTCTGATCTATGATTCTTTCTTTCTCTCTCTCTCTCTTGGTGTATGTGTGTATGTATGTGTATCTATTTCCTTCTTTTCTGATCTATGATTCTTTCTTTTCTGATCTATGATTCTTTCTTCTTTTCTGATCTATGATTCTGTCCTCTTTTCTAATCTATGATTATGTCTTCTGATCTATGATTCTTTCTGTCTTCTGTATGTATTTATGTGTATCTGTTTCAGCTTTGTTGATGTTAAGTGTGGAAGTTTCGGGTATAGCTGAAAAGGGTCCCTTTTTTGGTTTGAAACCCAATAGATCTAGCTTTTATTTTTTGATCTTTCTTGTTTGGTTACCGAGAAAATGAGGGAGAAGGGTCTTTTCTAGTTTGAAACCCACTAGAAAATGAGCCAATTGGAGATTTGCGCAGTACAGGAAAAAAACGGAAGAAGGAAAAAGAAAAAAAAAATTTAGTTTTAACGCCGTTTAATTTGTTTGTTAAATTGGACAGGTGTCAAAATTTTAAGTAGGGAACCTAATGTACTGTACCTAAGGTACTGTACCTAAGTTTTGCCTATCTGTAGGAAATTTGATCATTAAATGGTAGGTTGAAGTTACAGCCTTCCATGAGTTGAGGGTGGGTCGTCCAAGAATGGCATTGTAAGCGGACGAGCAGTCGACCACTAGGAATGTTATGTCCTTAGTGATTTACTGGGGTAATCACCTACCGTTACTGACAGCGTGACGGCACCAATGAGTAACACTCTCGTCCCTCTTAAACCAACGAGAGGGGCATTTACCGAGACCAACTGTTCTCTATCAATCCTCATTTGCTGAAAAGCCAAGTAATATAGGATGTCTGCCGAACTGCCGTTATCGACTAAAACCCAGTGCATGTTGTAGTCTCCTACTCGCAGGCTAACAACAAGCGCGTCGTCATGTGAGTGGTGCATCCTTCGAGCATCTTCTTCTAAGAATCAGATGATGGGGTTATCGATCCGTGCCATCTTGGGTACGGTGCCCGTAAGCTAGACGTTCTGGACCATTCTCAGGTAGGCCTTTCGAGCTTTTTTGGTTGACCCAGAAGTTGTCGTGCCCCCTACGATCATCCTTATGTCTCCAATGGGCGGCCTTGGGCGCTCATTCTCCCGTCGCAGGGCCTGCTCTTGGGGTGGATCCGCTTTTTCCTTGCTAACGAACCTTTGTAGCTTCCCCTATCTTATAAGAGCCTCTATCTGCTATTTCAGATCGTAACAGTCAGCTGTGTCGTGCCAATGGTCTTGATGGAAGCGGCGGTACTTGTCCCTTGGCCTCTTACTAGGATCTCCTTTCAGCTTGCCGGGGAACGTTAGGGCTCCTTTGTCTTTAATCTGCATTAAGACTTGATCTATTGGGGCAGTTAATGGGGTGAAACTTGTGAACTTCTCAGTGGGGGGTTTGAAGCGTCTATCATCCTGTCGTTCTCCGGTTCTAGCCATTTTTCGCCCCCTATCCTGCCGTGTGTCCTCCTGTCTTTCCCTTTTTTTGGGCTTTTTCTCACGAGCCAGCAATGCGTCTTCCGCGTTCATATATTTGGTGGCCCTGTAAAGCACATTCGACATGGTCTTGGGATCGTTCTTGTATAGAGAAAATAGAAACTTACCCATCTGTAACCCATTAGTGATTGCTGCTACGAGTATCTTGTCATCTGCTTCGTCAGTTGAGAGGGCCTTCTTATTGAAACGGGTTATGCAGGACCTCAACGTCTCGTCTTCCAGCTGCTTAATGTTCATCAGACATGTAGTAGACTTCTTGTATTTGTGCCCTCCAATGAAGTGCGAAGCGAATTGGGCGCTCAACTCCTTGAAGGAGCTAATGGAGTTGGCCGTCAGCTTGCTGGACCATATCCTTACGAGGTCTTTCAGCGTGATAGGGAAGGCCCTACACATGATCTCATCTGGTATCCCCTAGATATGCATCAGAGTCTTGAAAGACTCCAAGTGATCCAAAGGGTCCTTGTTTCTGTCATAGTTCTCCACCTGTGGCATTTGAAACTTTGGCGATAGTGGGAAGGAATTGACGGATGTGGTGAAGGGTGAATCGGTTCGGTGGACTAAGTCGTCGAGATCACTAGAGACTCTTCCCTTGAGCACACTCATCATGCACTCCATCCGTTCTTTCATCATCTGCATCTCCTCGACAATGTGGGGCGGGGCCGTATCGGCGATGAATGGCCGGCTCACATCTTCTCTATTCGGGGTCTTGCTTCCCTCTGGTCCCTCTTGGTTCCTGTGATCAGCACTAGCACCTTCTTGATCTTCCTCTTGGTTTCCTATTGCCGTGTTCTTCTATCGCAACTGTTCCTCTAGGCTTTGGTTTTGTTTAGTGAGGCGCTCTACTGCCGCTGTAAGAGTTAGGACCTATCTCTCCAGGGCAGTAGGTCGTGGCTCGTCTTCTTGAACGTTGTTGGTGGTTGCCATCGAGCGTGTAAGTACTATGCAGCTCTTTGTCCGAGTAGCGTTTGTATGGCTTACAAGTCGCAGTCTTTCCCATAAATGGCGCCAACTGATAATGCCGTAAATATCACCAGTGAGCCACACGATTTTTGCACGCCCATAATGATACTTACACAGCGAAGAGAGAAGACCTAACAGAGAGTACCGATGTGGTGCCGGTCGAATACCCTCCGAAGTTCAAGTTAGAACTATTCTCACAACTCTAGAGTGTTAAAGAAGGGTAAATTATGCGTACCTTGATTTGTGAGGGTATTGGGGCTTTTATAGTAGTAGAAAGTCGACATCTCTTCCTTGGTGTAGAAGTCTTTTCCTTATAGGAATCCTCTTGAATAGTCCCAAACGTGATGGACAAGACATTTCCTTATAGTGAAAATCTTCATTAATGCGCACATCTTTCGGAATCCTCTTCGTGTTTGGATTCCATTTACCTTGGGATTCTATAGTGGTTAAGTGTGTGTCACAAGTATTTTCCATCTAGGGTTTTTGGCTGCCACGTGGATGCTTGATCCGTTCCTGTTGCATCTGTTTATGCAGGATCTGTCCATAACAGACCTTTACACAAATTGGGCTCACCCTCTATCGACCCTCGGATGTGAATCCGTCAGGCCCATTTAATGGAGATCCGTCAACCTAGATTTTTACCCTCTTCAGTCACAAATATAATGTTTGAGGGATAAATTGTTGAAATGAATGGTCTGTTTGGATTGAGAGAGGGAGAGTAGAGTAGAGTAGTGTAAATCTGGCTCAAAATTAGCTTATTTTTAGCCAACTTTACACTACTTCTCTCCACTCTCCCTCCTTTCACCTCTATCCAAACGGCCAAAGAGTTGATAAATGAAATTGACACTTAACTTCTTCTTCTTATTTTTAAGATCATAGAGATTAAAGACAGCATAGGATTATAATTCTCAAACCCAGATATACCATTTTCTTGATAAGCAAATACATACACGAGGGACAGCTGGAGAGGAAAATGTGATTCTAAACAAATTAACAGCCCTCAAATGAAATGATACACTGATCATCAAGCTCCTCCTGTGGATCCCAACCAAGAACACGTGCCAGCCACTCATCATCATCGAAGTTCCCACCATCACAGCCGTTCATCATCATCCCATGATCAAATTCAAACCCAATTTTAATCTCCTGTGAACCAAGCTTCTTCTTCCCTGTCCCAGTGGGTCTCACGAACTCAATGCCAGCCATCACCGTGGACATCGAGTCCGACACCGATGCCCCACAGCTCTCACTCTTGGCGCCGTCACTGACGGCAACAACCGGCATCAACGGCAACTGAGACGGAAACTTGGCCGGGACCGAGGTGGTGGAAATATTAGAAGAGGTGGCCGTTGAGGTGGTGCACGTGATTTCTTTGTACAACTCTTGCATGACCTCCTCTATCAGCTCCTCTTTGACAGTGAACTCCGTTAACTCGCCGTCGCCGTCAAGCTCCTTCAACAGGTCTGTCAACTTAACGGCGAGGTCAGACTTTGGACTTTTCTCCATGGTAGTAGTAGTACTGTACTTTGTGAGTGTGGAGTGTGAGTGAGAAGTGAGAAGTGTGTGTGGAGCGTATGTAAAGGTGTTGAAGCATTGAAGAGAGAGTGCCACGTCTGCATGGAGGTTTGCCACGTAGGAAGGCAAGCTACTTGTTAACACTTACGTACGTGTCAATTGTATGCTGTGCTTGCCTAGTAACTGAAGAACCAAAGCTGACGATATGTATATGTTCATACTAGTATGACGTTAAATTGTACAGCCAAAACTATGTTCTGCTGGACAAGCAGTATCACATGAATCATGAATGCATGCATTCATATATTGTTTCCTTTTTCGAAAGAGGAAATTTGTTGGGTTTTTTTCCCAGAGGATTCAGATGGGTTGGGTCAATTTTTGCTCCCTTTTTATATATTTATCCTTATTCAAAAAAAAAAATGAAAAAGGAAATTTGTATACACAATTTTTGCATCATAATTCTAATGTAGTTACAATGAATTTATGTAAAAATAATAAACAACTACATACAATCTAACATGTCAAAGTTATGACAAAAATTGTAAAACTAAAAAAATATTTTTTAAAAAAATGAATTGTTTCAATTGAATATATATATATATATATATATATATATATATGCAACTCCTCTCTTTCGTACGTATGAATTTCATAAAACTGTGGGAGTGTGGGGTCCATGGTCCATACATTATAAGTGGAAATATATATTATGAGAGAGAGAGAGAGAGAGAGAGAGATTATTAGTTTCTACCCAAAAAAAAAAGAGAGAGAGAGAGAGATTATTAGTTTTATTGGAAGTTCAGGAAAGGAAAGGCAAGGCGTTTTAGCTAATATGAATTTTGCGTCTATAACTTGCTCTTAGGGTCTGTTTGGATAAACTGAAAATTGAAAACTGAAACTGAAAACTGAAAAATATTGTAACAAAATAATTTTTAAATGTGTGAATAGTACTGTGAGACTCATTTTTAATGAAAAAGTTGCTGAAAAGTAAAATTTGTGGGTCTGTGAACAGTGCACGGTGTGCACTGATTGACTGAAAATTATTGACAAGTCAAACTTTGCGGCTACTGTTCATTGAACAGTAGCCATAACATTAAATTTGTGGCTATTGTTCATTTCAACGTGGAGGTTTTCAGTGTTTTCTTGCTGCCACTGTAACTGGGTCCCACGCCCTTCAAAAACGCAAACACAAAAGTTTTCAGTAAACACCCAATCCAAACATAACCTTAGTTTAGACTTTTAATTTTTCAAAAAAAAAAAAAAAAGTTTATACTTTTGGATCATCGATCTTTGGGGCTTCTTGTTAAGATAATATGAGTTGGATTAAATTTCTTAAAAGTTCTTAACGAGTTAGGATAAACCTAATTTAAAATTTTTATCTTGATATTTTGAAAAGAGTGATTAGTTTTTGTTAGTTCGTCAATAATTTAATTACTATTAGTTTTATTACAAAAGGTTTATAATATGATTGGTGTCTTATCAATAATATAATCAATCTGCAAATATAAGTATTTGTGAAGTGTGAAAGACAAGGGATAGCGTTCAAGTTTTTAAGAGGGAGTTTCACATATTAATACCAAGGAAGTCAATACCGTACGGAAGCCGTTTCGATTTAGTTAGGGAAATAAAATATTTTAGTACCAGTTGATATCGGTGTACCGTTTCAGAATTACCACTAATTTGATATATTTATATATAAAATTTAATAAATATAAATATTTATACGTTCAATAGTAAAAAATATTATACTTCCTTAAAAATATTTAAAATTATAAATCTATGTCTCGTTTAATATGATAACCTCTAATTGAAATGTTAGTTAATTAAAATAAGAATATTGCTAAGGATATTATTTTTGGCATAACTTTACGTCACAAAACAAATTGTAATTGGAAAGTTGTATTAAAAGGCGTGTTCCTAGCATTACCTTTAAAATAATACTATACAATCTACTTAGATGATTATGATGTAACTCAGCAACAAAAGAAAAAGAAGATGATGGTGATATAGATTTGATAGTCATTGGCAGATCACATGTATATAAAAAAAAAAAAAAAAAGAAGTAGCTCTTTGAAAGCTGTAACTTTAAAATATTAGTACTTTGTTCATGGGGGTGAGTGTCAGGGCACACCACCACACAAAACAAAGGTACCTTGCTTTTTATAAAAACAAAAGAAAGTCTCAGAATGCATTTAAAAGAAGCACAAGAGTCGGAGAGAAATGACAAAAAGAAGATGAAGAAGAAGAGGAAGAGCAAACAAGGACGACGGCAAAATGGGACCAGTGCCAGAAAATCAGTGGCGATGACAATATGTGGGTTATTTTTATTTTCTTTTCCATTTATATATTTTTTTATTTGTTTCAATTTTAGTTACCTGCCAATTTTCATTTTCTGTTTGAAATCAAGTATATAACCTGGTACGGCCGAAACGAGTCCAGTACAACCGGTATTTGAACCGGCATGAAACACCAGTGTTCCTGTACCAGTGTACGTGCTGGAACGGTAAATACCGGCCATTCCAACCATTATAGTACAAAATCGACTTCCTTAATATATATACACTTATGTTAAGTTAGAATATAATTTTTATTTTGTATCAAATATATATATAAAGTGTACTATTTAATATTAATTGTTCTATGAAAACTTTATAAATTGACATGAAAATAAATATGATTGGTTCAACTTTAACAAAATAATAGATAATTTATTTATTATTTGTTTGTTTTGTCTTGTGTTTAAGAAATTGACATACCAATTAATTAAAGATTATGTAATAGTTGTAGCATCATTCATATGCCAAAATAGAGATAATGAATGATTGCATAAATGTTGATGAGTCGGTAAATTATAATCCACACATTTCAAAATGAATTTATAAAACTCTTTCTTATAGTTATCCGATTCCTACCAACTTTAAAGAATTATATTCGATTCCATAGGATGCAGACGGAATTTCCTCTACATGGACCTTCTTTTAAAGTGTAGAAAGTAGAAACAAATTTGAAATTTGGTAGTAGAAAGAGACAAGTTGCCTAGAGAAACTAAAATTTCTCAAGACAAGGTTACCCTTCATGTGTGAATGTGAGACTCAGAAAAATGAGGTGCATGGTATGATGCAGATGAACTTGGTCTATTAGTATTTTTTTTTTTAATGCAAGATAGAATTTCTATTCTAACCTAATCTAAGTGTATATGTGTGTAAAGCCCCCTTCTGGACACCGACCCTTATCCCCCCACACCCCACAAGCATTTATACTTGTGGAGTGACCACTGCACCAAAAGTGTGCGGTGGCAATTATTAGTATTTTCTAGTAGCGAGAAGGGCAACTTTCTTTGTGGACGCTAGAATTACACGAGTTTTCTAGATCAAATTCTGTACCATTAATTGTTTGATAATTAAATGACCAAATATGGACAATTGGATTGGGCCATGGTGTTATATCTAATGTTCTTAGAAATTAGAACCGTTTTGTTCATAGAAATGGCTAAAAAAATAAAATTCATACTGTTTGGTTCTATTCGATCCACTTCGGTCTCATTCGGTCTATTCTGTTCATTTTGGTTTTATTCGGTCCATTCGGTCTTATTTGATATATTTCGGTCCAATTTCGTCTACTTCAGTCCTATTCGGTCCATTCTTCCACTTTGGTCCTATTAGGTCCATTTGGTCTACTTTGGTCATATTCGGTACACCACTTTCATCCTATTCGGTCCAATTTAGCCTATTCTATCCACTTTGGTTCACTTCTGTCCAATTCTATCCAACTAGGTGAAATTGGTTCATTTGCTCCAATTCGGTCCATTTGATCCAATGGAATTTGGGTTGAGAGCACCTATTCTAAATCTAAATTTATTAAAAAATATACATAGATCTCAAACTCGTAATATCTAAAATCTTAAATATAGCATTTCTTGTTATTACATTCTTGTTGAGACACATTGACATAGTATTTCAATCTACTTAGGTCCCACTAAATTTAAGTGAAAGTTTTTCTAAACATGAAGACTATAAATATACAAATGTAATCTTGAGGGCAATTACTCATTTGTTTTAACGTCATTAATTTTAAATAAATTGCAAGAGGTTGATTACACCTTCAAGTAAAATAAGTAAAATATATATATATATATATATATTTAACTATTCGGTGCGTTGGAACTTTCCAGATATGTATAATTTTTATTTAACTATTCGGTGTGTATGAAATGTAAAATAGTAATATACAATACTTCATAACTCAATTTTTTCCCTTTTATTTGTTAAAATAATTGTTAAAATACCTATATGTTCATTTTAAAGATAATGAATGTTTAATTATTGTAATTTGTTGACACATATATTTATAGATTGTATTTTTATTTAAATGAAAATTATATTTATTTTTAGACTTTCTTAAATATGTAAGTATATTATTAGGTATAGATGGCCAAAATGATAAGGTTATTTGAAAACTATCAAATTATTTAAGATAATTTCAAAAAAAAAAATTATTTTTTCAAAAAATGATAAGGTCATCAAGTGGCTCCGCCACTGAAGTCAACTAGTTAATATATTTGATATTATATAAAAATTAGAGAAACAAATCAATAAAAAAAGTGGTGTTGTAGTCAATAATGTGGCTCAACAAGAACGTAGCAATATTAAATACTACACTTTGACTTTTAAATACTATATAGATTTAGGAAGTTAGGGAATAATATGGTTCAAAAGCTATAAGCATTTCATCCATGGCATCACTTCACATGTCATCTATGTAACAAAGAATGCATTCTAAACTCCATCCGTGTAAGATGTTCTAATCATACACACTATGGAAAATTATGTAAACTCAAATATGTTCTAATCACAAATTGCGGAAAATTCAGCCATTTGTAGTTACAGTGTAGACTATTGATGAAATCGCCAAGTCATTATGCTTCCAGTGATTAGTTCTTACTATTGTTGCAAGAGTTCTTAAAATTATCAAATGAACCACCTTTTACATAAGAGATCATTATGTAGACAAGCATTGCATAAGAGGGGCTTAGCTGCCCAATGGTTCACAGAAGGGAAAAAAGATTACCTCAAAGTCCATGAACAAATGCAAAAACTTAAGAAATATTTCTGATCTCCTTCTCTTATGGAGAAAAAGAATCCAAAACAATGGAATGTACAACATACTAAAACTCGTGTAGATTACAATTGAAAGGCTCTTAAATTAGCTTAAGCAAATTCTTAGATTTCCATCAATCAAGTGTAATTATAAGGTCAATCCACTCTTTAGTATTTGATCCAACAAACTTACCAGTTTAGGCATGGTAGGACGCTCAGTGGGATTTTCTCTCAAAGCAAGCTCAGCTACATCAGCTAGTTTGAGCAATGGTTCCACATCTCTTAGTAGAGCCACACTTCTATCAATAATGGAAGCTGCCTTGCCAAGTCTTATTAGTGGCAATGCCCACTGAACAATGCATGGAGGTGAGCAATCCCTGTCATATGCTTTCCTTCCACTTAAAATCTCTAGTAGAACAATCCCAAAATTATAAACATCACTCTCCATATCTCCATTTAAATCTCTATCACTAGCACTTAGTATCCCAAAATCTGCAATTCTTGCCCCCCATCCAGGGTCTAGCAGAATGTTTGAAGTTTTAACGTCGTGATGAACAATTGGGGGTGTGACTTCTTTATGTAGGTACTCAAGTCCTCTTGCAGCCTGTAATGAGATCCTCAACCTTAGGTTCCAATCTAAAGGTGAGAGCTCCCCATGAAGATGGTCATGGAGTGTGCCATGGGGCATGAACTCATAAACCAACAACCTCTCTCCCATTTCTGCACAATAACCTATCAAGTTCACAATATTACTATGCCTAATGTTGCTAAGAATCTCTAGTTCTGCTTCAAAATCACGGCTATTGGTGTGAATTATAGTGGCAGCATTAGCCCTCTTAACTGCTACTTGACTACCATCTGACAAAACAGCTTTGTAGACAAAGCCAAAGCTTCCTCGGCCAAGTTCATTAAATTCCTTGAACCCATGTGTGGCATCCTTTAGTTCTGAAAGCCGGAATACTTGGGCTAATCCAACACACGTGCTTATCGAATGAGACAATTGTAGACTGAGGTCAGGATCAGCTTCCACAACTGGCTTGCCTACACAAAATGTGCACTTGAATTTACCCCTTTCCTCATCCTTAGTTTTGATCATCCGGGGAATAAGACACCACCCAAATAAGACTAGTAAAGTACCTGACACCAAACATCCAATGATGATGACTAATTTGTTCATCTCTTGCCGCTCTTGCTCTTGAACTCCTGATGGCGGAGGAAGCCCACAAATATCCCAACAAGTTCTATTTTGGCATAGGGAACACGCAGTGCAAATTCTATCAGCAGTGTCACTACACACACTAGAAGAAAAATAACCTTGAGAACAATTTGTCCCACAAGGCAGGCAAATTTTCAAGTCCTTCCTTACACATAAACTGATCAAATCTGGCTCGTTGAGGGCACTTGCATTGAATGAAAACTTACCAGCACCACACAAGCCTAGTGAACACACACCCGGACTACACAATTGCAAAGGCGGGCTATATGCCAGTGGCAATTGCCCTTGAACACTCCAGCAATCAAGAACCAAGTCAACCTCTCTAACACCACAAATAGTATAGTCTGATGAAGCAATTGACATAAACCCCGAATTCTTTGGAACCGAACATGAATTCAATCTTCCCCAACATTCAACCCCATGATCATCCTTATGAACCCCACAATAATGTTGAGCACCAGCAGATAAGCCCACAAAACTAGTTCCAATTGGTGGGGTGCCAAAATCATTGGCCTCACCCCAGCATTCTACTTCCTTAGACACATTAGAAATCCCACAAACAGAACCTCTCCCTGATGCTAATACATCAAAATCCTTGGAAATTGAAGGTATTCCCAATTTAATCGAATTGGGTCCCCAACAAACAACACCACCACCTTCTCTAATCAAACCACAACTAAACCCCTCCCCAGAGACAATGTACCTCATTACAAGACCACTAATGTGAGGATCAAGAAACGAGGAGTTATAATTATAAACAAAACCATCATTAGCTAAACTATCGTTATGAAACTCCCAACAATCAACAGTACCAAAATCAATACTAGAATAGTAAGACCCTCTAATAGCACAGACATGGTTTTTGCCAGCTGCAATTTGTGAATAAGTTATGTATTGGAAGCTTTGAGGGAGAAGATTATTACTTGAACTCAACAAGTTCCAACAATAAGCCTTGGAAGTATTGGATGTAATCCCACATATAAAGCCCTCGCCCCCAGAGAGAGTAGCCATTGGTGGCAGAGAAGTGGAATATAACGATGTTGAACTTGATGAGGACTTGTTGCTTTTATCCCAGCATATGATTTCTTGATTGCCACCAGCATCAATGGCGCAGAAGAACCCGTTAATATCACCAAATGCAGCTGCAACTGGGCCTGGTGAGCCATACCCGGAAGCAGTGAATGGCATTGACGGAAGAAGGAGCAAGAGGAGGAGCCAAATTGGTGAACCAGAGAGACAAATATGGATTGGCATGGTCTGTTGGGAAGTGGGTTGTAGCTATTTAGTGTTTATGTTAACACAGATTGGAAGTAGGTGATGGTTTTTGTGGTATGGTCAATGGTGATGGAGTAGTTTGAGCTTTGTTGTGAATAATGTGGGTCCCGTGGGAGTGTTTAGGCATGTTTTTATTTTACAGTTTCATAAGTGTGAGAGGTCAGACAGTTTATGAAGTCAGTTTCTTGATTTAAAGAAGTTCATTACCATATTCATTTTCTGTAGGCAACTGTAATTTAAATCAACACTACAGGCTGGCTCGCTGACATGGATACTCTCCTTGTTCAATGGAGTTTCCCGTGCACACGGCTCTATTGTTGATTTGTTTCTGTTCCTGTTTCTTTATGTTTTGTTTTGCTTTCATATTCTTAAGGCACTCTTTTTTTCATAGATTTTTTTTTTTTTTTTTTAATTTATTTGACACTTCTCCAATATATTTTAAACCTTAGATCCAATCATCTAAGTTTTGAGGTCAAGCAATATGTAAGTCTATAATATTTGTATTTGTAAATATATAAACATCTCCAGACTCCATCTAATATCCCATCTAGCTCTTTCACTCTGGCTAAACCATTAGTATTTCTCAATCTATATTGGATTGTTGAAAATTAGTACGTTTTCTTTATGTACTAATCGCCTTTGACCCAAAAAAAAAAGTAATTATGTCACTTTTATTATAGTGAAGTCAAATGCAACGTCTAAAGGAGACTGATTTATATATACATGTTAAAGAAAAGGATGTCAACTATCTTTTGGGCTTTGATGCCTCATAGCTTGGTAGAATCTTTCTTCACCAGGTGTAAATTTGATGAAGGAGATGCTTATCAGTTATCAATACGGTGGATGAAATTAAAGGGGAGGGTTCAAACTTTTCAGGAGTGCATGCAAATATGCAATGCAACACTTTGTGTTTTCACATATAAACATGGTGTAAATTTGGTGCACTGTGAATCTGACAATCACATCTTTGCTACTTGTACACTTTGAAATTCAATATTCACATGAAAAACCCAAACTTATTGCAGTAAAAATCATATTGACTGCAAGTAATTATGACTGTCATTTTACCATAAACCAAATGGTTTTAGTTAATTTGTTTAGGCTAAGACCTATTTAAATTATACTATACATATAGGGAGACAGGAATATTAGTTGTGGACAGGGTTATGTAGATCTCCATACTAATTGCAATGAACAAGCAGAACATGATGTATGTAAGGGACTTGACAGTTGACATGGGATCCCTATTGAGTCTGCTACTTTGTCCTCCTGTCTACTCAGCCAAATTGCAGATTGAACAATTCGATACTGAATCGTTATTCATTTAAGCTGGTACTTAGAATCTTATTAAGATATGGTCTTTTGATCTCTTTCATTTTATTTAGTATATAATTTTTTGGTGTATTATGCCCCACATGTGCCCAAAAAAGATTTAATCATTCTTGACAAACTGAGGGTTAAAACAACATTGTGCTTCTTAACAACGAGCACAGGGAATTATGATTCTAATATAGACTTTATCAGAGAAACTGGATTGGTATTTGGTAGTTCCTTTAGATTTCTATTATGTTAGAAGATTCCAATACAAGGAAGTGTGATTGAACATGGGGTGTCAAAGTCTAAGTTCTAACTACTACTAATAAATCCAAAATTGAATTTCAATTATAGGAAGGAAAGACTGAAATCAAGGGAGTTCCAAATCTTCCAAAGATTATATGTTTATTCTAAGATGGATTAGTATCACATAATTGGGTGCCCCTTCCTTTTTTCAATTGTTGTTTTGGATAATAATTAGAGATGTGAAGAACATTCTAGTCTTTGAGATTTCATGACCAACTTGGATGTGTCATTTTTCATTATTTTGCTCCAACATTGTCAACAGAACTAGTTTCATCAAATCCCTAATGCCGATTCTTACATGTGAAGGAAATTAAAAAAACAATGTAGCCATTAACTTACAGATCACAATATGTACAATCCTACATGTAAAGGAAGAGAAATGAGTAGACTTGTGTAGAATAAAATGGCTTTATAGTACCTCCGTACCCATGTTGCCAAGATGCATAAGAGAAGTTAAAGAATTAGTTTTTTGCTCTTGTGATGACTGTATAGGATCTGTCAAAACCAAAATAAGATTTAGTCAATGGAGACAATAGGCACCATTTGCGGTGAGAATATTCATAAACAAGTTACAAACCACATAATTTTCCAAACATTGGTTATTTTGTTACTTAACCCCCTGACCACAACAAGTGGGAACATGTGTATTAGGGGGTTTTCTCTGATTTTTAATTTTGCTCTAAGAATTGATTGAAAGCAAAACCAATTAGATTGCCTTTTATTCTTCTGAAATCATGCAAATCTCAATTCATTAAATAATGTTTTATCACATTGCAGGCCATTAATTAAGTTGTTGCTAGGGCCATGGGTAGGAATTAATGTGCACCTATTTAGTGACTCTCATTATACCATCCTCTCACAGCATATGAGACTCGTATATTTAGTCACTCTTAGTTTTTCAAATAGAAACTTCTATTATTTCAATACATCTCTCCAACTATTAAATTATTAAAAAATAATAATAATAAAAAGACCGCCTTGATATTTTTTTTCATGATTGAATGGTATGAACTATGAAGGTTATTAGGTTAATCGTGGATTCAAGAATCCAAGCTAAATTAAATAAAATAAAAATTCCAAGTTGATGCTGGTCCGGTAAATTTTTGTGGTTCTTCCTGGTTACACTGAGCCCATGGCCCAAGGGAAGCCAGTGACGCTGACTCAACTGTCCACGCAATGGGCAATGGGCTATTGCTGCAAATAATTAATGTCAAGAGTTAGGCCCAATTGTTCAAGCAACAATGATAATGTTATTTATACTACTTTTCAGTTTTCATAAATTAAATAATAATTTAATAAACCAATACTAATTTATTTGATTTGAGTTTAGTTTAGTTGTTGTAGTGATTCTCATTCTCTTTTTCGTATGGACTCTTTATTTTTATTTTTTTCCACCACTTCCAATAGGTCACATTATAATTATAACGAAAATTGTGACATAAAAGTTATGTGGACAGATTTTTCTCTTTTACCTTTAGAGTGCAAGAAGAAAATACCCAAATCGTTAGTCACTATCCCAGTCAATTGGAGCTTGTTCCCAGCATTTCTCTCGACCACTACCACGAATTAACTAGACTTGTTTTGCATTTTCTAGAATAAAACAGGTACACTGACTTACACAGTAATTTTTAGGTACCAAAGTGAAAGTTTATAATGTAGCAATTCTAAACTTATAATTACACAGACCAAAGAAATCCCGATTCATTACAGAATGTCACATGGACTTTTACAGTGAAAAGTATGATCAAAATTACAACCCTCTTGGGATAATCACATTCCCAATGTTGTTGTGCCATGGGTCAGCCAAGTGAGAAGCCAAGTTCTCCAATGGTCCTGTGCCAGGATAAGCTGATTGTTGAACGCAGAACCCCAGAAAAGCCAAAATTGCAAGCCGACCTACATACAAATCAAACAATAAAAAAACATGTTAGATACATAATTTACATGACTTCTTTATAGTCTAAAAATGATTGTAACAATTAATGAATCAATCACTCTTACCATTTTTAATCTCTTTGACCTTGTATTCCTCGAATTTTTTAGGGTCCTTGGAGTAGCCCAAGGGGTCAAAAGCACCACCAGGGTACTTCTTCTTCTCAGGGTCTTTCTCCATGCTACGTTGGTGCTCAACGAAGGAAATTGCGAGGAATTCAATAGCCAAAATGGTGGGAAGGTTACCCCATGGCACTGGGTTTCCCAAGTATGTGGCTTGGCCTCCTGGAACTGCAGCCCACTCCTGAGCCTGCACCCAGTTGCCCAATCCCAACGCCTCTGGTACTAGGACTCCTGGCTACAAAAACATACGAAGATAGATGGAAAATAATTACATAAAGCGATAAGCTTTTGGGTTAATTGATAGTTTATTATAGTAGTTTCAAAACCACTTATCTGAGTTCGAACCTTATTTTCACTTTACTTTCTATTTAAAAAGTTAAAATTCCTGTTATATGAGCTCACAAGGATTATCAATTATATAAGGTTACGGTCACAAATTCTTACCAGTTCTTATTTGGGTACATTGTTAATATTACTTTTTCACTTACAAATAATCACAAACCATGTAATTACATCAGTAATTTGTAAAATAGTTTGTGAATTCAACATTTTCCTTGTAACTATAACCCAAACTTCAGTTAGGAGACAAGTGTTTTCACAAGTTGCTTATGAGTCTTTAAAATGAAACTTACAACAGCAAGCATACACCATCTGCAGTGGATGAGTTCGGATTCCTTAAATCTTTCAAGGTTCTCTGGAACTTCACCTAGCCCAAGTGGGTCAAATCCAAAGTCCCTGCCACACAAAAACACATGCAACTAATCATACCTCACATCATGCTTTACATGATACCTATTATCACACAAAAATGCTAAAATTACACTACCAATTTTACAACATAATATATAGGTGCCCCAATTTATACTTTTTTTTTATTATTATCGTTGACACATCGGTTTTTAAGATTTATGTGTATATGATTTATACGTACCCGGGTGCCGAGCCATCGAGGTGTTTAGGCCGAGGCTGACCTGGCATCCACTCGGCCGACATGGTAAAGCGGGACGAGGCATTGGCACCAACACTAGGAAGAGGGGTAGCTGTGGCAAATTTGGACTTTGAAGAAGAGAGGACTGATGGGAAAGCTGTGGTAGCGATGCCACAGCTCATCAATGTGTTGGCAGCCATTTGTCTCTGATTGAAGTTTTGTGTTTTTGGAGAGGAACCAAAGAGAGAATGAATGAATGTGGATTATGGAAGAGGAACCAGTAGTACAAGTATGTGAATGAAAGTGGGGATATAGGCGAATCCAAATTTGGATTGCGATTGGCTAGTGATACTAGATTTTGCTATGTTATTGGGCCACGTGTCAATTCCAATCCATTTGGGTACGTGGAATATCCCTGTGGATATCAGATATCTTAACCATATTTCCATGGTGGAGGTTGAGTGCCAGCGGGAAAAATCAACTATCATTGTTACATGTCACACTGTGTGAATGCTATAGAACTTGACCCAGACTTTTTTTTTTTTTTTTTTAATTGCTTTGTGTGTTTGACTATTTCCTTAAATTTATATAATCTTCTAGTTCCACACACACCAAATTATTACTAAAAGGAATCTCATAGATTTACATAGGCGGAGCTAGGGGTACCAAGGGGGCAATGGCCCTCCTAGCTTTTGAAATTTTTCATTAATCATCTTTTACATCCAATAATAAATCTAAAAATTACACAAAAATGTATTCACCTGCCATCCGTGAGAAAATTTCCTGGCTCTACCACTATCATGGAATGATTATAATATATTGATAAAATGTTTTGAACCTAGAATCTTATAAATATCATAAAATCTTAGAAACTACTAAGCCACCCCAAATGCATATTGTGAAAATGTGTGGACATAGATCCACTCGGTTGGACAAACCATCTCAATTTGCTTTCTCTCTTTCACGTCCATCTGATTCTTTATACCAATTTTGTTTTATTTAAATTTGGGGGTCAGACTCAGGATTAACCCAAATGCATATTGTGAAGACAAGACTTTTGCTTTGTTCTGTGCCATCTGCCACGGTCCCATGGAGTCATACTATACTCATGTTCATGTACCCTTGAAAAAATAAAAAGCAAATACTTACAAAGCCTTGTAGCCAAACAAAGTATGGTCGTCTCATTAATCCAAGTCACGACCAAAACCCAAAAAAAAAAAAAACTCGGAAGTCTAAAGTTCAAAGCACCTTATCGCACATCACATTAGCTAAATTATAATTAATGAGTCAAAAGTTTTCGCAGCTATTAACATTAGTGCGTAGCCTCGTGCATATGCACGAGTACAATTAAAAATAATCAATTATACGATTCAAATTATACATTTTTTTATAAGATGTTCAAATTATATATGGTATTAACTTACACTTTTTTAAACCATACATCTTTAAAATATGTAATAGTTTCTCATTATATATATATATATATATATGATTTAGAATTTAATTGGTTTTAGACTTTTTGGTTTTTGCATCTAATAATTCACTTGTCACAAAAATTAAAAACTTAGATGGACACATGATGAAAAATTGGAATCTAATTAAAATCCAATTTAGAATCTTATTGGATTTGGACTCTTCGATTTTTACACTCAATAATTCACTTGGCACAAAATTAAAAATTAAATGGGACACATAGTGCAAAATTGAGAATCCAATTATAATCTAATTGGATTTTTTTTGAGTTTTGACTATTAATATATATATACAAATGACTTATAAGTGAATGATGGTGCATGATAAAATAGCGTTAGTGGTGAACTTAAATAAAAATGATGTTACTTCAATCACATTTAGCAATATAAATGGTTGTGAAAAACATTATAAAAAAATGTGTCATTGTATTATTCAATTATAATTTACCCTTAAATTGAGAAATTGCAACAATTTTTTTCACAACTATGGACATAGCGTGTTGTGATTAGTACATAATAAAACTAGTGTCAATGGGGGACTCAAATGAAAATGATGTTACTTCAATTACAATCAACTATCTCTTGAGAAAGAAACTGTGAAAAATGTTATATTCCTAGCATTACTCAATCGAGAATCAAAATTTGAAATGAGTCACATTGTTTGTGATGGATACCATGTTGCTTCTAGCTCCCAAGTATTATATGCATCCAATTTGATGAAATTGACCCAACCCAATGCATTGGATTGATTTTTCGTGAGTTGGTGGGTTGGGTTGGAATATTTTTATCCTCAAGTTAGATTTATGAAAAAAAAAAAAAAATTGCCCATATATTTGAGATCAGACTATCTCTAGCCTTATATACTTAAAAAAAATAAGAGAGAGAGAGAGAGAGAGAGAAGAAAGAGATCAACCTATTGATTACAATGAATTTTCCACGTGTATTTAAAAGCATTCCACTCCGACCGAATCAACACAAGCACACCTTAGATTCAATTTAACTAGCTTGGGAGTTGACACTTGCAAAATAGGGTGTACATAGGTCAAGTTGATAGGTTTTTTTTTTTAATCTGGTCCACCATGGTTGGGTTGAAAAAAATTTAACCCAATGGGTTCAACCCAACCCACCTAAATCAAGTTGGACCTATGGATTGAATAGTTTTTTTAAATAAATAAAATTTAATTGAGCATTAGAACAACATCAATACAAATAAAAGCAAATTTATAATTTAATAAACTTGAGTATAGCACTAAACCAACACCACTATTTCATTAGTACTTTAAAATTAGTAGGATATCATATAGATCATGAGGGACGTGTCAAAGCTGCTATCAGCAAGTCCATCCCCATTTCATTGGGACTGTTAGAGGCTGAAGCTAAGGCTTTGGAGGAAAGTATATATTTTGCATGGGATGTGGGTGTTAGAGATGTGATCTTTGAATGTGACTCCCAAATTGTTTGTTGAAGCAGTAAATAATCTTTGTGAGCCACCTACTACTATTGGTAATATTATAGATGGCATCAGGCAGAAGCTGCAGGACTTCTATAAGACCAAAGTTTTTCATATTTGTCAATAGGCTAATAGCCCTGTTTATATTTTAGCTTGATATACTTTTCATATTGTTAGTTTTATAACTTAGATAGGGAAAATTTTTTATATGATTAAATCTACTGTGACTCAAGATATATTGTTTTTATCTTATTTTTAATAAAAGTTATGATCTTCTTATAAAAAAAATTAATAAACAAAATAGTAAAAAATAAAATTATTTAGGAAAATGTTAATAAATACTTTGCTGTGTTTGTTGAGATTTCCTATTAAGGATCTCATTTAAAAAAAAAAAAAAAAATTGACAGTCAAATCAAACCCATCAGCCAGCAGGTTGGTTGGCTGCACACGCAAAAGCGTGAAATTATACGGTGTACGACCGTTAAAAATCGCCGACTCTCCCGAAAAGAAAATCAAAATGTGACTCGCACTTGACGACGTGTTAGTCAGCAAATAACTAGATAAGTTTTACCATTCACCAACCACCTGAGCTCAGCCTAACATTACCACACGCGATTCTCACTGTTTCATCAAGCGCGCTCTCTCACAGTCACTGAGCACCACATTCCACACACCTCGCTGTTCCCATACCATCCTTTCACTCACATCACATGTTTCAAATTTTCAATCACAAAACAAACTTATTATTTATTAACCCCCAAAAAATAAAAGAAATATTTTAACTTTTAATTATCGAAATTGAACAACCGTTTCTTTCTTTCTTTTCACTGTTGGTCGCCAATGGCGACGGCACCGTTATTTTCGCCATCGACTCCAATCTCTGCTCGGCGCTGCTACTCGACGCGAGCGCAAGCCTTCAAAACGACGACGTCGATTAAGAAGGGACGCGTGGTAGGGAATTTGGGACACTTGGGCGAGGTGGTTCGCAAGGACGTGGATTTTCTGAAGAAAGGTATAAGAAGAGGAATGGAGTGGGCGAACGAAGCTCTTCAAGTTCGTCGTGTCTCCAAAACCCTAGACGACCTCTTGTGGCTTCGCCATCTCGAAGAGCCTCAGGCTCCTACATTGGAGCCTCGGCCTTGGCCTCAACCTTGCTATCCAGGTTAAGCTTCTACTTCTCTCTCTCTCTCTCTCTTCCAGTTATGGTGATTTTTCCAGTAGTGAATAATTTGTTAAAGCTAATGTTTATTGCAAATTTTTTAGTTTGGAATTTTCTAGAACTGTATGCTAAAGATTGATTTGATGGACTCTGCTTGTGTTACTGCTTAGCATTGCACTTTTTGTCTGGCGGCGAAAAATTGAGTCATTTTCTTATGAAATAAAGTATCATGTTGGATAGGACAGAATGACCGAAAAGAATACATGTGATCAATTCTTAGTTTTGCGGCTATAAGGTTTCGCTGTTGTTTTAACGGAGGGTTTAAATATAGAATAGAATTTAAATTAAGAAATATATATTAGAATAATGGCAAGTTCAACTAAAAGTCAAATGTCTTTGGTATTAATGTATTATTATATATATAAATAAATTACAGATGTTGGTTTAGTTGGTTTTGATATTGGAACTTTTGTCTGCTGACAGAATTGTCTGGTGTGGATTTGTTCATGGCTGATCTCAAAGCGTTGGAGGCTTACGCTGGTTATTTCTACTATCTTTCTAAGATTTGGTCTAAACCGCTTCCTGAAGTCTATGATCCACAATATGTTGATGACTATTTTGGTTGCAGGCCTCATCTAGTGGCTTTTCGACTTCTTGAGGTAGTTGAAATGATGTGTTATCACTTATCAACTTGTTTTTAATGCAAATGCACGTTGTTCTAGAGGTATGGCGCTTGTCTTTAACACAAGGGTCCTGTTAACAGGTATCCTTAGGGCAATTGTTGATAAACCATTTTAGGAAATTTTTGACACCACTTTCATGAAAAATATAAAAAGCTGTCAAAGCAATTAATTGCTTTTGTTCTTTTCCCATAAAAAGTTTCTTAAAATAAATTATAAACCAATGCCCTTAGGGCATCCGTTAACATTTCCCTTAACATAATTAGTCATCTTGTAGTGGATTTCTTTTTTGTTCTTGAGGAAGCTTTTTGTCGGAAATGAAACATGTCATTCTTGCTGGTGCCTGGAGTGTAGGTCTGCCTTTTGAACTACACACGTTTTCAAACAATGCGTGTCTTTTAAGCATGCAGACGTCATGTATCTACATATAGGGTAGAGATGGCATATGCATTGTATCAAGTTGGACTAAATAGAATGCTGTCCATTTTACCAAGAAATACACCACATCTTCTTGGATTAGAGGAAATAGTGTGCAAGAAACATGGTTATGATTCTTAAAATTTAAGCATGAGATGCATTCTATCTTTCGGGTGACAGGCTGACACTGCCCTACTATTCACCATGTTTTGCGCTAGGTTTTCTAATTCATTGTTTGCAGGGTCTTCTATGTCATCATTATCAACAAATCGTTGTTTAGTATACTTTGTAAATACATCCTTATCTCTTGTATGATACTTGTGTATTGGAAGGTATTTTCCTCCTTTGCATCTGCTGCAATCAGAATTCGAGCCTCTGGGATTAGAAAGTACTTAAAATTGAGATCAGATAAGGATATTGACGGGAACATATCACAATACAAATTTGGAATGGTGTTAAAAGAGACAATGCTAAGCCTGGGTCCCACCTTCATCAAAGGTAAGGAATATTTTCCAATTGAAGTTTTAATTTCAATAGGTCCCTCTGCTCTATATTTGTTTTTTTCCCCCAATTACTGTTTTTGCTTCCAATATTGCTCTTTAAATTATATGCTGGACCCTTATTTTCTTTCCTGCAGTCACAAGATTATCAATATGCTAGTTACATGCCTTTCCTTGCTGATGCAGTTGGTCAGTCCCTTTCCACAAGGCCAGATATTATTGGTACTGAGATTTCCAAGGTCAGTTTGAAGAGATTTTTCCTTCTTGCCTATTATTGGTGTAGTTTCTGGGTGTACTTGTGGCAATGAAGAGACTTAACGTGCTTCAATTTTTTTTTCTTCTCTTTCTGCTATTACAAATAACTATGTTCTATGTAGTTCTGATAATACCTCATCAAATGTTCACGCATCTTGTCACGTTGAGTGACAATAATGACATATCTTTGAGTAATGTTCTTTTCACTGTATCAATATAAAAAGTTCAATAGGATCCCCCATTGAATTTCTGGTAGTTCTGTTTTACATTAATATGTATTGGCTTAAGTATTTGTGTTGTTATTTTTGTCTTGTTGTGTGCCACTATGGTTGCTTGTCCTTACATAGCATAAAATAATTAAACAAGTAAATAACTATTAGGATAGAGAAACTTTCTAGAATACAAAAGTTTGTTTTACATCTTATACTTTAGTCATGGATATTCTTCTATACACTTCCATGTCTTTTTATGGTGAAAGTAACTGCTATGTTGGTTTTTATTTTTCCCTTTTTGGTTGTGAGTTATGATTGCAGGCATTGTCTGAGCTGCACGATCAAATACCTCCTTTTCCTAGGAATGTCGCTATGAAAATTATTGAGGAGGAATTTGGTTCTCCTGTGGAATCATTCTTTAGCTACATCTCTAACGAACCTGTAGCTGCAGCGTCATTTGGTCAGGTGGCTCATTACTCCACTGCTATGTATGATTGAGAACATAATGATGCCATACCTGCATACATATGTGTATGCTTGTGTAGAAATTTTCTGATTTGGTGCTTTCATATTCATTTGTGTTTTTACATGATCAAGGTCTACCGTGGGAGTACTCTTGATGGAGTTAGTGTTGCTGTGAAAGTTCAGCGTCCTAATTTGCGTCATCTGGTTGTGCGGGATGTCTATATTCTTCGCCTTGGGGTTTGTATTCACCTCTCTTAAATCTTCTTTTTATTTTTAGTAAGAAATTCTTGAATAATTTAGTGAATTACTGATTCAGCTGGGGCTATTGCAAAGGATAGCAAAGAGAAAAAGTGACCTCCGCTTATATGCTGATGAGCTTGGGAAAGGTTTGGTTGGGGAATTGGATTACACTTTAGAGGCTGCAAATGCTACAAAGTTTCTGGTAATGATCATGTTTCCCATTCAAATTTAATCTGCCTATATGTAGTAGATGGTTATCCAAGGTTTTTTAAAATACAGCTAAAATCTGCTCATGGGCATTAGAATCCATTACAAACTAACTTTGGCCAGCATGGAAGTGGGATATAATTGTTAAATTTGTGAGATTTTGGGATGAAATAGGGCAGGTTGACCAGCTATGAGCTAACCTTCTTCACCCTGCTTCCCATACTTCTAGTTGGAATTTGATGGGGAGTGGATGCTTGAGCTTGGAATAAGTTAAGGATTTATTAGCGTAGCCTAACTTCCAGGTATTTTGGTATGTTTTAAGAAGTTTAAGGGCTTAACTTTTGCAATTGAAACCACCAGGGGAATATGTGTTACTGACTTAAAGTTGGAGTTCTTTCCTTGTACGAATATTTGACTATATGATCAATTTTTTTTTTGGTTTGTGGTTAAGGCCATCTATAGAATAGTACTACTTTTGGGACCTAAGAATAACGCAAATGGATGGAGAAGACAGGTGAGAAGAAACCTCTCTCTCTCTCTGTGTGGATAAGTAAGAAGAAACCTCTATTATATAGAGCTATGAAACATCTTAAGAATTTAATGAGTAGTAGTTGGGTAGACAGTGTAACTGACCTTTGAGTTTGGAATGGAGATAGTTTGTGGGTTCTTTCTTCCCAGATTGAGAGCTAATAATCTTTTCCATTTCACTTTAGTAAATGTGACATTGTTTCTGCCAAGTAGAAACAACCTTTTAAGACTTTCAAGAAGTAGCTTAATACTAGGAAATACAATTTTTAGTGGCTGACATCATGTGACAATATAGACATGGTATATCAATTTCTAGGTTAATGAAAGTTGAATATGATAATCCTTTTGGATCAATGAATGTGCCTTTTTGATATATATATGGAGACATACTCATAATAATTTAGGCATTAAGCAAAAAAGGTTGAAATAAAGGACCTACGCTTAACAACTCTTTCAAGTGCCCAGTCAATTTCTTGGATAAGATACTTGTATGGCTTACTAACTATTTATTGTTGTCCATACAGGAAGCTCATTTGCCCTTTCCATTTATTCGTGTGCCAAAAGTGTTTCAACATTTGACTCGAAAGAGAGTTTTGACTATGGAGTGGATAATTGGTGAAAGTCCAACTGATTTACTTTCTGTATCTACTGGAAACTCTATTGATCATGGTTCTCGTTATACAGAGAGGCAGCAATTTGATGCAAAAAGGCGTCTTCTTGATCTGGTGTGTAATAGAGATCTGCATACTTACCCGCTATGCTTAGCTTCGACACTATCCCTTGCTCCCAGGGTGAAGCCTGTATGCCAACATCATTGGTTAAACATCATAAATGCAGAGCCAAAAAGGGATTTACTAGTTTAACAAAAAATGATATCGTTGTACATAGAATAGGGCAGTTAGACATGATTTTTGCATCCCAATAAAATTATTTGGATGAGGCCATGACCCTAAGTTGAGATAAACTTAGTTAATGTTGGAAATGTGGTTCTTTAATCAGTCAATTAGTGGTACAAATGAAAATATGTGCCAAGTATTCAATTCAATTGTCTCAATGCTTCAGTGGCATCATCTAGCCACATTTATATGCCAATCAATTAACAGTTCCTTGTCTATTTTAGGTGAACAAAGGAGTGGAGGCATCATTAGTTCAACTCCTTGAAACAGGCTTATTGCATGCTGATCCACATCCAGGAAACTTGCGTTACACGTCCACAGGGCAAATAGGGTGCATTTTTCTGCCTGACCTTTCCCATTATATAAAATTCTGCTTTTGTTTTGTTAGGAGACGTAGTCATATCTATAGCTTTTGCTCACCTCTGCTGGTAATTTCTGTGTCAGGTTTCTGGATTTTGGTTTGCTATGTCAGATGGAAAAGAAGCATCAATATGCTATGCTTGCATCCATAGTGCACATAGTAAATGGGGATTGGGAATCCCTTGTTCGTGCTCTGACTGAAATGGATGTTGTGAGGCCAGGGACTAACATCCGACGTGTTACAATGGTATCGTATTTGGTTCTCTCTACTCTCAAGTTTCAGTTTATAGCTGTTTCTTAGTATATTTATAATGTTAGCAAGCAGCAACTTTTAGCAGACAATCTTGTGAGACTCCTGTTCACACAACTAACTGGTGAGTTGTAACTGTATTTCAGGATCTGGAATATGCCTTGGGAGAAGTAGAATTTAGAGATGGAATTCCTGATGTGAAGTTCAGCAGGGTGAGAATCATGTCTTGAAAACGCTAGTGGTTTGTAATCTTATTGTCATGGCTCGCCTGATCAACTGTCCATCGATCATCTACAATGATTCTCATGGGCAGTAAACTTGGGGGTGCTCCACTTGGTTATTTTTGGGTGGACAGATTTACTGTTTTAAAGAATCTCCAAATTTCATGCATTAGTCAGTTGCTCAGTGCCAAGGATTCACCTTTTCGGGATTTTAACCTTGAGGATTTCCTGAAATCCAGCTCACATTATTAGAAGTCGTTATTCTTATAATTATATCGTGAAATGATTATCATCTATATTGTACTTCTTGAGGATTGCAGTGAAGTTTGATGATAAGTTTGGAAATTGTAAAGTGGCTCTAATTATTTATTTGGGTTGACCTTTTTCAAAGCTCTCCGAATAGGTCCTTGAATGCAATTTTGATTTAAGTGTGGCCTCGTGTGTTGTGGAGTGTTGGAAATAGCACTCTAACTTCCTCTTCCGTCACTGCACATAATGTTAATATGGATTTACTCAAAGTGAATATTAGTAATGCATTCTATTGATCTGTCTTTTTTTAAAGTCTTTCTTCTCTTAGTGTTATAGGCAATTACTGTTGCTGTTTTGTATACATTAGTGGCTCATTGTTACAAGACATTTTTCTAGGTTCTGGGCAAAATCTGGTCTGTGGCCCTCAAATATCAGTTTCGCATGCCTCCATACTACACCCTTGTCCTGCGTTCTCTTGCATCCTTGGAAGGTAAGCTTTCGTTTGCCATATGCATCACTGTCATTTGCTTGAAAAGCATTATATTTGTAGGAGCTTCAGTATGTTGTGTTCTATTTCCATGCATCACTGTTGTATGTTTTGTGATTATATCTTTTAGCGAAAGAATAGAAAATGTAATTTAAAGTTGACTAATAAGATTCTGTTTTTGTATACATAAGTTGGAAATTGGAAATTGGTGCCCATATCTTGTCTAGTCCTCTAGGTGATCCAAACACCTGGAATAATGGCTTAAATAACTTTCTGGGCCTAGCTAATTCGGTTTGAGGTTGAAAGTTTTTTTTTTTTTTAATGAATACGTGGAAAATATATGTTTGGATCCTTGGGAATTTGGCTCCTTCCTTTCCCCTCTTTTCCCTGTAATGCATGCATAATTGTGTGCATGAGTGCTTGTGTGAAGACCTGCAATAAACTCACCCTAATAAGTCTTGATTTAATTAGTTGGATTCAAGTTCTGTTAAGTCTACAGTGTCAGTGAATATTTATCTACTTATTAAAGACAGTCTGAAGAGCTAGAGTACAATGAATATTTTATTTACTTATTAAAAAAAAGTGTGAGAGCCTATAAGCTATAGCAACATTTAGTGGACAGGAAGCTTAACAGATACAATGGCTGTAATAGAATTCCGAAGCATCTGTCATTTCTATGATACTATGCCATGTTGCCAATTTGATTCATTATTTACAGATATCCTAAATAAACATGATAGATAACTGCACCAAGTTATTATCATCTACTGAGAAAACTCTAGCTGGAGGAAAGAAGCTTATTCTGAAAGTTTGTGAATTTTCTGACCGAAGTAAATGATTTATATCATTTTTGAATCCTACCCAATTTGATTCTGGGTCAGTGCACAAATCTAAGGCTGTTCAGAATGGCAATGTAAATTGAAATAGCATATAAATTATGCCATTGACTTACAGAAAATGAAAGAAGGAGAATGCTATTAGAATTCATGGGAGAAAGAATAATAAAAATGGGGAGCTACAAAAGGGTTGTTTTTATTTGGATTCTTGTTGTTAAGAGGAGTGAATTCATGATTCCCAATCCTTTTTTATCTCACTTTTTGTTTTTGTTTTTATTTTTTATAATTTGATAATTATAATGGGGGAGGGTGGATTTGAACCTTGAACGTTTTTGTTGAAAACACTAGCTTGTGCCAGTTGAGCAACAAGACTCTTGGCAATCCTTTTTTATCTCACCTAAAATAGAAGAAAAGTACTACTTTATGAGAGATGGAATATACAGGTGTTCATAAGTCTGAACATTAAGTACACCAAATCAATGCAATGCATATCCAGAATATGAGGTTTTATCAATTTCTTTTTGGCTCAATTTAAGTAGGGGTTGAGTACCTCTTCTGGCCTCATCTGGCACCTGCACACACACCTTGGGGTTTTCCTTTTGGGGGGAAGAAGGGGGTAGGAAGGTGGGGTGGAGAGGAACAAAAACAGACTGCAGATACAAGCTGATGGAGGATCAAAGTCTGTTGATCCACACTGTGAGATTATTTACAAATGTTCTGAGAAATGTCTTGCTTTTAACACATGCATTTATTTGTATCTATATCTCATTTGTGGTATGTCATTTCAAATTTCCTAATGACAGCCATTTTGCTTTAACCTAGGTTTGCTTTGTCATTTTCTATCAGGTTTGGCAGTAGCAGCAGATAAAAATTTTAAGACATTTGAAGCTGCATACCCATACGTTGTTCAGAAACTTCTCACTGATAATTCAGCTGCAACAAAGAGGATTTTACATTCGGTAATGCTTAAAAACTTTACACTTTGTTAGTGTTGCTTATTGTGCTATAACATGTTCTCCATTAGCATCTAACTTTCTTTAAGTGTCCTATAAACGACTCAAATCTTTGCTGCATGCTATTGAAGTTATTGGAAGCTTAGAAACTATGATGTGAATTGTATAGTGTTAGCCTAAGTTTAGAGGACTCTGTTGGTAATGAAGAGGACGTTTAAATTGTAAAACCTGTCTCATGGTCCTCAACCCAGATATATATTTCAACATGTCCCTGTTTTATGATTACAAGCATCTGGTAATCTGTTTTTATGAAGGATGAAACATTAATGGTGTTTAGATTTATTTATTTATTCACCCATAACCCAATTAGAGACCATTATTTGGTATAATGGTAAAAGTCGCATTCTCAGGCACAAGTACACAGATTTGGATTTGGAGAGATGCCACTTTGAGCAGAATTGCTGAAGGTTAAAACTGCCTCCAAATATCTCCTCTTAAGACCCTGCCTTGATGGGACCTACACTGGTTGCGGCCTTAAAAAGTTATTTTAGCCCGGTTCATGATTTTTGCATGCCACATGCTGCCAATATTCCTTCTGCTAGTTGCATTACTATATACAATACTGAAACTGTTTTCTCTCTTCTATTATCTTGTAAGGAACTTGGGAAGATTTCTGGATCATTGTATTGCTGTAGTTATTGTTTGTTTACTTTTATCTTCACATTCAGGTTGTCTTAAACAGAAAGAAGGAATTCCAGTGGCAGAGGCTTGCTCTCTTCTTAAGAGTAGGTGCAACTAGGTATGTTCGGCTGATCTTGTTGAGTCAAATCTAAAATATTGAACCAAATTTCTCATTTGAGTATGATATTCTCTCGCTCTCTCTCTCCCTCTCAACAGTTCTAGCCAACACTATCTTCATAAATGGACTCTTTGCCTGGTCTTTTACTAGTCTCTGTTAATTTGTCTGGTAACTTGTTAGTGTACCAATTTTTTCCACAAAAATAGTTTAGTTCTTATTTTGTTTGCAGGAAAGGCTTGCCCAAGGTGATAGTATCAAACAATGAGACTTCCCTTGACTATGTACCAAATAGGGAATATGATGTTGCAAACTTGATCTTGAGGCTTTTACCATCTAAAGATGGTGCTGTGCTAAGAAGACTCTTAATGACTGCAGTGAGTGCCTTTGTCTGGAACCTTTTTCCCCCTTAAATGCAAAATTTACAAATCACAGTTTATTAATTTTACTACTTGTTTGGGGTGCTATAAGATCATTTATGAGAAATATTATCATATTCCCTCATCTGCCATATCATGGGGTGGCTGATGGCTTTTAGTTTCTTTTCAAGACTGCAATCAGTAGTTGTATACTGATTGATGACAGTATTATGAGTGACTTTGGCCTTTGTCTTGTCTTGCCTTCATGTTAATGAAAAGAATGGGCTCTCAGTTTATGTGGTATTCTTGTTACACATCTCAATTCTTTCCCATCTCTTGAGAGAAATGCATGAGTCTTGGTTTTGGAAGTACTTATCATAGTTAGGGTGTTGATGGATTTGGACTAGGTTTTAGGGGTACCATTCTCTCGAGTATGATGACAGTGGAAAGGCAGATTGAGTGTCAAAATACATGAAATAGATGCTTATGCCTATTGGCCAAGTTCAGCACCAGTGGTCTTGCATTTTGAAATTCTCTTATTGCATTTTAATGAACAGGATGGAGCTTCACTAATCCAAGCAATGGTTTCCAAGGAGGCCAAATTCTTCCGCCAGCAACTCTGCAGGGTCATTGCTGACATATTGTACCAATGGATGTGCGAAGCACTTGGACAAGATGTTAGAATAACCCAATACAGTTCCCAGGTGAGATTAGTGACTGGACCTGACAACAGAGAGCTACGTCCATCTTCCAGATTATCTACACCCATATGTGATTATAAGTCCATCTTGAGAGATCGGCGGCTCAAAGTAATTTTTCTGGCGGTACTAAACTCCATGAGGAGAGATCTGGTATTGACTGTGAGGTTCTGCTGGGCTTCCTTTGTAATGTTTGTCACAGCTTCTGCTTTGGCTTGTCATCGGATTTTAGTCTCTTTGTCCGAAACTTACATGGGACCAGTACCATTTGCTCCCAGGCGATTTGCTGTCAGTGCTTGATATTTCATCAAACCCTTCCAAAAAGCCTCTTTTGAAGAAAGATTGAATGCAGACATCATCACCAGGAGTACATCTTTAACCCTTCCAGTAATTTTATAAAACTAAGATGATCAGAGCTACTCTTTTGGAAAAAAGGCCGACAAGTAGATAGTGTATATCGCTTACTGTCAGATTTATGGTTTGAGTGCCACACTGATATCTGTGTTGCTACTTGCTCTCAGATCCAAAATATGTTCCCTGTATCCAAAAAAAAAAAAAATTTGGGTTACATCAATGTTGATATTGGTGATTGGCATTGCATGCTGTTAAAAGGTCTGTACATGGTGATACTTGTGGATAGTTGCATCAACAGCTAAAGCTTTCTACATGCTCTAAATATATAAAGCTAGGCAGAGAGAGAGCGTGGGAGCTTATAAATGTTTGTACCATTGGTAATGTAAACAAATAATTTGGTAGTGAATGTTGCAGAACAACTCTAGGTATAATCAATTTTTACTACAAATTCTTACACTTGGTTTTCTGATTTGTGAGGCGAAAATTATATACAAATTGATCTTGTGTAAAAGAGAAAGGAAATCAGTATTCAATATTTTTTGTTCATTTATAAGCAGTTGGCAGTTGGACATCCCTGCTTATTTTGTTTAGGGTTGTATACCCTCACAATTTTGTTGTTGTTGTTATTGGTCCCCCCCCCCCCCCCCCCCCCCCCTTAATGACACTCGTAAATAGTAGTAACAAGATAGAATTTGTCCAGGCTCATTAATTAATCTATGGATGGTAAACAATCGAATAAGTCTCACATTTATTTAGTATTTATTTGTTTGTTTTTACGAAGATTGAAAATGAAAGCATTGATAATATTTATGGCCAAAAAGGAATAAGCCATTGATGACATTAATGATAAATCATTATTGGAAAAATTATAACAGTGGCATTTATTTACAAAGGCAAAAGGTTACAGAATTTTTTAAGGATATTGATTTATGAAATATTTTTAAAAATTTTTATAAAAGAAAAAAAATTAATTTTTTACAAATTTTTTATATTTTTAAAGGAGAATGATAATTGGTTTATGAGATATTTTTAGAAATATTTTATTAAAAAATGATAAAAAAATAAATATTATTTGAAAATTTTTCATATTTTTTATGAAAGTGGTATTAGAAAGTTTATTAATAATTGCTTTAAGTATATTTGTTATCATGACTCTTTTTATAAAAATGGGCATCAAAATTTTTCTAAAATAGTAAAATGGTTTAATAATAAAAGCCTGGTACTCGTTTACCGGACCATCGAATGATAAAATGAATCTTAAACAATTATTAATATTAACACCAGCGAATCAAAAAAAAAAAATATATATTAACACCAGCTTTTTGATAACTCCGTTCAACTTTTTTTAAGTTCCATTCCCAACTAACATTATCCAATCAATTTCAGGCTTAAAAAAAATAAAAGAAAAGAAAAAAAAAGGGGTAAACATCTGTATCATCAACAACGTGAAAAGAAACGTTTATGGTGGGCCATTTCTGTCATACTCAACTAATTAATTAATTTATTATGTTTTAAAAACTTTTTATTTTTATTTTATGAGTAATTATCAATCTCTCTCTCTCTCTCTCAACTCTCACCCGAATGCAAATCTCCTGGCCCAACCTTAAAATCCAAAAAAACAAAAACAAAAAAAAAACTTAAAGTTGAGTCTTTATCCTAGACCTCTCGCCTCGGGCTAAACAAATAAGCAATAACCCGAGATTAATAAAAACTTGACCTCCCTCACAGCTCCTCCGATCTACAACACAAACCAGATCTCCCAAGTCAAAACACAAACAGACACGCACACTCAGAGGAAAAATCACCGGGCGTTGATTTCCCAGATCAACGGCCACCGTTCCAAACCTCCACCGCCATGAGCACTCCAGCACTTTCCGGAGTATTATTATTTCCTCTCCTTTCAGATCTCTAATTTTCTTTTTTAAGATTTGTAAAATTGAAATTTGTGAAAAATGAAATGGTTTGATTTTAATTACAGTTGTTATGGTATGGTTATTAGGGGGCGAGCTTTTATTCAGGGTTCAGTCGACTATGCAAGGGGATTGCGGTGGTACTTATTGGTGGCCACATTCTGGTCCACCTTCTTCCCTCCGCTATTACTTATCTTGCTCTCATACCCGCCAGGTATGGTTTCAATTTTGATAATATAATTCTAATTGGACTTATTTTTGTTATTACTTTGGTAATAGAGTCTTTGGGATGAGCATAAATTGCTTAGCCCGTCAGGGGGTGAATGCCCCTCGATAACCGGGCAACTGTACTAGAGGCGAGTACAAAGGGCTCTTCTTTTGAAAGGTTCTAAAAAAATGTTAATAATTAGTGAGTCACATTGCGAAAGCTCATTGTATAATGTGAAAGGCGTGCATTGGACTTTTTGTTATGTAGTATATGATGTGATATGATTATTTTGTTGCATATAGTTGTTGCTTGCAGCATTTGAGGTTTTGCATTTGCTAGTTTGCTTTGAGATGGAGGCAATATGGGTTGTGGGTGTAGATTTTTGATTGGGCTAGGTGAAAGAGTGGTTGCTTAAACCTGTGGAATTAGTGATTGGTGTCGTGAAATTCTTCGTGTGTCCTGTATAGTTTCAGATTGCGATGCTGTTTCTGCTGAAAATGCTCTAGTTTATTATGATTTAGATGAGGAATTTCAGACTGTTGCTCTGCCGGGAACTCATAGGTTTTGGTTATGCTTGGTTGGGCATACGTATCTCAGTTATTTTTATGTTGAGAAAGTGTTAGTATGGCACCTAGGAAGCACAGTCACGGAGACACCTCATTTGTGTCCCGGCCCTTTTCTTTTTTCTTTGAAATGTGACAGGACATGTCCCGGGTGTATTTTGGTTTTTGGATTCTGTTATAGTAGTATCCATTGTTTCTCTTAAATTGATGTATGTTTAAAAAATAAATGCTTAACAATATAAAAAATATATATAAATAAATGTATATTTAATAATTAATTAATATACATATCCCCGCTGTTGTGTCCTAATTTCTCAGAAATTGTTGTATTGCCGTGTCGTACTTGTGTCCATGCTTCCTAGTATGGTGGTTTGGGTATCCAGATTTTGATTGACAAATTTGAGGGGTGTGAAATTCAGTTTATTTGGTGTAACTTTTATGCAAAATCCCTGGATTGTTTTTGGGGCTGGAGCTCTGTCTGCTGATATTGGCAACACTAGAATCTACATTGTTAAAGTTCTCCAGTAGAATGGATTTGATTTGGGGTTATGCTTTCTGTACATCCACGGATCCAAAATGCTGCCTTGTTTTGGTTAATGTGATTAATCCACTGTTGTTTGTTCAGCTGACTTGTGTAGGCATAGTTATAATGAGGGATAGAATTTACAGGCATTGTTTTCCATGGGTTCAGCTGTAACCAAATATGAAGGCTGATTTTGCAACTAAGCTCAGTGTCGTATTCTTCAAAATTTTACTGGAATGTAATGTCCATAGTTGTTCTTATACCTAATATCTGTGCATGTCATTTATTGATCCTTATCAGTGTCTCTTCCTTCTTTTTTTCTTAAAAAAGTTAAGTCTGCCTACCCATTTATATACGTGCAATGGTTTTTGGCATTGCCTTGGTTGAAGAAAACTAGGCAGGGAAACTCCTTGCCCACTTGATTCTGTCGGTGATCTGAAACAAGTTGAGGGAGAAGTCTATGAATGAAAATCTAATACTTATGAGGCAATATAATTCAAGAACTTATAAGCATTGTAAATGTTTCAATGCTTGATTTGTTTTTGCCTACAACTATATTTGATTTCACCTTTCTGGATATTTGTGAATTTAAGCCCAGTGCTTTAGTTTGCTAGATTTTACTTAAATGATTCTTAGTCATTATTCCTGTTTTAATATTATTTTTTCACAGGACAATTCCTTTTGCTTGGAACCTCATAACAGCTGGTTACATTGAACAATCAGTGTATGGGGTATGCACTTCTTTTGCCATATTGCCTGAAATATCTTTTATTGTTTGTTAGTTTTATTTATAAAGTGATACTGATGGTCACGCATGGTTTTTTTTTTTTTTTGGTAGGTGGTTGCCAGCACAATTGGTCTCCTTTTCATTGGAAAGCTTCTTGAGCCTGTATGGGGTTCTCGGGAATTCTTGAAGTTCATCTTTGTAGTTAACTTTCTGACTTCCCTATGCGTTTTTGTTACTGCTATCGCCTTGTACTACATTACAACGCAGGAGAATTACCTGTGAGTACCTAAAAATATTTACCTGTCTTTCTCTTCCTATTCAGTCAACTATACCCACTTGTCAATCCTTACCTTCCAACTATGTTTAGCACTCCATTTGGTTGCTGATGAGTGATGGAAAAATTAATTTGAGCCAATGAGCTCTAGGTTACCTGGCACCTCCTCCACTTGTAGGATGAAGTTGGAGGGTTAAGTTGTGCATTCAAGACCGACTAAGTGTGTGTATAATTACCATAAAAAATAAAATAAAAATTAATAATTTGAAACTTGACTACCATTTTCTCTTTCCCTGTTGACTTATTGGCAGGCAATTGGTGCAATCAGTATATTTAAATTTCAACTGTAATAGGGAATTACACTTAAGATTTTATCAGATGGGTGTGCAAACATCAATGTGTCAGCTCTTAAGTACTTCCATTCTTGGTCACCTATTGGCCTTTTTTTTATTTTTATTTTTTTTTATTTTTTATGTTTATATATTTGTATTTCAGATTTTGATCATTTCTGTCTCATCCTTAACAACAATTCCTGATTTTTTTGCCTTAATTCTTTACTGTGTTAGTTACATGCCTCTTTCTGGCTTCCATGGGATTCTGGCTGGGTTCTTGGTTGGCATCAAGCAGATCATTCCTGACCAAGAGCTGCCTGTAGTAAAGATAAAAGCTAAGGTATGGATCTTTTTAAAAAAATGTTTAAAAAATCTCACTTCTTAAGAATCATTTGACATAAATTCCTTATCTACCTGATGAGTTGTCTCTCACACCCTCTATTTGGCATTGATTCTAATTCTATGCAGTGGTTACCATCTCTTATGCTATTGCTGTCCATTGTTGTAAGCTTCTTCACACTTGAGTCGGCAACATACCTTCCAACTTTAATATTTGGCACGTATGTGAGCTGGATTTACCTCAGATACTGGCAGAGGAAACCGGAAACAAAGCTTAAGGGTGATCCAAGTGATGATTTTGCATTCTCTACCTTCTTCCCTGAATTTTTAAGGTAATCTAGCATTCTCTTTTATATAGTAACTTCTTAATTTAAATGTTGTTAAAAGTGATATTATGGTTCTCTCTCTCTTTCTCACATGTTTCTTGTTGGCTGGAATGCAGACCAGTCATTGATCCCATTGCATCTATATTTCATCGAATGCTCTGTGGGAGAACTGAAGCTTCTAATGACGCTGAGGATCACACACTGGGGGGTGCCCCATTACCTGGTTCTGATCCCATTGAGGCATCTAGGAGGAGGTAACATCCTTGTTCTATGTTGCCGTTAAAATTGTTTTACATTGTACTTGTCTTAGCAAATTGTAATATAATTTGGCACACAAAAATAATATAGAACTTGCAGTCTTCCATTAAGCTAATTTTCACCTTGCATGTGAGTATAGTACAAATACTTCATCAAATTTAAAGCTTTAAGTTGCCTCATGATAGCTAGAGCCACCAACAAAACCACCAAAAAAAGGGGAGAAAGAAAATAAATAAAAAAGCGGAGGAGCATAAAAGGATGGTCTTCCTCTATGTATCAATCACTTGAAACCCAATGAAGGGTGAATTTAATCCTGAGTCTGTGTTTCACTTTATTTTAGAGAAGAATTAATTTTTTCCTTTTGCTTTTCATCTTTTGGTGGCCACGTTTTTCTCTTAAAGATGGTGGAATTCACATCTTTTGTTAGTTTTAAGTGGTGAAATGCTTACAAAAATTACTGAGATACAATTCAAAGGTTTTAAAATAACATGGTTTCCATAATATTTGAAAGCAAATTCATGTTCTAGAATGGGATTATCACTGGATGAAAAAGATAGGGATCAAATTAGAAGCCAATAACAAAATTGATAATAAAAAGAATGCCCTCATAGAAACAAGCTCAACAAGAATGATAATATACTTTATTTTTATGAAAGATTTGTAGTAAAAAAGAATGATACAATGATTTATGAAGATTAGCTACAATTAAAAAAGAAAAAAAAAGAAAAAAGAAAAAAAAAGAAAAAAAAAAAAGAGAGTTAATTTTAGGTAGAAAGAAAGAATATAGTCTGTGACCAATCCTATTCCTCGCAGAGAAAGGGGAGCTCGAGCACTTGAAGAAAGATTGGCTGCTGAGAGGTTGGGTGCTGCAAGAGGTGCAGAAGAGACACAAATAGATGCCACAGAGAAAGTTTGATAACTTTGAAACTTTACTGTTGAATCCAGTCAACCAGCGCAACTGTCTTGTTTCCTTTAGTACTTAAAGAGGTTTTGCTGTATTTGGAGAGAAGCCTGCACTCCGAAGGAAGGTTCTATTATACATTTTGCCTGGGATTTTAATCATGATGGTACAAAATTTACGTTGTCTTGTGTTTCCTTGCATGACAATTCAATTTGTGATCTCGCTCATATGTAGAATAGACACAAAAAGTGGCCCGGAATGTTTTGCCTTTACACATACTAAGTAGAGCTTCTTTTCAACTGTGTGGGACCATTTGGTATGGATACTTGTAAAAACGTATCTAGATAGCAAGACAATTTTTCTTTCAAACAAAAATATGTTTTGTTTTATGAAATACTGTTCTTAACTTCTTCCTGGCATTTGTTTTTGCCTAGTTGTCTTACCTTCAAACTTTTCAGTTACTTGCACCTGCATATATGCGATTGTAGTTTTCCAATTTGCAGATTGAGCAGGTTGCCAGTTATATGTCTGTGGTGTGGTGTGGTGTGGTGGATGTTCTTCATTGTGATTGGGAGTGAATTTGGAGTAAAGCTAAAGAGGTTTTTTTTATTGGCGATTGGGCAGTGTACTTTTTAAATTGTGAAAATCCAATCTTCTTATAACATGATTTTTATCAAATTTAACAATAACTCATGAAGGACAATGCATAAAAACATAAACATCGAGCAGTTAAGAAAAAAGAAAAGAAAAGAAAAGAAAAAAAAAATGGGACAAGAAAGCAGATCTACACAACACCCTCTGAAGCAATCCTCAGTGACACCCAAAGTAGGTATAAAAAATAATAGCATCCACGGAGTTACTAGGACTATAACGTTTACCATACTTTGAGTAATTCTTAGGTACTTTCAGAGTATAGAGAATGATTTTTTCTCTTTTCACATTTATAATGGGCTCTACTCATTAATTTCATGATAAAGTCCATCACGAATGTGAGAGGATGCAGCACAATATCTCCATACTCCAAGAATACTTAAGAATTTTCACTTACCCTTTCTCACAATTATTCTAGATGGTACACTGTGATTGGTTGCCTATGACTCTCACATTGACCCACCACTCGTAGTTAGTCACATATGATAGTTGTGTGAAAGAGTGATAAAGGTTGTACTGGAATTATTAGCATCCATGTCCAAGGATTTAGCCCACACACTCAAATTTGGCATAGATATGACCAAATAAAATTTCAACATTAAGGTCAATGGACTTCTTGATTAATGATACTTACTCCTTGTCACTTGTGTTGAGGGTCTAATTTGACCCTCTCTCACCCAAAAAAAAAAAAATCAATACAAATATGTGTTTGAATTTAATTGGAGAACTATGGCATCTATGTAAATAAAGTAATACTACCTATATAACAATTTAACAGCAATATTGGTGTCAAGTTATTATTAGTGGATAAAAAAATGATGTTAGTCATGAACCCATATTAGAATTAGTAATAGTTTGGACCACAACTTTTACAACACCATTTTCCACAATTATTCTATTGCTTATCATTTTCACATGAATTCACCATTTCAACTCTCACAATTAACCATATATGATAATTGTAAAAAAATGGGTGGTAAATGTTGTAGTTCTATAATTATTGGCATGGAAGGCAAGGATTTAGCCCACACTCAAAATTGGCATAGATATAACCAATTGAAATGTCTACCTTAAGGCCAATGGACTTCTTTGATAGATGACACTTGATCCTTGTTCAACTCGACACCTCCCTCATTCCAAAAAAGGAAAATAAAAATAAAAATCAATACAATTGTGTTTGAATTTAAATAGAGAACTATACTTAAGTTTTACCTTAGATTTTTTTTTTTTTTTTTTTTTTTTGGGAATGAGGAATTTGAAAATTTTGATATAATCTCTTAAAAACACTAGAAGATACCAATTAAAATACAAGGCTCTTAATTAAAGTTAGAGACAAAATTATGAGGATTAATTAATTAGTTTTTCTAGACCACAAAATTTTGTAAAATTTGATGAAATGTGTGACTCAGATACCATGGATCTACCAACATTTCTCTACCGTTCATAGAGTCATAGTCATCCATGTTAGGAGCAAAAGGTGTGTCCACAATGCACATATTACTTTCTCTTAATTAATATCCTGTTGGTGCAGAACTATTAATGGATAGAATGAGTCTTCGAAGGAATTCCAAGCCAAAAAGAAAAAGAAAAAAGATATTGAGTTAGAAAACACGTACCTAAAATTATGAATCTTACGACATTGTGATTGATCACCGGACCACGGCACTGCAGGCTTCACTGTACACAGTGAGAAACACACAATACACGACATCAGACGTGTGTCATAAGGAGCGTGCTTTTAACGTAACCCTTTACAGATAACTTCTTATTATTTATATCAGCACTCGGCAGAACATATAATAGACATAGAATCTCAAATCTCAATCAAGCGATTCAGAATTTCGAACACGTCACGTCATCCACATAAAATAAAACAGCTCTATAACTTGGCATTTGGGGAATCAATAATGCCAGTAACACGACAAAACTCACCATTTTTGTCACAATTTACATATTTTCCGAGTTGTGAATAGGGAGTAAAAACAGTGGATCTATAATAAGTTGTGACAAAATTATGGGTTACTAATATTATTAGAAAATCAATTTATTTATTTTGGATAATGCTAGTATCACAATAAAACTTACAACTTTTTTCATAACTTATTCACATAACGAGTGTTAGATAGTAGAATAAAAGTGATGAATGCATGTGAACTTACAAATTTATCATTCACAGTTATCAATTAAGGTTTTCAGACCCGGACCGGACCGGGAGGTCGGACGGTGAAAACCAAGAATCGGGATGAAAACCGATTTTTTAAGTATCAAGAATTTGATTTTTTGTTAATTCCGTGAACTCCTAAAATTGGGGTTGGACTGCACAAACTGGTGGCAAGAACCATGAACCCCTTATCATTTTTTATTTATTTATTATAAAAACAACTTAACACAATTTTATTCTACTTAATTAAATTATTCATTTCTTACAAGGAATTAAAAAAAAAAATTAAAATCAAAATCCTTTAAAGATATTCAATTTTACTTTAAAAATTAATCATAAATTTTAATGTTTTCATGGTTATTATTTTATTTTATTAACTTTCTTATTTAATTATTAAATATATACTTGAAAATTATTAAATTTTCTTCACATATATAAATATATTGTCAATTTTACTAGTTTTATAAATTTAATATCTATATTTAGGCTTTAATTAATTATTAAATTAATTATAACGTTATTACGGTTCGATTTCGATTCGACCTCAAAAATCTTTAATTACTCATTCTTACGGTTCAATGAACAGTCTGAGTATGAGTCTGAGTCAGAAAAGTTTGGTACCAAGGTGAACAAATCGTGACAGAGTTATAAATTTTGACACGTACCCGAATCAAAGCGTGCATATTATGCACGGGACAAAAGGCATGTCCTTGATGTGATACCAGCATTATTCGTTATTTAATAATCTGGTTGCTTTACACGAAAAGCACCCGATCATACTCCCTACTTTATTCCCTCCCAATTCGTTCTCTTTTTCACTTCTTATACGTACGGTTTGTTTATTCAATTCCTTCCTTTTTCGTCTCAAAACCAACAACCACCTCTCCCTTCTCTTTCTCTCGGGAAAGGTTCGTATATCACCTCTCTCTCTCTCTCTCTCTGAGCCGTTCGATTCTTTGACCATCAGGAGTCAACGTTAAATCCAACGTCTAAGGTATGCTCTCCGTCTCCGGCACACATTCACAACTTTTTCCGATCATGCATGCGGTGCTTGATCACATTCACAGAATCTAACTCTTAATCTGCTTGCATTATCACTAATTATTGATTATGATCCAGTTTAAGGAGAGACAGTCTGATCATAATTTTCCTAGTTTTTGTTTTAATTTTTACTTTTCTTGTTTTATTTATGTTTGCTTTTTGTGTTTTTTAAAGCTCGCCTTTCTAGTTTCACACAAAGGAATTTTTTTTTTTTTTCATTTTCAA
The DNA here is from genome assembly GCF_001633185.2 of Quercus lobata. Lineage (NCBI taxonomy): Eukaryota > Viridiplantae > Streptophyta > Magnoliopsida > Fagales > Fagaceae > Quercus > Quercus lobata. The sequence continues at coordinate 56,321,289 of NC_044911.1, forward strand.
AAAATTGATTTATAATCGATAATAATAATAATAGAAGTAAAAGAAATAAATAAGTTTTTGAATTTCCAATTTAATCTGTTATTTTATTTATTTATTTTTATTTAATAAGTAAAAACTCAGATAGTTTCCGTTGCCGTTAACTATCTGTGTTTTTCTTTTGGATTTATAATCTGTAAACCATAAAATCATTAACAAATTGATCATTTTTTTTTTTCTAAATTAAATGGTTTTGTTAATGTAATTCCTTTTTTTTTTTTTTTGGCAATTGATTTTGTGTTGTAGCAAAGTTTTGTATGATGCTTGTATTCAATTGTTGTAGTTTAGTCATAATAGAGTGGTCATTATCAAAGGGTGCTTCTATTTTGTTTTAATGATTTCTTTAGAAGAAACCAGGAAGAAGCATAAATTTACTTGATGGGTTCAATCTTTGTACCCCCAAGAAGCTCAAGCCCTTAGGTTTGCACTATAGATTTTGTTGTTTTAGTAGGTTTTTCCTTTCTGCCAGAGAAGAAGGTGATGCATCTTCTACATCAAAGGGTTTCTTAGAGTGCAAGTTTTTTTGTCCTTTCAATTTCAGAGTTTCTTGGAGAAGTTTGGAATGTAGGCTTACTTGTTTTACAATTTATGGATTGTATTTTTTTTTTGGGTTCTGTGTTGCATCTTCTACATCAAAGGGTGTTGCATCTTCTGTGTTACAATTTTGGAATGCCAGAGAAGAAGGTGATTCATCTTCTACATCAAAGGGTTTCTTAGAGTGCAAGTTTTTTTGTCCTTTCAATTTCAGAGTTTCTTGGAGAAGTTTGGAATGTAGACTTACTTGTTTTACAATTTATGGATTGTATATTTTTTTGGGTTCTGTGTTGATCTCTAGTCATTTCTTTTTTTGTACCTTGTTCTACCTTTTGATTCTCCTAGCTTGTTTTGTTTCTCAATGCATTCATCTTAGGATCATTATTTCACTCAATAACTTTATTTAAATTTTTTGTCTATGTCTAATAAAAAAAGACATGTCAATTAAAGAAGTAATGGAGAGTATGATTTCGGATAGAATAGAATTGAGGAAAAGATTACATATGGCCGACCCTAGCTGACACGTTGAGGATCCATAACCAATGCCAACATTTTGAGACTAAGGCTTTGATGTTGTTGTTGTTTTTCTGTTTGTTTGTTTTTGTTTTTGTTATTAAATAAAAAAGGACATGTCAATTAAGGAAGTAATATAGAGTATGTCTTTAGATAGAATAGAGTGGAGGAAAATAATACATTTGGCTGACCCTAACTAACATGTTTAGGATCCATAACCGACCTCAAAATTTTGAGACTAAGGCTTTGTTGTTGTTGTTGTTGTTGTTGTTGTTGTTGTTGTCTAATTGGACAACTTTGTATGATTCAAGTACCCATTGTGTGCTCCAATATTGCAAATATTTTCTGCTAACTAAGAACCAAATATATATATCAAAATTATTGTGATCCAAGAACTCTAACAAGTGCAGAATGGAGGGTGAATTTGAAGTTGAAGTCCACTCATTATATAATGCCTTAAAAATAATTTCAATTTTGTCCCTGGTAGCTCCTTTTCCCCAAAGCAACGAGTATTCCTTTCTCTTCATATGCACCACATTAAGCATAGTGGAATAGTCTTCCAAATTTTGCCTTTAGTCCTCTGTCCAAAATTCCCTGTCCAACAAGACAATAAACAAGCACATAATTAGGCATTACTGAACTAACACCTAACAAAGATGATAATTTGTAACCACATTTCCCGGGCAATGACATAATGTAAAAAAAGATGGGCCTCTGCTCCCCATTGCTAACACATATAACATTAATCCAGAATAATTATCCCCTGCTTTCTTAGATTATTTGTTGTCAAGATTTTCCCCAATATTGCACTCCAAGAGAAAAAAGCCACTCTGAGCAGGATATGAACCTTCCTTATACTTTGCTAGTTTGCTGTGGCAAATGCTTCCTCCCTTCTCTTTTCAATGCCTTGTAGTAGCTCTTCACTTGAAAACCATGATTCTTTTCCCCAAACCATTTTGTCTTCCTCCTCCCATCCTATCTTGATCGCTCATAAATAATCCAAAATGTGCTCTATAGATTCTAACTCCCTATCATGAATTGCTCAGGAGAATATTGGGTTTGAATAAGTGGATGCATTGTGATTTTCTAAATAACCAATCAACCTGGTGTCTCTGTTCTTAGCAATTAAGGAAAGTGCAGGATACGTTTCCTTCAGCATAGTATCCCCATTCTAAATAGTATGTGAAAAATGAATTTTGGAACTTGTACCCACCTCAAATTTGAAAATTTTCAAAAGGTTATGCTAATCTCTTCTGATTTTGCCCCAAAGACTCACTTTGTAAGGCCCTCTAACAACATTAGAGCACCGAGAAGTGTAAATCTGATGGAGACACTATAGGTAATCTCTTTCTACTCTGTTGGGGTAGCTGGGGGGTTATGGGGTTTTGTATTGTGCTTATTAGGGTTGAGTTGGGCAATGCCTAGGATGGTGTTGGGTTTACTTACCTATTGGACAGGTTTATGTAGCCAAAAGGTGCATGCTGAAATTTGGCCCGGGGGAGGGGGTATTCCTTCATGTTTGATGTGGATATTTGGAGAGAAATGAATGTGTACATTTAAAAGTAAAGAATTTTTGAGAATCCAGCTGAAATTTCAGTTTATGGGAACTCTTTTCTAGTGGAAGCAAGCTGCTAGGTCATCTTCTGCTTCAGATCTTGTAGATTTTATGGAAAAATTGTGCCTTAGTTGATTTTCCTTGTACTTTGTTTTCTCTTTTAGGTTCTCCCTTTTTTATACTCCCAGTGTACTTGGGCTACACCCTTTTTTATTAAATTTATAAAAAAAATCCAAGAAGTGCTTGATTAAAAACCAGCAGCCTCTTAATTCCCAAACCTCCATCATGAATTGATGTGCAAACATTCCAATAGGCCAAATGTTTCTGCATTTCCAAAAAAACTAGTTGACGTATGAGTATTATATACTTATATGATTCTTTTGAGGAAAAAAAGTAAGAGCCTATTTGGTTACACCATTTTCAGCCTGTTTTTTGTTTTCTAAAAATCATGGGCCCCACTAGCATGATAGTTGTTTGGCAAGTGTTTTTTGTTTTCATTTTCTAAACTGAATCCGTTTTTCACTCTGTAAAACAAAAAAGTAGGAAATTTTTTTTGGGTGTTTTTTGACAATTGAGAACTAAATTCAGTGGCAATGTTCTAAATAAACCGAAAATTTGTTGGGCCCACACATGTGTTGTCTCACTCAAACTCAGCAAGTATACTTTTCCTCCATTGGGTTATGCCACTTAAGGTACTTGAGGCGTTTGAGTCTTGGCAAGGTAAATTAGGACGACATCGCAATATAGTTTTTTGGAGACTTGTGCCGCATTGCTTGATGTGGTGTATTTGGAGAGAAAGGAATGCTAGATGCTTTGAGGGATGTGAGCGCTCGTTACTAGAGATTAAGTCTTTCTTCGTGCATACTCTCCTTGTTTGGAGTGTGGCTTTGTCGCATTGTTCTTGTTTTTCTCTTCTTGCTTTACTTGATCATTGTAATTTTGGTTCTTGATTTTTGCCCCCACAGTACATCTCCAATGTACTCGGGTTGACTATTTTTCTTAATAAAATTTTTTCGTTACCTATCAAAAAAAAAAAAAAAAACAATATTTTTGTTTTCTATTTTTGAAAACTTGTTTAAAAAATAGGAGCCAAACACAAATCATGCCAAAATTTTGTTTGGAGAATTGGTTTCAAATACAATTTTTAGAAACAGTTTTCTAAGTTTAGAAAAAAAAAAAGTTGGATGACCAAACAGGCTCTAAGTTTTTGTTAAAAAAATCACGACAAAAATTGTTTTGCATGAAATATTGAATTCTTGATTTATATTTTTGGGTCAAGAATGTGTTGAATTCTTTGAGATAGCTCTTCTTCATTTGTGGTTTTTGTGCAATGTACAAAATTACAAAGTCCTTCAGCTTTCTATGTTAATTCTCTAATTAATGTGGTCCTTCAATTTTGTAATTTGAAATTCCAATAGAAATTTCTGTTATAGAATATGATAGCTGTTGGGTTAGATGAAATTTGGAAGGAGAGCAAGGGATTCAATCAGCATCTAAATGCCATAATGGGAAGGGGCTTAATGAACCAAACTAGGATGTTAATGAGATAAAGAAGTTTGGGAAAAATTGTCACGTGAATGTAGGAAGGATAGCATGTTGTGATACCAAGTATATATAGTGATAAAAACCAGTGTTAAATTTGAAGTAAATATATGGAAAGGATTAGACATTTTTAGTGGCTGATACTTGTCTTCTGCTTTCTTTACAAATTTTTACTTGGGTGCTTTCTCTCTAACCTTGGGCCTGTTGGAATTGATGCTGTATGGAGAGAAACAACAGGCCATTGTCATTATTTTATTAGACATGCAGGTTTGGTTGCTAGTGGACCTTATAGCATTCTTTTGGGGGCATAGAGAGAGGCAAAGGTTAGAAGCTTGATGGGATTTAGGGTAAAGGGGTGCTGCAATTTTGATCAGATGGTATTAGATGTTCCTAAGGCCCCTGCAGATACATCCACGAGTTGATGGACAATTGCATTTTTTGAGAGTTTTGGTCTACTAATTTCATTGTATTATAACATATGTGGATGAATAAGTTTTTTACTTTTTCCTTTTTAATTTCATTTTTGCTTTCTATGTTTTTGCAAAAGGAGCACTATATTGTTAGAATTCTATATCAATCACAAACCTTTGTAGCTTGATGAGTGTCCTTGTACTTGGCCTGTACATCTTCTTGATCTCAGGTTGCAGGTTGAGTTATGCTTCTCAGCTTTTGTACTTTGTACCTTTTTCTTCAAATAAATTTTTTTGTTTTCTCTATATTTTATCTCTTGTTAGATTGGACTAAAGCCTCTAAATTAAAAATCATGAGTTGTGTGGAGGAACAACTGTGCTATTTAAATAAAGCTGATAGAAGAGGAAACTGAAAGAATAAAGTGAATTACATGGATTTTACTAAACACACCAAACAGAATCATTGGTTTCTAGAAAGGGCAGTTAAATAACAGAAAGAAAAAGGGCAAGAAACCCCCTCCAATTGGACTATTATTTACCTTTGAAGTCGTGTTATTTTAAGAAAGTTACATTGAATACAGATGCTACATTGAAATTGAATACAGGACTATAATCTGTTGAATATTTATGAAATTTCTTTTTATGACTTCTAAGTTTATCTTATTGTGTTTAGAAAAGCTGTGTGCATGAGCCCACTCCTGGAAAATAAACTGACCATGTGAGGTCAATTAATGTTTTACATGATCAAAAAGAGGCTCACATCTCAAGATATTATACAGCAACTAGATTACTTATCCCCCCTTATGTTTTACAGCAATTAGAATAAAATGGTTAGCCTGTGATATGAACGTCATATTTTTTGTAGTGAAAATGGCTTCCTTAATGGTCTTGGATTATGAATTTTTGCTTATTGTTCCAATGTTCCATGCATATGTGATATCAAGTCCTCTCATGTTACGCATATGGAAGAATCCAACAGGGCAAGAGATCCATATTTTTCTCTTCATGTGCACACATGTTCAGAATTGATTCATGTAAGAGGGTCCTGCAATATTATTTCTCTTTAAGGGCTCCATGAAGGCAAAATGAAGGTAGTAACAATACTTATATTTTGGTGAATTTCTCAACTCTCCCGTACGGTTAGGTGGTTTCCACCATGCTATTTCAGCAATTCTGATGTTTTTCTTTCCTATGTATATCTCCTTTTAGAAAAAGAAAGAATTGTACCCTTCTAGAACGATACCATTGGTGAGGTATTCCTATTCTAGACTCTTCTAGAAGATACTATTTGTGAGATGTCCTTATTAGCTGTCACTATCAGAATCTTGAATTTAATCATTTAATCATTATTCTTAGAGTAGTGTATATATATATATATATATATATATTGATAAGTAAAAAAATTCATTGAAAATTGAAATAAGAAAATACAATGAAAATAAGGCACACAGGTACTGTGCTATAGAGACAACAGAAAATATAAACTAAATAACAATGAAAGTACAAAAATCAAGAAAATCTGGCAAATAATTTAAAAGTAAGAACACCAGAAGCATTTGCCCATTCAAAAAAAGTCTGAAAGAAGCTTTCAACTCATGAATCGATCTTTCATTCTCTTCAAATATTTTCTTATAAGAATGTTCGTCTTATTTTCTTGATAGTTGTAATTTTCATGCTTCCTAATTTTGCTTTTGTGCTGGTTCCTCAGCACACTCCCTGTGTGCTTTGGTTCCTTGTGTAATTTTTGTTTTCTTCAATGAAGCAGTATTTACTTATATTAACAAAGAAAAGAAAAAGAATGTTCGTCTTATTTTTCCACTGCTTTCATTTTCCTGTTAAGAGAACATACAAAATTTCATTAATTTTAAGTTCTATTTTGGAGCCTCAATTGTATCACTAATTGTCGGTGTATCTCCTTGCCTTCTTGGGAGGAAACCTTAGAATGTGGAAAGTAAGAAGGAAAATGTACTTGCCTAATCGAGTGCAGAAGCATAATACAAAGTGATGACACAGTACTAGTGAGATAACATGGTTACCACCACTCTTTCTTCTGTAGGTTGGCTTCTCAATACCTAATCCATCCCATTATACTGCGATAATCAAGCCGTGGTACACATTGTTTCCAATCTTGTGTTACCAAGCATGTAGAAGAAAATTTCCATCTCATACTAGACAAGATACTAAGTGGAGAAATAGCTACACCATTTGTGAGATTTGAAGACCATCTTATTGATGTCCTTACAAAGTCATTGTGTAGGAGTTGATTAGAGCCTATTTTGTTCCAAGGTGGGTGTGTATGACATATATGCACCCTACAAACTGTTATTATCAAGATATTCTTTTTAATATTTTTTTAAATCTTCTCCTTTATATTTGGAATGGATTGGGTGAGGGTTGAATACTGAAAACAGCTCATTTTCTTAATTCATTAGAAAGAGAAAGAATTGTCCTACTAGAAAGATGACATTTGTGAGGTGTCCCTGTTCTGAACTATTCTAGAGGATGCTATTGGTAAGGTGTCCCTACCAACTATCATTATTAGAATATTCTTTGCAATATTTTGTAAATCTTCTCCCATATGTATGGAATGGATTGGATAAAAAAATTATTTTCTGATTTCTCTCTCTTCCTCTCCCCTTCTCATTCCATGGAGCACAATATATGAGTTGTCACTAAGGACTCATGCATTGATACCACTTCATATTTTCAACTAGTTTATGTACCCTTGCCCATTGTGTTGCTTTCATATTTTTTCAGTTACTTTAGAGAGGTTTCTTGATGTCGTAACAGAGACTTCAAAAGAATCCAATTGTCTGATTTATCAGTTAATGGGCAATGAATGGGTAACCATATCTGGTAAATAGCTAGTTAAACTTTCCACTTTATTAGCATTCATCTGAAACCTTTTATCTTTATCAGCATTCATCTGAAGCATATTAAGTTTGGTCTCATTGAGCTACAGAGGAAAAAGAATCTGAATATTGAAAATTTTGTATATAAAGAGAGAGAGAGAGAGAGAGAGAGAGAGAGCTGTAATTTTGTCCTAAAATCAACCTTGTGCTGGAGGAGCCTAGTGATTCTTAGATGGTATATTATTTTCAGTTGCAGGAGAGTCTTTATAATTCCTTGCTCAACATGCAGAAACTATTGCAACATGGGCTTGTTACTGTGAGTCTGGATATTTTGCCTATCGGGCATTGGTAATTCCTTAAGTTCTTGCTGCATTAAGTGGAGATTATGAAGTGGGGTACAACCTAATGAATATGCTGACTGCATTTTGATGTGGTGTACAAGATTTAAGATGGTGCACTCGATAGCTCTCTGATTTACATATACTGAGATAAACTTAATTTTGCCCATTGGATATAGGTGATACCTCAAGTTCTTGCTGCATTAAGTGGAGATTATGAAGTGGGGTGCAACCAAATGAATATGCTGACTACATTGCTATCAACTGTATGAGATTGAAGATGGTGCATCTGCTAGCACTCTCATTTCTCTATCATATTGCAGTTTTAATTTTCCTACGATTTTGTGATATAAAAATTGCTTTTACTCATAATGATAAAGTTTCCTGTTACTTTTCATCCATAAAAGTGTTTATAATTTTCTTGTAGTGTAGTTGGCAAATAGACTGGGAATCAGCCTCCCCAAAATTGGGAATAAGGCTGCTAAACTACCACCTCTCCCAGACCCTGCTGAAGTATGAACCTTGTGCACACCTTTTTATAGTTTACGAATGGAGGTCAGAGGGACAGTTGTTACTGATTAGATGGAGAGAACCAGCATGCCTTTTAGTTTAAAGTGCAATAGTTTTGATGCCAGTGAAGGTGTTGATGACTGATGAGGTTGAGGAAGTGTTGATGTGGGTTCAATGAGGAAGATGAATAGCCTGAGTTGCTTTTAGTGCTGGTGATATCCTGAAAGGCTGTTATTGTAATAATATAATTGTACAATGGTAGGTATGGGGACATCATAGAAGTTCTAAGAAGATGAAGCAGTATCTTTTTGGCAAGTCCATATAGCTCTTTATGGCTAGTTTTATGAAGCCCATCTGCTGTTGTCCATTTCACTATGGGTGATAGAATTTCATTACCCTTTGAAGAATCAATTTCTGGTCATGATCTGTGTCGTGCATTTCAAGATTATAGCTACAAAAGTTCATCATGATTTGTTTCAAAGACTTAACAAGCACCTTAATCTGAAGCAGTTCCATACTTTGTCTTTGATAGGCAGAAAAACTTTTCCTAATTTGATAATTTTGATTTCTAAAGGTGTAGAGGTTTGATATAATACTAGAAGACAGCTGAGCTAAGTGGTGTATTTGAAAGTGTCTTTTACAATTACTGAATTACGTACTTGTGTATCGAGTAATATTGTTGTGCTTAAACAATCATAGCAGTCACTTGTTATCTCAGTTATACACAGAAAAAGGTTCTTTGGTCATACAAGATATACGTAATTGATTTTGGTATAAGTTGCAGTCATAGACAGTTTGGTGTATTGCTTGTTTAACAAGGAAATAGCAATGTATTTTGCATTCATTTAAATTGTTGCATTGTTCTATGTTAACATGTAGATCAGTGAGAAGTGGCAGAATGTTTGATCCATTTCAATAATTTAAAGGTCAAGTTAAAAAAATGTAGTTTTTAGTATCTTTATTTTTCTTCAAGAAAAATTGCTCATGTTGTAAAGAGAGATTATGCCTTGCTAAATTGCAAATGGGGAAAATATTTGGAACAATTATTAATGGTGTAGATGTGGTGTATATGAATATTTCTTTTGCTGGTATGGTTCCTCAATGTTGTGAGGGATTATGTGGTTTTCTTTCTTCCTTTCCCCCCCTATTGTATCTGTGCAATATTATTTTAAATGGTTCCTAATATCTCTAAGTATAGAAACCTTCTTTGGCCTCAGCCTTGTAGTGTTAGTTTAAAGGGCAATGATTTGTGATTATGCCAACTTCCGTGAGCATAGCTGGTCCAATAATACTTCTAATCTATTACAAAATTAGTATATAAATATGCAAATGCTTAGCTTGGTAAATGATATGGGCATACATACATGCAATATATATAATAAGACTGCATACACACACTCATACATGTATTCATGCATGCATGCATTTATGTATGTCTATATTTGCGGAATTTCTTTATGTAAATATATATGCTTTTTAATTGAACCTTCAGACTCTTATGCTTGTATGCAGGTCGGTGCTGTTTCCTAACTCCAGATTTGAATCATTTTGTCCTTTTTAAGGGGATATGGGACATAGGCACTTTTCCAACTCATTGCAAATGCCTGAGTTTGAGATGGACCAAGACTTTCATCATAGTCGTGGAACTGCTGAACAGTCTTACATTCATATGGGTACTGGAGCTATGAATGTTTTATATGTATTATGTCCAATTATCCAATGGATATTTCTTTTTCTTTGGTGATTACTTCATAATTTGATTGAATGTTGCTGCCAGCATCTAAAAAATATACTAGATTTTCTCCAGACATGGATAGTAAAGTGCGGGATGAAAAGCAATTAGCAGTGACCATTGAATAAGTTTTTTCATCTTGAGTATTTTGAACTCTCCTAATTTGGTGCAATTATGATTGAATGTCTGATTCCAACTTAATTTCTGTATAATCTGGAGTTCTCCAGCATGTTTCCCTTCCATTTTACTGTAATGTTCAACCTCAGAAATTCCTAAATGATCTGTTTCCTTGCTAGTAATAGTTATTTATATTTCTGCCACTCATATTGTGGAAATGACCATTTTTCATTTTATAATTTGTATAGCAGGAAGGGCTGTTGCTCCAGAAAATGGTTCTATCATTTATCCAATGGAAAATGCACTGATGAGTGGAGTATACTGTGCCTCTTACCGGAACTTGGAATGCAGGCCTGTTCAACATTCCTTCTCTGGTGTTAGAGTGGAAGGTCCACATATTCCAGTGGCTGATTCAGGATCATCATGTGATCCCTTTCCACATTCTTCAGCTTATCTGCACCCGGAGAATAGTGCCAGCCATGCTCATTTAAGTTACTATAATGGGCACAACATCCAAGAAGTGCAAGGTGGTGTATTAGATCCTACAATGGGCACTGGAAGAAGTCCTTTCAAAAGAAAAAGCCCTGGACTTTCTTTAGCCTGTGATAGAGGCAGCACAAGCAGATTTTACGTTGCTGGAAGTTCCTCTGGTTCTTCTGAATCTCATCCAGGGAAATCAACTTCAGACTGTCAAAACTATACTTCAAGTTCCATTTGCTTCCCTCCCTACAGGGGTGGCAGCCCCCTGTTTGGCAGTGAAGATTCTCTAAGGAATGTGAGAAGCCGATCTAGACTGGATTTGGAACCCACCATAGGGAGAACTTACATATCAAATCAATCTTCTCATCATTACCATCCAGTGACTCATTCGGCCAGCCAATCTGGAAGACTAGACATTACTTATACAAATGTTGATGTAAACACTCATAATCAGAACCATTCCACTCCACCTCCTGCTGCATACGGAAGGTTTCTGGCTTCAGGTCAGTTAAGACATAAATATAATTATTCTTCTTCACTATCATATTATGCCACTCTTCTGAGAATTTACCAACTTATTTATTATAATTCCAGAAAACAATGGCCAGGTCAGTTAAGATATAATTATTACTCTTCTTCACATTTATGCCACTGTTATGAGAATTGACCATTTATAATTTCAGAAATCAATGGAATGAGCCATGAGAGGAATCAGTATCTTGTTGGAGCAAGTACTGCAGATATTGGTCATTTACACCTTAATTCCATACCAAGCAGAAATCCCTTTCCATCACCTCCACAATATCCTCATGGTATCTATGCGCAGACCACATGTGAAGGTCATGGTAATTACTCTCGAAGAGCTACATCTTCATATAGAGCCAGTCCAAGTTTCTCCCAATTGGGACATGAAGCAGCTCACTCTGAAAATGGTCTTCAGCTTCTCTCAGAACCTTTCTCTTACAGATATTCAAGGTCATCGTCTGGCAGAGGCTGGCGTAATACTCATTGGGACGGAAGGTCAAGGATAGCGAATGAGAGATTCAAATCACTTTCTAATGCTGCGGATGCACATGATAGAATGGGACCTGAGGTGAGTAATTATCATTTTTCAAGTTTTACATGTGCTATGAAGGGAGCAAGATCTGGTACAACCACTGGATTATGACATTTGGCAATCACTGAACTGATAGGTTTTGAGCTTCATGGTTTCCACTTTGGAGATTTCTGAGTCCTAGAACCGATATGATATCATTCTTAATCCTTTACCTGTATAATTTTATCATAGTCCCCCCCCCCAATATTTATCATTAATCGGATGGTTGTGCTGATTGGATCAAAAGCCATCTAACAAGGACTTTGTCATGGATATGTATTCAAGACAGAGTAATGTAATTATGACCATGCTAAGATGTACATGCTTGTTATACACGTTGATACCTGTGCAGAAAGGGGGCAAGGAGAAGTCTTTGTTATATTTGATGGGAAGGATGCAAAGGCTAAGGATTGTGGGGGGCTGTTTTTTATGGCTTACCTTTTTCAGATTTTTAATCTCTTGATGGGATCTTTGCTGGGACATGTATTTTGGAATACACCTTGTTTTGTCCTTTTGGTCTGTGGAACAGTTCCTTGATTTACTTTTTCTTTTTCTATTGATAAAGCATGTGCTTTACTGATTGTGTACAGTTAAAAGGAGGTTGAGAAATCTTAACATAAAAACTTTAGGAATTTCTTCTCAAAATATTATAATGGTGAGTTGGAGATATTGTCATTAGCCTTCTGTCACATACCGCATAAAATTGAAGCAAGTCATCATGGTTTAGTGAGTTTAGCCATGTTATGACTTCATTTCAGTTTTTAGATCCTTCTTGTTGGTTGAACCAAGTCCTTGAAGGATGTTTTGAGACTGAGCTTTTATGAATTTTTTTTTTTTTTGGGGGGGGGGGGGATAATAATAAATATAAAAATTGAACCAATTTAGAAGTGTCATACAAGAAATAAGAATTGTTTAGGGGGCCAACTTCATATCTTTTGAAAACTAAGTAAATTTAGGGGTAAAAATCTAATATTTAGGAAGTTTGGGGGGAGTAAATTTGGAGGTAAAAAACTAATATTTGAGAAGTTTTGGGGGGGGGGGGTATGGCCCCCCCCCCAAGCTTCAATGTGGTTTCCCCCCCCCCCCCGTGTTCAATGGCTCTCACCTACATATCTTGCCAAGATACTGACTCTCTACAAGCCAGATACTTGTTCTGCTTATTTGGTGGCATCATGCAAACTGGATATGTAGCAGCTCTTATGGTAATTTATCATGTGATGACATGTACTTGTCATATTTGCAGGCTATAATGATGGCTGATCACTCACCTGTGTATGGCTCCAGAAATTTGATTGATCGGTATAGGGACATGAGGCTTGATGTTGATAACATGAATTATGAGGTAATTATTACTTCATCTATCTCCTTGTTGTCTTTTGGATTGTCCCAGCTTCTGTTGACTATAAATTATTGGCTTCGGGCAGGAACTACTTGCTCTAGGAGAAAGAATAGGGCATGTAAGCACTGGCTTGTCCGAGAATATGATTTCAAAGTGTTTGATGGAGACACCATATTCTTCATCAGAACTTATCCTGGAGGACCGCTGTGCTATTTGCCTTGTAAGTATTTTACTGTTCCCGTCTGGCCGTCTCTTTGATTAGGAGTGGCATGCATTTGAGATTTAGACCCAAAAGTATGGCTACTCATGATAATAGATGGAGTTTGTGAAATTTTTTCATATAGTTTAAATTACTATGGTTAATGATTTTGAGCCATGCTATTTTTTTTTTTTGAAATTGTTCCAGTCCATAATGATAGAGAAATGTGAATATGTTTAAAAGTCTTGCAACAGCTTGAATTTGGACAGGTTGCTTGGATTTTTTTTTTGTTGGGCTGAATAAACATCAAGGGTACTACATTTGAATATTACCGTAACACAGCGTAGATATATATATTTTTTTTCTTGAGGTTGAGGGCTCTTAATATTCCAAATTAAATTTTCTGTGGTCCAAAATTTGAGTTTAGTATAGACATGCACCCAGTTAGATGCATACATAGTTATGTATATAAAAACTATATCTGGATATGTTATTTCTAGATTAGATTCATATATGATTTTTAATGGCTTAATCTTATTGGGTGTGATTTATCAAGTATTGGGCCCTGGCTTAATCTTATTGGTTCCATTTGCTTCTTGAATAGCAGTTTACCTTGTTTGCTCGAAGAAATTAGCAAATTATTTTTTGATTCATGTCACAATCTAGATGGCTGACCCACTCTCAGTGGGGTTTGTGGGTTGTGGTATCATTTGGGCAGTCCATGTTCCTAAAATATGAGTTTTTTAATTGATATCTATGTGTGTGCACGAATGCATCCCCTTCCGAGGGATCTCTTAACTTTTTCAGCATTTGGTTGACATTTGCAATTTACAGGAAGAGTACAAGATTGAGGAGGAACTTGGGAAAGTGAAGAACTGTGGCCATGAGTACCATGTGGACTGCATCAAGAAATGGTTATTGATAAAGAATGCCTGCCCCATCTGCAAAGCTCCTGCTCTATCAGATAGTTTGAAGGAGCAATAGTTAACATTTACTCTTATGTTCTTTCAATCTCATTCTTGTAAATATATAAATGGAATTGATGAAGGGAGTTACAGAGACCTCTCATGGAATGTGTATAGAATGTTTGAAGAAACTTGGTTTATTCTCAGTTCACTTATATTGTTGTCTCCCATCTCATATGTACCAAGCTCCAGCCAAAAATCTGACCTTGTTGGGAAACAGTATCAAACAATGGTACAACTGTGTCCAGAAGTCTCTTTCTCCTTATGGAAAGATAAGGAAGAGTACTTCCATTTCCTGTACAGTTGTCCCGTTGTGTTTTGACTTTTTTCAACCCTACTAGTTGGATGGGGCGTGTCATGTTTAGCCCAAAATAGTTCGGTTAGCCTAAAAATAGTTTTAATCAAGTTTAAAAAAAGGTAATTTCATTTAATTGAATATAAAAAAATATAATCAAAGAATATCCAACCCAAAACATATATCCAACTCCAAGACCTTACCCAAATTGGAAATAATTATATAAAAAAGGAATTAAAAAAAAAGAGGCAAAAAAGTATGATCATAAATTTTAGGTGGCAAGTTGCTGTTGATGTATAAAAAAATAACAGAAGTGGACCGAAGTAGACCAATTAGACTGCATGGACCAAAGCAGATCGAATGGACCTAAGTGGGGCAAAATGGACGGAAGGGGACCGATTAGACCAAAATAGACCAAAGTGGGTTGAATGGACCGAGCTGGGCAGAAGTGAAGCAAACTGGACCTAAGGGGATCGATTGGACCAAAATAGACAGAAGTCTGCCTCATGGACCAAGCAGGACCGAGGTGGTCCCATTGGACTGAATAAGACTGAAGTGGACTGAAATGGAGCAAACTGGACCTCAGGGGACCAATTGGGTCAAAATAGACCGAAGTGGGTTGAATGGACCGAGCTGACCCATTGGACTGAAGTAGATCAAACTAGACCGAAAGGGACCAATTAGACCAAAATAGACTGAAGTGGGCCAAATTGACTGAGCTGGACCGAAATGGACTGAAGCAACCTAATTAGACCGAATAGACTGAAGTGGACTGAATTAGATGGGCATAGCAATAATAAGTAATAGGCTTCAAAATTTTTTTTTTAGACAGGACATAATATCCATTTATAGTTGTAACTGAGCAAAGTTAAAAAACAGAGCCTCCAAAGCGGGAGGTGGAGAATCCTTAATCCATATCACATCATCTATTATATGTTTATACTTTAACTTTTAGATATTATATAAATATAAATGTGTCGATAAATTTCAATTCTAATTTGATATCAATCTTCAGAAAGCTATAGATACAAATTCTCTTGTATCACTTATTATTTTTTATTTAAAAAATATACTATATCTTAAAAAGATAATAAAATAGAACTCCAATTCAAACATTATCTCCATCCAATTGGGGTCAAAGTGCTCAATCAATGACCACCCAATTATCCTATCAAAAAAAAAAAAAAAAACAAAAAACAAAAAACAAAAAACAAAAAAAAGAACACCCAATTACCAGGTATTCAATAATTGATTATTTTTCTATCTTTTCTCCCCCCAAAAAATATATTAATTATTTTGCGACAAAACATGTATTATTTACTCTTTACTCTTTAGTGGGTGTACCGTGTACCACTTACTTCCTTCAGACCAATGAGTGCAGTAGAGAAACACAAAAAGCAGTCCCTCTATGAAAAGGATAACACAGTACACTATAATGAATATGACATCAGAATCAAACATATCTGATGGGAGGCATCCAAATTCATTAATCACCATGTAACATAGCTCTACATCAATATTGTCACGTTCAATTGATATCAACAAATTTACAACTTCTTGTGAACTTATTTTTTGCAACTTCATAATACAAATCAACTCCTTCAGTTAGAGAAAAAGGTCTCAATCTCTTCCGGTTTCTCAAGCATCACCAAATTGACAATGTGAAACAAACTACTATATCAACAATTCAATGTTTCATTCATGACAGACCACGAGAAATTGAGAACAAAACTATACTTTGAACTTTAAAGCCGAATCTACTTTTTCCCAACTTTACAGATATTATATGGGAACAACATCCAACTTTGTTTTCTGTGGTGACAGAAGTCTATCAATCAGCTTTCAAATGCTTCCCCAGCAAAATACTGTTTGTGGACCATTTTTTGGTAATCTGCCAAAATCATTCCACAATTCACAGATAAGATATTGCTCAAATGGATAATAAAAAATTCCAATATTTTAAATACAACAAACAGTGGTATTTCAGTGACATTGTGTGATAATATATGGGAAATACTATGCCTACATTCAAAGCCAGATATGGTAGTTTGAGAGCAGTAACAATCGCATGGTGTTTAATACTGATACACTATAGCTGAGTTTGGATTGCACTGAAAACAACCCATGTCTGCGTTTGACATTTTTTCCCTGGGTCCCATGCACTATTCATAAGACCCGCAAGTACAGAAAAACGCAAATTTTGCTTTAAAATTGGGTCCCACAGCACTATTTACACATTTAAAAATTATTTTGTTACAGTGTTTTCAGTAATAAATTTTCAGTTTTCAGCAATAAGTGGTATCCAAACAGACCTTATAAATTCGTTAACTGGAGGTTGGGGTTTTTGGGACATTCATAACCACCAACAATAACCTAATCTCAAAGCTCAAAAATGTAGAAGAAGAAAAAAAACATAAATTGGCGGAAATGAAAATATGTGTATCCATTATCTAACCTTCCTTATTGCACCATAAAGCTGCAGCATAGCTGTTGAGAGGACTCTCTGGGTTAGGCTCTGCATATGAGAACTGTTAGGCACTGAAAAAAAGCGACAAAGAAAACTTAAATATGTAGGTTATAGCAACCAGACCTCCCAATAGACTCTGAATGGACAAAAGAATTGTTCTACAATCATAAGCTGAAGACCATTTGTCCTGAAGCAACATAAGAAGAGAATTACATCAGTTCTACTTTTTTTTTTGGATAGACTCTGAATGGACAAAAGAATTGTTCTACAATCATAATGAAATAATTTCACGTCAGAGCAAGTAGAACTCAATATAATCAAAAAATATTGCTCAGGTTTCAACTACTTGAACTTTAACTTATCACCCACATTGAGTCTTTTTCTTTTCACCTAAATTTCCAGTGCCTGATAAAACTTGTAACCATCTAAAATCTTGACTATTCTAACTTAATTTTCTGACCCAAAATCCATGACAAAAAAACTATCCTGTAAAATCATTCAAGTGATCTATTACTAGATCTTTTCTTTTGTATAAGACTATAAGGACAAGTGATCTATGCTATGCCTGAGTGTTCACCCTCACCAACAAAAAATTCAAACATAATTAGTTATTCTTTTTTATTCGTAAGTTAAATATGCACCCAGTGGAAGTCTTGAACCCACAACCTTACTCTCCATTCCATTATTTGGGAGAGGAAGGTGTTAGTTGAGCCATAGCTCGTTGGCAAACATAATTGAATATTCTTAATCAACTTATTCAAATTTCATCATTTTAGAACATCAACATTAACCATTGAATATTCTCCCAATCTCCCATTTCATCTCTCTTTAAGTCCAGTATTACAAAGTTTGCTAAAAGAAAGTTAATCTACCAACTTTAATTGATACCTGAAGTATGTCAAGACAAATGTTGCCAAACTGATCAACATTCGGATGGAAGCACATCGTCTCGAACTTGATTTGGGGTGGTTTAAAAGGGTAGTCCATGGGAAAACGTAATGAGAGTTTGTAAGATAAACCCTCATACATAGTTCCTTTTCCACCCTCAATCGTACCAATCCATGTAAAAATGCTCTCGCCCTCAGGAAAAGCTGATACTCCTAAATCCCCTCCACTCATCTGCAGAAACAAACTTCTCTCTCTCTATTAGAATTAGTGAATACACAACACCAGCAAAAAATAAAAAGGAGAAAAATGACTTTAAGACTTTTACGGAGAATCAAGGAAAAGCAATTCTTATCTAATGACCACAACCAACAAGAAACAAAGAAACACACTCAAAGCTCCATAGGTAAGATTGAAAATTAATAATCCACAACCCTTGTCAGAAACCGCTTAAATGACATAATTAATGATTCACTCTATTGTAAATGACATAATAACCCATTTGTTATCTAAAGACTTTTACATTAAATTCCACAAACTTAGAATCCATTTCCTATTCAACTTTCCATAAGATTCTAATCAGAATAAACAAATTTTCATTATTAAAAAAAAAATATATATATATATATATATATATATTTATCCATTTCCTATTCGACCTTCCATAAGATTCTGATCAGCATAAACAAATATTCATTAAAAGAAAAAAATCTTTATTCATTTCCTATTCAACCTTCCATAAGATTTTTATCAGTATAAACAAATTTTCATGAAATAAAAAAAAAAAAAAAAACAAATCTTTATCTATTTCCTATTCAACCTTCCATAAGATTCTAATCAGCACAAACAAGTTTTCACTAAAAAAAAAAAAAATCTTTATCCATTTCCTATTCAACCTTCCATAAGATTCTAATCAGCATAAACAAATTTTCATTTAAAAAAAAAATCATCATCCAAGAGAATTCAAAAACTGAAAGCAATTCCCTAATCAATTTCACTACTTCATTAGCCTATGACAGACAAAGATTAATCAAACAAAATATGCGGTTTTAAGAAAATCAGCACGAATCGATAAGGAAGATATCGAAGCAAAAACATACCATGAGAGACATCAATTCCTTTTGAAGCCTGCAAAAAAATAAAACTAATTAAACCAACATGAAATCCGTGTAAAGCCTAAAGATTCTGAAGTCTATATTTCTTTTTTCTTTCCTTCTTCAAATTTTCTCGGCAACCAATCACAAGGAAAAAGAAAAAAAAAAAAACTTCTTTCTTTCTTTCTTGTTATTGTTTTCTCTGGAAACAAACAGAAATTTGAGGAAAAAGAGAATAGACCTTTGAGAAACAGAAGATGTGTCGACGGGTATAGGCGAATTGGTGGCCTGTTTAAGTGGAGCCGCCGCTGCATGGCGATGATGCGGCTGCGGGATCGACGCGTTGTCCTCCGTCGGATTGGGCCGGACCTCCATGACTCTACGATCAAGATCGAGATAGTGAGACTGTGACAGAGAGAGAGCCTATCAGAAATGAAAAAAACCGATTCAACGGTTGTGATTTAATCGATCAATCAATCAATCAACGAAGTTGGTAGTCTGATGAATAGCGGTGAATTATGAATAGTGGGAAATGAAATCAATTTTGAAATGTTTGTTTGGGAAATTGGCAGTTTGGCAGTGCCACTTTGGCTTCGCTTTATTTTAGTGATTGTGAATGGTAGTTTAATCTGTTACGAATATTCTTCCTTTTTTTTTTATTATTTTTTTTAAGTATATATATTTATATTATTTTAGATAGGCATTTTCTTGTCATCCAATAATTAAAAAAAGATATTTGGAGCTCGACCTTTGCCTACAGCAAAATCGAATTAGTGTTTTGATGGGATGATAAAAAACAATTATCATGAACATATAACATAAGTTAAAATTCTTTAAAATTATTATAGTTAAGCATGATTATAATACAACCACGATATCTGTTGTGGATGTAAATTGCTAATCCTACCCATCTATGAAATAATAATATGCTTAAAGATTAATACTTTTTTCAATATAAAGATTAATGTAATCAGGAACAGTATTGACATATAAACAGTTTTTTTTTTTAAAAAAAATAGGAATAGTAATGATTTGATGACTCAACAGCTTATTAAAAAATTGTACAAAATTTAGAGTTAGCTTCTTTAAAGCTAACTTTCCTGAGGTGGGTTTTGAAGATCATTAAATTAATGATAATGATAAGATAAATGATATTGATCTAAACTATAATATGTTTGGAAGGGAAACTTGTAAAGACGTTTATGCTTTTTTTTTTTTTTTTTTTAAAAATTTAATCTGAGAATCATGTTTGTGCTAATTTCTGTCTTGATGTCATTGTTTGATTGTTTTGTCTTTTAAGGAAAGGGCACCCAGCTAATTGCCATCAGAGTCAGACTCCATATCCATAGCTCACACACTCACACAAGTCTAAATCAAAAAGGAAAAAAAAAAAACACATAAATATATATAGTAATAAAGTAATGGATTATGAGTTCATTTGTTTGTATAGTTTGAAAAATTAGCCATAATTTTGAAGACCCCCTCAAAAAAAAAAAAAAAAAAAAAAACCATAATTTTGAAGTAGTTGCATTGCATCATGTATGAATTTTTTTTTTTTATTGGCCAGAAAAATCAATATAAGCTTTTCATGGAAGGGGATTAGGATTTCAATATGAGAAGTTAGAAGTGAGCTGGTTTATATTGCCAAAAATGTCAGCTTTGATTCCAATAATCAAATTTGACATCTTAGTAGTTAGAATTGTCCCCCTACAATAATATAAGAGTTAAATAATTGATGGGGTCTGTGGAATCCACTTTATAGAAATGAAATTAATTGATTATGATTGAAATCCTGTTTGCAATTATGAGATACAATGAAGTGAATGAACTCTAGTTTTTTTTAGTGTAGCCAGAGATTTTATGTCTAATTGTCTATACATCTACAAAAGTTCGTTTATTTTGCAGTTTATTAAATGATATGGGCCATATGGCCAAGATGTCTAATTTTCAATTTATTCTATGCAGTAAAATAATTTTTTCTGGGATTTTTATTCATTATGTCTCCATTTCCAGAGATTGTAACCATGTAGCTCATAACATTTCTTTTATTGTTGTTTTAGAGCTTTTTTGAGCCAAAAAAAAAAAAAACCTATATGTTCTAGGATAACAACCATTAAAATTGTGCCAAAAAAAAGTAAACAGCGATTAATATTATAAATATATGTGAATCTAATCCAAATTCATATGATCATATTTTGTTGGATGCCAGGTTGCCAACAAGATATGATGCTTTATTTGCTGGTTGTCTTTCAAAAATTGCAGGACTCGTCAGAATAAACTATTAAAATGGGGTTACTAAGGGGACTATTTTTGTGCCTTTTTTGTAGGGATTGTATAAAATACAAAGATCACTTGTTCTTTGAATGCCCATTGAACAAGAGAATTATGGCTCCAGGTTGAAAGCTTACGTGGTTACGCCTAACTCGGTTAATTAAGAAGGCAGACCAGGCCTGAACTCCTTCAATGGAGTGTTAAGGACTTGAAAGGAAAGGGAATCTAAAATCTGTAATCTGCAAAAGTTGCGGCTGCTGCAATATATGATATTTGGCTCTAAAGAAATACAAGAATTTTCAATGGGGTCATCAAGACTGGGGAAAGCATTAATCATGCTATCAAATGGGATGTGAAGGCTAGGATTGGTTAATTCAGGAACTTTAAATACTCCTTTACAGATCAAAATTCTCTGTTACTTGTGGGGCATTCCTTGTTCAGTGTTCAAAGTGTAGGTGGAACAGGTTTAGTTAGATGCTGGTCTTGGTTTTAGTCTTTCTGTTGGCTTGTATTTTTGCTAGTATGTGGCTGTGCTCCTGCAGTTTTTGCAGCTATTCCTATTTACTGCTTGTAGTATAGATTGTTAAGGTTAATAAAGTTTCTGCTCATTCATCAAAAAAAGAAAACTATTGCAGGCCAAAACACACTGATATGTATTATTGGGCAGGCAAAAAAAGAACTTGTGTAGAACTGCCCTGCTAGTTACATGGATCTTGGCAATGGCAGATTATTCAAAGAGGCCTGATATGGAGGCTACAATACTTGTTTCATTGCTGTTCATGTACAACTAATAAAGGATCACCATCAAACTAATATGTACTCACACATTTGCACACTCACACTAAAAATTTTCTGTTTTATCTTGAGAAAAGAAAAAAAATATATAATTTATGGCAAATAAACAAAAAAAAAAAAAAAAAAATCTTCTCTCTCTCTCTCTTTTTTTTTTTTTTTTTTTTCACTTGTAAAAAGAAAAGTATTATTCACGATGCCTCAAGCCCTCGAAAAAGAAAAAAACTGTCAATCCTAATTACAAATGCTTGAATCATCCTTGCCACTATTGGTGCACAAGTGCCAACCATCTGTCATGTACAAAAAATGTACACTGTGGTATAAGTATGTAACAGTCTCCTATGATCCAATCTCCATTTGCTTATTCATTTGCTAAAGGAGAAATCCGACGAACCAATGTTGATTTCATGTTGAGTACGAATGGGTCCTGGAGCTGGAGGCAATTGCATTGAGCTAGGATCTTGAATTGACTCGAGCTCCAGGACTATGTTACTTGGGGATGGCACATCTTCTATGTCCGAATGATCATTTTCGACATTAAACCTTGTTGGAGATGCATGCGTGCTATCAAGGCTGCTATGGTGATAGTTGTGCAAGAGGTGTAACGGGGACATGCCATGTGTTGGAGTTGCTGGCCTACTTGAAAGGGGTGTAGTACTCTCAGAATGATGGCTATGCTTAATGTTCTTTTTGGCTGTGCGATGCCAATTTTTCAATGCTGTTGCCACTTTATCATTAAAAATGGTGGGTTTCATGGTAGATCCCATCTGTAAAATCAGTCCCAAAAAAACAATTGGTTATAAATTGATGGTAATCATCACCAATTCACAATGGTCCTCTTTTACTATGGTATCATAGTTTAGAGTACACTAAATTTATTCTTAGTTCTGTACCTTTTTCAAGCTACAAGACCTATAGGTGTAATAGTACTATATATATCAAGAAGTTAGAAAAAGATATGCTATCATTTCTCACCTGAGTCACCAAAGCATAGAGAGGCAAAGTCACATAACTGCATAGAAATTGTATGACGACCCTGAAGAAAATGCCAGTGTTGTTAAGATTAACAATTCTTAAATTTAATGATAATCAATAATCACTAGTCCTTAATCATCTATATAAATCTGAACAAACACACCAGCATACAGAATTCTATACATGGGTATTTGTGATGAAACTCACCCCATTGAGATTCTGACGACGAGATCTGCAGTGCGCCTATGGAAGCAATTCCTTAAGCCAAACTCATACTGAAAGAGGTGAAAACATATAATAGGAAAGTTAGAAAATGCTCTCAGCATATGGTTCTCTTGTAGCAATATTCTATATCCTAAAAATGGATTAAAAGAACAGAATCATGTTGCCCCACGTTAGACAAGAAACAAAGTGACATATTAATTAAGAATTAAACATGCTAAATACAGCAGGTATGATCAAGTTGCCTTGTTAATTTTTATTTGTATAGTTAGCTCATGACTCAAAGAGCATGATTTCAGATAGAATAGAATAAGGATCCCTAAGGCTATGATTGTTGTTATTGTTACAGTTCAATTCATCAAAAAAAAAAAGTTAATTAATATTGTCATCATTTAAGCACCAGACATATGATTTTTAGCAATGAAAATGTCACAAAGGACTTCTATAGCAGTGCAGACATCATTAAGTACTTTATAAATGATAAAATAGTTGAGCAGAAATGAAATGCTTACCGTACTCCAAGCAAAGAAGGCCAATTGAAATGCATTCTGCCATTAAAAGTCATCACATAGAGAGGCCAAAAGCAAAAGAGGTTAATGTTAGAATCCTCATATATAGATTGACATACTAGTAATTTTCTTGATGTAAGTGAAAGATACCTGAAAAAGAACCAAGTGAATGAGAAAGAGGATGAACTTGGGGCGTCCAAACCAGAAGAGGTCATCACCTAGCTGCACCACAGGTGCACCCCTAACCACAGCACCTCTATCCTGAATGCTTAGCCCCATTTTTGTAATTATGACTAGTAGCTTTGTCCCCACCAAGAGTATTACCTATAAAATTCACAAAAAAAAAAAAAAAAAACACATTATCTTCCATTTATTATGCAACAACCCAAAATTAGAATGAGTTCAAGGTTTTTTTTTTTTTTTTTTTTTTTTTTTTTTCCTGGTTGCTTACAATTAATGGGAGAAATGGTAGCCATAAATAAGAATTCAATCCTGTCCAAATATAGAAAGAAACATTTATTAGTCAATAATTACTAAGACAATCCATACCAAATTTGGTTTCAGAAATGAGAATTGACACAAAATAATGGGCCCTGGCTGTATTCTAGTAAAAAACGAAAGTCATACACTGTGCTTCAAGTTCAAATTAGACTAGGCCCATATTCTAAATTGAGAATTCTGCCCAAATTTGTCAATAGTTTAATGTCCAAGAAGTAGCGTTTAGCTTACCATATGTGTTGGACACTAGGAATAACACAGCAAAGAACCATACGATTGGACTGCACATGAGAATTAAGGTTAGGAATTAGGATTATTCTAAGATAATTGAAAATCAATCAAAGAAAGAAATCAAATTCTAAAATGTTGGAGCACCAACCTGATGCCCACCACAACTATGAAATCCTCTTCAAGTGATCTGCTAATATATTTTTGGAAATCGAATTTTGTTTCACTTTCGGGTGGCAAATGTGCCTGAAAATCACATTATGTATCATTGGAGTTCCAGTTATAAACATGAATTTATATATATATATATATATATATATATATATCTCTCTTTCTTAGGAGATGACATATACACCTGAAACAAGATATAATTTTTCTTTTCTCATTAAAGTGTATAAAAGCTTGAATATTTTGTTACTCCATATATAAAAACTTACCATGATAAATCCATGTCTCAGTGTAAGGTAATCGACCTTGGTAACTGAGGTAAGGAATTGTCGAAAGAAACACACCTGATGAAAGGAGGAGAAAGAGCAACTTTAAAATTTGTACCACAGTTAAGTATTATGCCTTTAATTTTCCAAAAAACAAAAAAAAAAAAAAAAAAAAAAAAACACCAAAATTTTAGTATATAGAAAAGTAGTTGGAAGTCTTAATCGTACTTAAAACCATGCACTTTCTGAAATTATTGTTTTATTAATTGCATTCTCAGGCTTTTTACTTCCCCAAAATATTTTTCAAAAAACTCCCTCAAAAAAAAAAAAAAAAATATATATATATATATATATATTTCAAAAAATATTTGACCACCTCCCGGGTTCCATGCAAATATATCATGCACATGCAGAGTAATTAGTTTAAATAATAAATCAATAAAAATCTTTTTAACTACTTAATAAATTCACATAAATCGGGTAAGGATGTTGTAATTTCAATTGGAAACTCAACTCCTAACTTACAATCCAAAGCAAAATTGGTGACTTGCTCCAAAAGTTCAAATGTCTTCGCCCGAATGATGTATCCCTTGCAAACCTAAACCTCTCTGGATCTGCATCACATAAATCATTGTATGTATATATGTCACACCCATCAAGTGCATAATTTTTATTAACATAACTATCAAAAAAAAAAAAAAAACCTTTCATTTTATTTTAACTTAAATTGGCATCAGCAAACCTCAACTTGACATTGCACGGGCAATATAATAAATGTACTAATTAACAGAAGCTTAACTAGCCACCCAATCAGCAAAAATAGGTAAAATAAATAAAACATTAATATTGCTATCATAGCTAAAAACAGCATGAGAAATGTTAGACACATTAATTTTCATAATTTTTTTCTTGATTGTTAAAGTGCTAAATTGTAATGAGAGTAACATCTCTTTTATATAAATCTTTTAGTCATACCATTTTTATTATTATTAGTATCAACCATAAGTTCATAACAAATCACCTTATCAATTAAAAAAAGGAAAAAGATAAAAGATTATAAAAATTATTGTACAACTATTCTCTTTTTGACAAGTAAATATAAAATAATCCGTTGTTTTATTTTATATTAAAAAACAAGGATGTGATGACTTTGTGAGCCACTTTTGTCAATTATTTTTTTGGTGTTTGACGAGAGAGAGAGAGAGAGAGAGAACTCTGACCAAGTCCATAAACAGACAAATTAACTAATTTTTTTTTTTTTTTGAGAAAGTAAATTTTTAAACTAATTTGACTTACTTGAAATGGGTACAATTTTTAAACGACAACGTGCATGCATTTTTGACTTAAACTTTAGGCAAACTCGGTCCCGGATATCTTTTATTTGTCTACGAACTAATTGTTTGTTTTTAGTTTTTATTAGCTAAGGCATCGCAGTGGTGTATAGTAGCCTTGAAACTACTACGTGTATTCCCACATAAAATAATGAGAAACAAAACTTGATTGGTTAGCTATATTCACCCGTCCGAAAGTAGTACGTGAGGCATACCGTTATAGTATTGGTATTCAAGTGTCTTTGTTTCGTCCTCCCAAACCTTCCATTTTCTCATCTGCAATCCATTCCAAACAAGAATTTAATTAGTAATCATTCGAATTTCAAAGTAATTATCAAAACACATGCTGTGTGGGGTTCACTAATAATTATCTTATGCTGACATATACAGAATATATATATATATATATAATAAACACATTTGTGAGAGAGATTATTATATATAAGATATCTTCTGGGCTCACATACTGTCAGATATGGTGCATAAGATAATTGAGAGAGAGAGAGGTGTGGCAATTGTGTATGGTAAATTAATTAAGTACCTTAGTTCTGCCCAAAGCCAAGGTGGTGATGCAGTAGAGCACATGAACAACAGCTAACACAAAAATGAATACGTGGAGCTCGTGAATCCCATATGCAGATACCAAGGCCACTTTACCCTACCAAAATGTCAAACATAAAAACTTTACAGAAAATAGAAATATCACAAATTTTATTATGCAAATTTTATAGATTGATGTGTTATAAATTACAAATTATGGTTCAAATATTATTTATTTATTTATTATGTTGTTAAATAGGCACAAATTACATTGATTAATTACCATTTGCCATTTTAGTTTTCAAAGCTGAAGTCAAGCTTCTACAGCCAATTCATCATAATTTATTTGTTCCATTCCAAGTCTTCAACAACCTCTAGGTCCTCTATCCCAATAATGAAAGACTATTCATTGGTGGTACCACAATACTAAATTCATTTACATTAACTAGCTATAGTAGCTATGCCAGAATACCAATATATTTGGAAACAAAAAAATAAAAAGAGAGACAAAAGAAATCATTCCTGAGTTAGCTTTACCTTTGTTGTGCATTTGTCAATTACTTTTGCAGCTAACATTCTTCGTGAACCGAAATCAAAATCCAAAATTTGTAGTAGTTTCCGTCCTTCGTTCTGGGAATTTGAGTATGCGCTACTACTCTTGTCACCCTTTTTACAAGGGTGCCAAGTGGCTCCAACACTCTTGGGTATACATATATTAGTAATGGGTGTTTGAAGCACTATTAGGAGCAAGGATATGAATCCCATTATCATAAGCTCTGGAGGGAAAAAAAAGGGTTAGGCTTTGGACAGACTTAACTTCTTCTTTTTTAAGACATGTTTGAGATTAGATAAACTGAGTATTAATTGTAATAATATATAAATGATTATGGTTTGTCAGTACCTCCTTTGATCTTTTCAAGGGCTTCATAGAGAGCTCTTTTGTGTTTGTTTTTTAGCCACTACAAGGAAATGAAAGAATCTCAGTCATCATCAAGAAGAAAATACAAACAATATAGGAACAACAAAAATAGTAGGTTGGACATATCACAAACAACTTCTTTGTTTCTCTCAAGCATCAGAGAGCAAAATTCAAGAAGATTTGATACAAAAAATGATTGTTGTGTATATAGGTCTGACCCCAAACTTTAATTTTGAAGTTCATTGCATGAATAACGTGAGCTATATATAGATAGATCTCTATTTAAGCCAACCGATCGACTGGCAAACTTAAAGATTAATGTTTAGAAATCATGAATAGCTATATATCTACCACCTTAAAAACTATACTATATAAGATAACTATTAAAACTTTTTGGTGGGACATTAAGATAAACAGGTAACCTTACCTTTCCAATGATATGAATAATATGTTCAACGAAGATAGAAATAAGAACCAACACGAAGCACACCACCGCAACAGCCCATGTTGGCGTTTCCTCTAGTGTACGTTCATACTCTCCTACGGCCATCACAGTGCCCTAGCCCTCGATCGAAGCAAAACTCTAAGAAAGTTTACAATAAATAAATGGAAGAGATTGCTGCAGGGATGAAGATATGGATAACTCTTTACAAGTTGTTCACAGCAAAGATTTAATGATTGCAGCTTGCAGTTTCTATACGTATGTTATATTAATGCTGGATGTATATGTGTGCAGAGAGAGTGTTTGTTGTTTATATAGGGAAGACAGTCTAAGGTTACAGAAGAGACCGAGAGGGTAAGACAAGGAATAGAAGACTTTGACATTTTCAAAGATTGGACGTTTGGAGAGAGAACCAAGATTTATAGGTGTGCAGTGACGGTGCCACCTTATTGTCAGGTTGGTCCTCGTCAGGGTGGTCCAGAACCACCTTGATCTGGAAAAAAAATTATATATAATAATTTAAAATTTTATATTTATTTACCCTTAAAATGTTTTTTGAAACCACTTCTATTTTTTTATGTCAATAAAATTAAATTTTGGTCTATAATTTGAGCAATTTAACAATATATTAGAGTCTTTTAAACAAAAAGGAAAAACTCAAAAAAAAAAAAATTTATAATAAAACTATTACAAGCTAGGTAGTAGCTTGATTCATTCAACTAAGCACACTGTCCAATACAACACAATTTTCAACATTTTATTATTTTTTTATTATAGTATTATTTTTCCTCACTAGACATATATTACTTCTCATTTTTAATTATTTTTTCTTGTTTATTCTTAACCACACACGTCTTCTGTCTCTTCGATTTTTATACTTCATACTTTTAAATTTTATCATATATTCATTTACACTTTTACATCTATGTTTTGCCTTCCTTCTTATTCGTAACTTTTGTGTCTTCTACTAGTACCAGTGCGGCAGTGCCTCTTCTCAAGTTTTGAGTCTTAAATTTCTCAATACGATTTTTTTTTTTTAGCTGTACATGTACCTTTGTTCATTTCTTTTATTTTCATTTTTTTCCCCTTTTGAGGTTTTTTGATTTATAGAATACAAATTTGTTTTGGTTTTAAGAACAATTTTTTTTTTTTTTTAAGCGCAAACTTCATGCCGGCCGAATCTTGAATTTCGGCCAGTATTTACCGAAACACCCGAAATAGACCGAAATAACCTGAAATTTTTTCCAAAGTGGAATAGGGTGGGTTGCTGTTCCGGTTTGTTTACTGGCACAATATTTTCCAGCCGTTACTATCGGAACGGAATGAAATTAATAATATTGAATCAAACATAATTACCTAAAGGCTAAAAAGAAATAAGATTGTGTAATTTATACTTTCTAAGGATTACCCTGAACAAAATTTCTGGAGCCGCCACTGTATGTGTGTAAAGAGAGTGTTTGTTGTTTGTATAGTGAAGAAAGTCTAAGGTTACAGAAGAGACCGAGAGGGTAAGACAAGGAATAGAAGACTTTGACATTTTCAAAGATCAGACGTTTGGGGAGAGAACCACTAGTATCAAAAAGTTTATCTATTAACAGAAGAATTAAAAGAAACTTTTCTCCTATATTAATTGTTTCGTGGATAAAGAAAAGAGAGTGAGAGAAAAAGTTAGAAAATACCACTAAATTAACTTTCTTTTATTTTACTTTAAGTGTGGGTTTATATTATTCCTCCTAAGAGATGATGTAATAAAACATTTACTTTTAATATTCTCTTTATCTGTGATTCATACTTTACTCAATAAGCGGGATTTAAAAATGGTAGTCGACTTTGAATTTAAGAACCCCAAAGAATGGGTTGAGTGGTTTCTAAATCTTAAGGTCTCATGATCTCGTTTCTCGTGAGATCAGAAAGGTTTTATGTTTGAAACTTCTAGCCAATAGCTTTAGACAAATTTTAAGAGATTCTAAATAATCTGGTACTTGAAGAATGTTGTAGACATATAGGTAAGTTGAACCAATTTAAAATCTTATTCATGCTCTTTGTTACCTCTTTTCTCATAATACTCTCTAACGCGGGAGTAAAAGTGGGAGAACTACAAAAAAATGTACGTTGACAAATAATCTTATTTGACTGATTTACTCCTATTTTAATAATTTAATTGATTTTTAAAGAGTAACAATAATTCATTCTGACATTTTTCCCCTCTCATTTTTCTTGTGTTCCTAACTAAATAAATATTTTTATTTATTGTGGTAGCAAAAACTTTAGAACTTTTTTTTTTTTTTTTTTTTTTTTTTTTGTGGACAAGAAAATTTGTATTATAGCAAACAAAAGATTGAAACATGCACACAAAACAACAAAGTTTAACGTGAATCAACCAATTCTATGTCTATATATACAAGAGCAACACCGACACCAAATGTACATTGTCTCTTTCTCCTTTTGTCTCTACCATAGTGCTGTGAATTGTGATAGAAATTTATTTTATTTTGTATCCTTTTCTTTTTATTTCTACCCTTGAACTTTTTTATTCTACCTTCCAATTAATAAAAAAAGTAAAGAATTGTGAGTCTCACTCAAACATTGACTAAGGTAAATGGGTAATTCACATGCACCCCCAAAATAAAAGAAGAAAAAATAAATCTGAGTAAGTAGTTTGGATCTAGAAATGATTCTATCTATTTGCTTTTAAAATTAACAAACGTGATTTTACAAAGATTTGATTTTGACAGATATATAATACGTCATATATTATATATATTCTATTAGATTTTAATTGTATTTCAATTTTTTCAAATGTGTCATTCTAATTATTCTATTATTTCATACCAAATGTCTCTATATTTTAAATATCCTCTAATTTCATGTCAAGTGTCCTTCCAATTATATTTTAGTTTTGTATCAATTACTTTTACATGCAAATTCGTATATTAGAAAAAAAAAAAAAGATTATGCTAATATATATAATGTACGTTTGTGGGTTCTAATTAGTTCAACTGATAAAATTTTTTATTATTGAATAAGAGATTTAAGGTTTTTCTCAAAAACCAATTAGTATTTTAGTCTGATAATAAAAGACAATAATTATAGAACAGGCTACATAAATTGAAATACTATTGTATCAATCCAAAAAAAAGTATAGTTATAAGCTAATTGTTATTTAATCATAATACTAACCATCAATTATGGGAATTCAAGTTAGCTCAATGGTAAATTGATAATTTTTTTTTTCCTTTTAGTACTTTATGGCTGTGGTTCTCCTCCTTCTCCGGCTATCCAAAAACAATACTATTAGTTATCACTAGTGTGTAACTCTGTGCCTATGTATGGACATAATTAAAAACAATCACAATTACACGGTTCAAATTACACTTTTTTTTAGAAAATGTTTAAATTATACATAGTATTAACTTACATATTTTTTAAACCATAGATTTCTAAAATATGTAATGGTTTCTCGTTATTCATATGTGTGTGTGCACGCGCGTGTGTGTGTGAGATTTAGAATTTAATTGGATTTTGACTCTTCAGTTTTTGTACCCAATAATTTACTTGCCACAAAAATTTAAAAAATTAGATGAACATGTGATGCAAAATTGGACTCCAATTAAAATCTAATTAGATTTAAACTCTTCAATTTTTACACTCAATAATTTACTTGACACGAAAATAAAAAATTAGATGGGACACATGGCGCATCATTGGACTCCAATTGAAATTCAATTTGAATTCTAATTTGATTTTCTCTGAACTTTAGCTTTTAATATATATATATATATATATATATATAAATTTTGACATTTTAGTTTTTACATTCAATAATTCACTTGTCACAAAAATTATAAAAAAATTAGATGTATATATCGCGTAAAATTAAACTCCAATTGAAATCTAATTTAGAATCTAATTGGATTTAAACACTTCGATTTTTACACTTAATAATTTACTTGACATAAAAATTAAAAATTAGATGGAATACATGACGCACAATTTAACTCTAATTAAAATTCAATTTAGATTTTAATTTGTTTTTCTCTAACTTTAGCTTGTTATATATATATATATATATTTGATTCATTTCTTTATTATTATTATTTTTTGGAATAAAATTCTGGCTGGGAGGGAAATACAAGGGGGAGGGTGTACCCCTCTCCCCTAAATGATTTATTATTATAATTATATTATATTATATTATATATACACCTTTGACCTATATATATATTCAACTCTGTCCAATTCAAAGTAAAAAAGAAAAAGAAAAAAAAGAAAAAAGAAAAGAAAAGAAGATGACTCTAATCGATCCACGTAAAAAATTAAAAAATAAATAAAAATAGATTACCCTTTTTGTTTTAATAATAAAAATTGGATGACTCTAATGGAAACATTAACAAGTGGCCAAGTCGTTTTACCTACGTAATATAATAATAACTATTCGAGCTCTTCAAGGACCACGAGGAGATTTTTAAAATTCCCATTTTCTTCCAGTACTTAATACCTTACCCCTGACCGGCCGGCACTGGTTTTGTTATCTCTGAATAGTGCCTTTTCAATTTTCATGGATTAAAAATTGAGCTTGATCGTATTCTTTAATGATTAACAACGTCATTACTATTCTTTTGATAGCGATGTTATACTTATCAAGTACTCAGCTAAGTAGGGGTACACCCTCCCCCTTGTATTTCCCTCCCAGCTAGAATTTTATTCCAAAAAAAAAAAGTACTCAGCTAAGAATTTTCTCAAAAAAGAAAAAAGAAAAAAAAAAGGGTATTCAGCTAAGAATGCACGTCATGTGTCACATGTGGCAAAAATACTCTACTAATTAAAACTTGCAATATTATCCAATAAGATCAAACTCTTCCAAATTCAACAGATGATGTTTATATATACTAAACTTGACATTAATATTCTTCAAAAAAAAAAAAAAAAAAAACTTTCACATGCATATTTGTTATTATCATATCAGTTATAAACCTATCAAATTTTTTTTTTTTTTTATTGGTAACAAAAAAATTTTGTCACGAGGACATTTGGTAACAAGGCTTAGGTGACAAATACGGTTTCATCACCATATGTCTTCGGCAACGAAATAAAGACATGTTGTCATAAAAAGTTTTATCACTATAGCCCGCTTTTATTGTGGTGTGAATATTGTTAAGAATATTACAAATCTACTACATAAACTTACAAATATATGTGTCAATTTTTTTTTTTTTTTTGAGAAGAATATATGTGTCAATAATTACAACAAGAAAAAAAAAATCAATTTTTTATTTTTAATGGTATTGAGGTGGTACCAATATCTATTGTTATGTCAATATATAATATTTTTGTATTACTTTTATAGTAGTTTTAACATTTTTCAATTTGTTAAATATTAATTTATGTTGGAATATTTCATGTCAAATTTACTCTTAATCAAATTCAAATACATTGTATTTTTGCATTTTATGGATATATTGGATTGAGGGTTCAAGAACTAAAAGTGAAGTTGCTGAGAAACTGTTTTTGCTCAAGTGAAGTTGGGTTTCGATCCCACAGGTTTGGCATATGGTGGTCATTTGAAATTCAATTGAGGAAGATTTTGCAAGAGTTTTTCTCGAGCGAAATGCTCAAACATGAGGCAAATCAATTAAGCTTTCTTCTGTTGTACCAACTTATACCCAACCTTTATATGCATCATTTCTCATGAAATTTAACCCTAATTTCCACCTAAGAGTTTAGAGAAACTTAGCAAAAAATGAGCATAAAACACTTATTCATTCTCTCTACTCTCTCGCTCACACCATAGCTAAATCCTTTAGAGATCAATTCATTCACACCCATCACTACCTTTGTATTATGAGGGTTGATTGAAGTTATGGAAAATCATTGGAAAACACCCATATTATGCCATGGTGTCTTGAATCCGCAATTTATCTAGTAGTTAGATTGAAGAAAGGACTCACAAAATCGGTTGCTAGCAAGAGCTCGAAAGGCTTGAGTACATAGATAACATTAGGCTTGAGGGGTTTTTTGCGTATTATGTATTGCAACTATTTATTCTAACTGATCATTTTAACAGTGGTGTGAGGTTTTTATACCCTACTCTTGGGTTTTCCATTTTGATAACACATCCGATGTTATCTTGTGGTTTTTATTTTATTTTATTTTAATGGGCTGCTCTATTTGCGCGCTTTATACACTTATGAATTAATGTTTATCATGATGTTCATGCACACTTAAATTTGGTGTTAATTGTTAGATTAGTTTAAAAGTAATAGTTTAATTTGGGGTTTAAATCATTATTTAGAGATAAGTAATTTCTCACAATTTACACTAGCTATTCAAATTTTTTACTTAGTTAAGCTCAGCAAGCTAAGATACCTCAAAATCTTCTCCCTTAGGCGACGCTAAGGGTTCTCCCTCTCATGTATCTACGAGGTGACATCT
Organism: Quercus lobata; assembly: GCF_001633185.2. NCBI lineage: Eukaryota > Viridiplantae > Streptophyta > Magnoliopsida > Fagales > Fagaceae > Quercus > Quercus lobata. The sequence continues at coordinate 56,355,841 of NC_044911.1, forward strand.
TCCCTTAGATTGACTAAGGGGTTGTATTTTATTTTACCACACACCGATGGTAGACGATGTTATCAACAACTTGGAGAACATGAAATTGACAACAGAAGAAGAGGAAGTAATAGCTATTTTGGATGAAGGTCAGAAAGAGGAAATTAAGAGTTGCGCTTTGAGCCTCTTTGGGAAATTTCTCACGTGCAAACCATTCAACAAGAGACGTTGAGAAGAGCGTCGGGATTGGATGAGGGAGTGCAGATGGTGGAGGTTGGCTCAAACTGGTACCATTTCAAGTTCAAAACGGAATTTGAGATGGAAAGGATTCTTAAAAGCAGCCCATGGTCTTTTGATAATCAAGTGCTCTTGGTACAGAGGTGGAAACAAGGGATGACGACAGGGAACGTTAAGTTTGATTTAGTAGTAATATGGATTCAAATTTGGGGGGCACCTTTTGACATGGTTTCCCCAATAGTCGCAGCAGAGATAGGAAGTCAGTTAGGGCGAGTGGAGGAGGTTGAGAAACGTTAGAGGCAAGATGCTCATAATCTTTTTATGTGAGTTAAGGTGGCCATTCCATTATCGAAACCGATAAGAAGGGGGGGGGGGGGTTC